>NC_090440.1:1380215274-1380519995 GCF_031143425.1 Pleurodeles waltl
AATGTACACAGCAAATACATGTGATTATATTATAGCATAACTTCAAAGCAAAGCATAAAATTCAAAATTGCATCACCATAGGGCAAGGATGTAGGGCCTATAACAGCTTCATCTTTCTAGGGCTTCAAGTTGATGACTCCGGTTCAACTGCGAGAAAGAGATTTTCTACCCAAACGGGGACAGGCAACTGACGTCTCCGTTCCTGTCTGAAATCAAGATAGTTTCAATCTAATCTGTTGTCCAGAGCCACCCCTTAAAAGCAAACTCAGTGTGAGAACCGAAGAAACCTGGAGAGTGGCCAATACTCCAAACCTCACTCGTTCTCAGACTGGATTGAGAGGTAAACACAAAATCTACGCTCTCTTATCAGCTAGGGTCTGGTGTGAAAAACACAGCTTGGTCTATCATGTGGAAAAACAGAGCTTGGAAAAACACAGCTCATCTGCAATGTCTCAACTGCAATGTCTAACTCCACGTTAAAGCCAATAGGCAGCTAACCTAAATACCAAATGTAATGTCTAATGCCATGTTAAAGCCAATAGGCAGCTGACCTGAATACAGAATGTAATGGCTAACTCCATGTTAAAGCCAATAGGCAGCTAGACTGAAAACAACATGTAATGTGCTACTGGTGAACATTGAGCAACTAATATGTGCAGTGGTGAAACACAAAGGGGGTCATTCTGACCCTGGCGGTCACCGACCGCCAGGGCCAACGACCGCGGAAGCACCGCCAACAGGCTGGCGGTGCTTCCATGGGCATTCTGACCGCGGCGGTACAGCCGCGGTCAGAAACGGCAAACCGGCGGTGTCCCGACGGTTTCCCGCTGCCCCAGGGAATCCTCCACGGCGGCGCTGCAAGCAGCACCGCCATGGGGATTCCGATCGCCTTACCGCCATCCTGTTCCTGGTGGCTTTCACCACCAGGAACAGGATGGCGGTAAGGGTGTCGTGGGGCCCCTGGGGGCCACTGCAATGCCCATGCCAATGGCATGGGCACTGCAGGGGCCCCCTAACAGGGCCCCACATTGATTTTCAGTGTCTGCCAAGCAGACACTGAAAATCGCGACGGGTGCCACTGCACCCGTCGCACGCCTTCAACTCCACCGGCTCCATTCGGAGCCGGCTTCCTCGTTAAAGGCGCTTTCCTGCTGGGCCGGCGGGCGGCCTTCTGGCGGTCGCCCGCCAGCCCAGCGGGAAAGCCAGAATGGCCGCCGCGGTCATTTGACCGCGGTGCGGTCATTCGGCGGCTCCCGCCGGGCGTGCGGTTACCGCCGCCGGCAGGAGTCGGAATGACCCCCAAAGTCATTGGTCAAACACAATTAATAGCATCACAGCCACAAAATGGGAAACCATGTCTTTCTCTCCAGCACTTACCTCTCTCAGTGTAGTAAGGCAGAGCAGTCTAATTCAAAGAGGTGAGATGGGCTAGACATTCAGAATACACCTTATACCGTAATGCCATGTAAAGAGCTGAATGCCCAGACTGTGCTTTACTTTACAAAAAAAAAGTACTTTAATGTACACATGAACAATATCCTACTTATAAAACTAAGATACAGGGTGAAACCCAAATGTTTTTATGCCTCTCTGGCCTAGATTTCTGATCCTAGGCAGTGTTATAGCACACAGACTCTAAGCACTATAAAAACCGTTAACATTGGAATGTACAGAATATGTTACATAGTGTTACTCTTTAAAGTTAGAGCAATGGTACCTATACCTGCTTCACAGTGATTTGGCTCCAGTTAATATGAAGTCAAATACCCCAGTACCCAAAGGAATAGAATTGGCCCTTCTTCCTCAGAAGGGACACCACTGTGATGGAATCAAGGGCCTATTTAGTGGTGCCTAGTGTCTGGGCACAGTTAATGGAGTCACATTTGTCCAGAAGCCACTGGGCTAGCTGTGGGAGGGTAATGGTACCCATAGATGACACAAAAAAGTGTACCTGTACCACAGGGTCCACTGATTGCAGTCTAATATTTCTAAAAGCTGGACATACTTAGGGACAGTGCAGCTTGCTTCAAGTGCAGGACAAGCTAAGACAAAGATGAAAACTATAGGGGGAGAGATAAGGGGTCATATGGTAAGTTATTCAACAGGGTACCACTCCACAGCTACAGGTGGCAATTGCAAGCATCCATTGACTCCCATAGCACAGGGTAAAAGTCAAAGGCAAAGCAGTCACACATTCAATATAGGAAGGAGCTTTGCCAGTCTCCCCAGTTGTTGATGAGCAGCATCTTTCTTTTTCTTGAGCAGCTGCCTGGTGCCTCCTTGTGCTTCAAATCACCACCCACCTCCACAATCCTCAAATATAGGTTGTTCGCAGCTGTGATTCTGCAAAGCATCTTTCTGGGTGGGTGGAAGGCCTGCTCCTTCTGTCTGAGTTGTAGATTTCTTTTCACAGGCCATCCATCACAGAGACACATTCTCTAGCCCAGAGGCTCTTCAGGCATCTGACAGGAAGAGTCACAATCCAGGGGATCCCATTGTGGATCTCTACACCTTCAAACACAGTGTGTCATCCAAAAATGAGGGAAGAATAGAACAACGCATTGGCGGATGAGGTCAGGTTTTTATTATTCCCTAATTGGAAGGCTGATCCAATCAGTAAGACTGCTACGTTTGAAACCTGGATGTCTCTCCAATACTTCAGCATCTTTCCTGCCTGTTCATGTGAATAGTGCATGAAGAGAACCTGCTGTCCCTCTTCCCTGTCTCTTGACATTTGTCACTTCTATCCCATGTAAGGAATGTTAAATAACTCCAGATCTGGAGTCCTGAAAATCATCCAATTGAAAGGGATGAGGTTGTGCCAGTAATGGGAGTCTGAGATAAACACAGATAACAGTTTGTGCCTTCCTCAACTTATCAGGTGTCTAAAATGACAAGGGATGAGCACAGGGGTGCTGGCAGTCCAGCAGAACAGTTACCAGCTAAGTTTAAATTAAACATAATGTTTCACCAATCAATGCTAACCCACAGAATATACTCTTTCTCAACACAAATATTCTAAAAATAATAGAGTCAAGGAAGACTGAACAGTCTTAGGGCCTGATTTAGACCTTGATGGCAATACTGCCATCCCGCCGCTGTGGAGGTCCCAAATACTCTGTCAAGCTGGCTGAGTTCCGAGCACCGCACTTATATCTATGGTTTTTCAATCACCATCAGCGTTGTGAAAGCTGAATTCATTACTAATAAATTTCCATTGATTAATAGCTAAGAATTTACATGAATTATGCTAACATAGAGAAAATCGAGTGTTCTGGAAAATGTGCCCATCTAAGTGGCCACCATTACACGTACGACATTAATGAAGTACTGACATTAATTGTTTAAATAATGCACACGTGTAGAATTGAATGTATTAGTGGATCATGCTAATGTATTAACAAAATGTATTTGCTTAAATATATTAAGCATATATGAAATTTGGGCCTAGTCGACAAGGCCTCATGTTAAGCTTCATGGCATAAATAAATGTTCATAAATGTTTTTTGTAGAAGCAGGAAATAAACACTTATTCATTGTTCACACAGTGCTGACCAAATAGATTTGTAACGTTGCAATGTCAAGCTAGTTGATGTCTTAAACTTTCTTGTGAGAACTGTCTGCTGTAAGGTAGTGTACTATCTACAGATACATTTGTATCTTTGGTGCATGGGAAGCAGATGTTTCCAGGACTTGACAATGGCTTCACTGACTGGAGTTATCATCTCAACTAAAACGTTACCTGACGAAAACTGGTGATGGGAATGGGAGAAAAAGAGCCAATCATCAATGTGAGAAAGACTATGTAGTTATATCATAGATTTGGGAATTAATGTTTATTCGTCCTACTGTGAACACACAATATTCTGACCAATGGCAACATGAGAAAATACTTTAGAGATTTTCAGTTTACCCCCAACTACACTTGGAAGGAGAGCTAGAGTATTTTCAGTCCTGTTCGAGGAGCTGAGCAGTTCCTGATGTCTTCTCTTCCTAGCATTAGACGCATCGCGTAATTGTGTTTACTGCTATTGATTCTGTTTCATTAGCTTGATGTACTTTCGGAAGTTGGTTCAGTTAACTTGAAGACCAACCATGGCTAAGCCAATCCCTTTCACTTCCCCTTGCCAAAAGCTGACCAGACGGATGTCCAACTGACGAAGAAATCACAGTTTGCTGATCCATTCCGGAGAGGTATGATACAATGTTGTTGTTTCTGTTATAGATTTTTGTTCTTTCGTATAAATTCAAACCACTATTTTGTTAGAGCCCTAGTTAGATGTTTTCCAAATTAATGTTTGACTAATATTACTTCTGCATGAAGCCCAAACATGCCATTCATATTGGAGGGTTAGTTAGTGTGTCATGTTGTTGTCAAATGTTATTACCAAAGAATGTATTTTATTCATCTGTTGAATCTAGATGCATATCATCTCTATTATTCAGATATTGTTGTTATTAATGTGTACAGTAACCTTTGAATGTTTAATGATAAATGCTTTGGTTGGATTGAGATTTTTTCACTGCTTTTGTCAGCCTGTGTTGTTTGTATATGCATATAATTTGGTCTTGAAATTAATTTACGTGATATTAGAATTGTTAATCTAGGGAAATATACTTTCTAACTTTACTAAAAGGTGTGGTTATTCTTGGTCACATGGATCATGGTGTGTAAAGATTACTGGCTCAAAGTTTCTGATGACTGATTTATTAAACAGGTTATATTGTTGTTGGTTAAGTCATGAGAAACATTTGTGTCCATAGTGGCTCACTCTAAGCATGAGTCAAAGGGTCCATCGAATCTCTAACGCGTTCCCTTATAAATAAATTATCATAGACCAAATAAGGTCAGACGCGCTCACAGAAATTGGTAGCAGAGGATGGTTACGTCTCCTTAAGAGGCCACCATGATTTCCCAGTTCTAGATAAGAGACGGATGGTTACGTCTCCCTAAGAGACTACTGTGGTTTCCCAGTCATAGATATTAAAGTGAAGGGTTATGTCTCCCTAAGAGCCTACCATGACTTTCCCAGAACCTTGGGTTTTGCCAATGCTTGTTTGAAGATGTCCTCGGCATTCCTAGTGTGATTGTGATTGGAATAGGTTTTGCGCTTGCTCTGCTTAAGCATATTGCAAGTGAGTTGTGATGTTTGTGAGTAAATAGGGAGTTAGTGTACTCCAATGAAATTGTTTAAGTGGTTTGTGTACTCCAAAGGGTGTGTGTAGGAAAGTTATCGAACTTCACATGTGTGTGGTGCTTTGTGGTCAATAAAATTGCTCACGTGGTTGTTGGTATACAGATCCTGCATGGTCTAAGACCCCGGAGTATTTAATATTGGTATTGGTTTATGTTATATTTTGTCTTTTTAATAGGTCAATTGGGTGTGATTGACAAACTCAGAGTGTGTGTTAAAGCAAATGTTAGTTTCGACAGATATTTGATGAATCCTAAGTACACCAGGAGGATGTGATGAGCAGTTGAGGGTAAAATTTGCTGGTTTAAATTTGCTTGCAAGTCAAGGAAACGGACCTCGAAGGGGTTTCTGTTAGAGTTAAAAGTTGCAGTAGAAAATTCAGTAAGGTTTCTGAAGCAATTGTGTTACCCACTTGTAGTAGACAGTCAAATTTGGTTTGCTGATTTTTATTTAGTGCTCGTGATATTTGCATTTAGTTTGGCGTGGATATGATTTGAGGAAGAGAAGCCATAGGGCTCTGTCAGCCGCTGTACATGTGAGTGTGATATCACTAGAGTTGCGCCGGGATAGGTTGGTTGGGGAGAAAAGCTGTGAACGGATTGGTGGACAACCGTTAAGCATAATTGGTTGAGAATGTAAGCAAAAAGGATTTTGGGATTCAATTTACTTCCTGATTTGATTGAATATTAGAGTAATTACAAAAAAAATATTTTTTCGAAGCGTTCATTCCAGGCAGAGTAAGAACATTACCCTGCCAGAAGGTGCACCTGCATACACAAGGTGCTTCACCAGGTCTTTGGTTAAAACAATTGTGCAAGGATACGGAAAAGGAAGGGAGATTAGCATTTCCTTTCCATGGAACCTTTAAATTGAGAATCTTCGAGAACTTGAAGAGAACAATGTACGATTCAAAACCCCCTCCAAGATATGCACAATTTAAACCATTAGCTATTTGGGAGCTAGTGGCCAGACAGCAACAGCAACAGAAATTTGGAAGAAGAATGCAAAAAGCTGGAAAAACTTTAGCTGAGGCAAGATGGGATATTGAGCAGAAATGTTGGAGAACTGAGACTTTACATGGAATTAAGATGTTTCCTGCAATTACTCATGAGAATGAGAGCAATTACAAGAAGAAGGGTTCATATCCTTCTGAAAAAAAGTAGCAGAAATCAACAGAGTCTAGAAGGTCTTTGAATTAAGATGAAGACTCAGATGATGATGAATTTATTTTGCAGCTATGTGTCTTCCTGGTTCTGTATATCCAGTCCTCCTCCTCTGCTGGGCGGCATGGACTCTCCTCCTCCTTGCTATCACATATATTTCAGCCATTTTGAGTAACCCAGATGCCTTCTGGGTCTTTTTTTATCATTGGTTCTGGTTACCACCTGCTCTGACTTAGTGGTAATTTGGGTGTGCAAAATGGGCTTTTTGCGACTAGTCACAATTTGCGAATGGCTTTTTCATATGGTTTGTGACTAGCAAATTGTGACTTCCTATTTGTTGGTCGCAAAATCAGGTCGCAATTTTTGCGAGTCGGTAATGGCTCGCATCGCAATTTGCACTACGGAAATGGGATTTTTGCATCCCATTTCCGATTTTGGGGGGTCGCAAATTGCGGTTCGGCCATTTGCGACTCGCAAAAATTTGCACATCTGGCCCTAAGTGTTTAAATAATGTGCACATGTAGAATGAAATGTATTAGTGGATCATACTAATGTATTGACAAAATGTATTTGCTTAAATATATTAGGCATGGAGTAATTATGAAATTTGGGCCTAGTCGACAAGGCCTCATGTTAAGCTTCATGGCATAAATAAATGTTCACAAATGTTTTTTGTAAAAGCAGAGAAATAACACTTATTCATTGTTCACAGAGTGCTAACCAAATAGATTTGTAACGTTTCAATGTTAAACTAGTTGATATCTTAAACTTTCTTGTGGGAACTATCTGCTGTAAGATAGTGTACAATCTAAGGATACATTTGTATCTTTGGTGCATGAGAAGCAAATATTCCCTTGACTTGACAATGGCTTCACTGACTAGAGTTATGATTGCAACTAAAATGTTAACCTACGAAACTGGTGATGGGAACGGGAGAAGAGGAGCCAAACATCAATATGAGAAAGACTGTTTAGTTATATCATAGATTTGGGAATTCATTTGTATTGATTATACTGTGAACACACCAATGACAACATGAGAAAATGCTTTATGGATTTTCAGTTTACCCCGACTACACTTGAAAGGAGAGCTAGAGTAGTTCCAGTCCCCTTCAAGGAGCTGAGCAGTTCTTGATGTCTTCTCTTCCTAGCATTAGCCTCATCGCATAATTGTGTTTAATGCTGTTTCCTTAGCTTGATGTCCTTTCTGAAGTTGGTTCAGTTAACTTAGAGCCCAACTGTGGCTGAGCCAATCCCTTCCACTTCCCCTTACCAAAAGCTGACCAGACAAATGCCCAACTAACAAAGAAATCACAGTTCGCTGCTCCATTCAATAGAGGTATAACAAAATGTTTTTGTTTCTGTTATAGATTTTTGTTCTTTCTTTCAAGTACCAAGTATTTTGTTATAGCCTAGTTAGATGTTTTTAAAATTAACATTTGACTAAAATTACTTTTAAATAAAGCCCACACATGCCATTCGAATTGGAGGGTTAGTTAGTGTGCCATGCTGTTGTTGTCAAGTGTTATTAACAAATAATTGTTTATATTCATCTGTTGAATTTAGATGTATGTCATCCCTATTGTACAGTTATTGTCATTATTAATTTTTACAGTAACCCTTGAATGTGTAATGATAAATGATTTGGTTGGATTTAAATTTTTCTGCCGCTTTAGTCTGCCTGTGTTGTTATGCATATCATTTTGTTTTTACATTAATTTATGTGATATTAACATTGTTAATCTAGGGAAATAAACTTTCTAACTTCGCTAAAAGGTGTGGTTATTCGTGGCCACATGGGTCATGGTGTGTAAAGATTACTGACTCAAAGTTTTTGATGACTGATTTATTAAACAGGTTATATTGTTGTTGGTTAGGTCATAAGCAAAATTCGTGCCCATGGTGGATCACTCTTAGCATGAGTCAAAATGTCCATCAAACCTCCAATGCATCCCCTTTTAAATAAATTATCAAAGACAAATAAAGCTAGACACGCTCACAGCATTGACGGAGTGCCCTCCATTGCTCCAGCTATATCCCGCAGCTGATGCGGCAGACTCCAGTGCAGACGATTATTACTCCTTTGCCGCTGGGGCTGCCGCATTGAAGCAACCATATTTAGATAACACAGTGATGCAGGTGGTGTACCACTGGCGGTCACATGATGATGTGAGTCCGTTGCAGGACCAGTTCAGCATTGTACTATGGCTATAGCTATTGGATGGATGCTAGCAGCCCATATCTGATGTATATCAGACATTTGTGAATACCTGCAAAACACTCTATTAAACACATTCTATTTCAGACCATGATCGTTTGGCATTCCATTGAAGCAGAGCACTTTGATGCAGATTTTGAAGGCAAAAGTCAGATTTTTGCAAAGGTTTTGCATCCCATTGTATTGTTTTCCTTTCCTATGATTTCATTGTCTATTCACATATTTTTGGGACACTAGAGTTTTTTTAACAACCCCTTTTGCATTGGGGAATCCATGTTTCACAGAGGGAGAATTGTTTCTCATTGGTGGATGAAATTATTAGATTAGGGCCACAATTGTTTGGAGCACAAGTACAAAACACAGCCACCTAGCAGAAAAGGGAAAGGTGGGCCAGAATAGAGAACACAGTGAATGTTGTAGCTAACAATCCACGTACACAGGATGAAATTGTGAAGAGGTGGAGAATGTGTTCCCTGGCCTCCATGCATCACCTGGAGGCCCAGAGGACTAGTGGTGGTTCTCCCATCTCCCCCAAGCCCTCCCTTAAAGCTCTTTCCCTGGGAGGAGAAGGTCTTGCAGATCCTACATACTGAAGGCTTGACAGGAATGCCTAGTGGAGTGGAGACTTGTAAGTTGAACTTAGCAATGTCTCATTAATCACAAATGCCCTTAAGTTAGCTGTTCCGAATGTTTCAAGACCCTTATCAAAACATATGTCTCTAAACTTGAGTCTCCAAAAGAGCTCTTTTCATCCAAATTACTGGCATCATGATTGTAGCTCTCTTTTTAACAATGATGATTATGTTTTGTCAGATTGTGTTTTGTTCTCCATGGATCAACCCTTGCATTTGCACAGTCCCTTGCTTTATCTAAGACAAACAGGTTCTGAAACTCCATCTATTTGCACAAGAAGATACAGTGCTTGTACGTGACATTTTCACCTATTCACATTATTATACATATATGTGTGTACATATTGTAAATGTGCGTTCATTTTCACTGAAGCTATTTAAATAGGTACGTGTAACTCACTTTTTAGGGTCGAGCATGCAAAGCGCTTTTTCCCTGTTGTAATCTCTCAATGGACTGATAATCACACCTATGTCACGCCCAGGAGTTTGGTTGGTTCTTGAGCTTGCCTTTTAAAATTTGCTTGATTTCATTAGTGAAAAGCACGCATACATCATCCCTTTTCTGGTGTTTAACCCTCCTTGAGCGCAGGCTCTAAGTTATCCGTATGGTTTCTGGACTACTTTTTCTCTTTATTTTGTAGGCTGCATGATCTCGCTGGGCAGTAGTCGAGAGCATTGCATGACATCGACCCTGTTAGATGGATGATTACACTTTTGCTGGTTACATGGATAATTGCACTTTTGCTGGTAACATGGATGATTGTTCTTTTGCCAATACGTTTCACTGCGAGCAAACTTCTATTTCCTTTTGTGTGTCTGCTTGGCACTCTTGGCAGCTGTCGGCTAGCTTATGTGAAACTGTTGTACTTTTCATTTTAAGTTTATGTGGCAAGAAAAGTCAGGTTTGAAGTTTACAACTCTAATAGCTGTAACTCGAGCAAACTCGAGATCCATTGCATTGCAAATGCTTAATAACAAGTATTGTCAATGGTGTCAACAAATGACTACAACTACTATGACGTCCTGTTTTTGTCTCTGGAAAATAATAGTGGAATGTGATGCTGCTCAACCTCCCTTTTCTTCCATGTATGCACAAAGGTCAAAGTTTTATGTATTTGTCATTCACAATTTCATTGTATGTATGGAAATTTCAGCTGTTGTGTTCAGTTGGGTATGTTTTCTCCTTCTTGTTATTTCAGTGAATTGATCTACTTGCTTGCATAAATCATAGTGGACCTCATTACAACATTGGCGGTAAAAGCTGCTTACCGCCGTGCAGAAGACCGCCAACACACCGCTGCGGCCGCGGAATTCCGCCACAGCTATTATGACCCACAGCTCGGAATCTGCCAAAATTCAGACACCCACACAAGTCCGCCACACCAAAGATCAGTGATAAACTGGCGATAACAAAACCTCCACTGCCACGCCAACAGAAATACGCCCACACTATCACGACACACAAATCCACGCGGCGGTCTTTCAACCACGGTATTCCATTGGCAGTACACACCGCTGCGCTCATAATACACACACATTTACAAAACACAGTCACATTGGACAGTTCGAAATACACACACCTGATACACATACACACACCACTCCCACACACCCAATACAATATATAACACACACCCACATCACCCACAAACCCCTACTACCAAAAATTCTGAAAGAAGGCCAGAGAGAGAGAGCACCAGCAAGAACAACAGCATCCACAGGCACACAACACCATCACCCACAGAACTTCCACGCACCTCACACAACACACCACTACATATCAGCACACTTATCATCACACACTCCACCCCACACATCACCTACACCACCCCATGGCACGGCAAAGACACCCCAGGTTCTCGGAGGAGGAGCTCAGGGTCATGATGGAGGAAATTGTCTGGGTAGAGCCACAGCTATGCGGATCACAGGTGCAGCACACCTCCATTGCAAGGAAGATGGAGCTATGGCGAAGAATCGTGGACAGGGTAAACGCAGTGGGACAGCACCCAAGAAATAGGGAGGACATCAGGAAGAGGTGGAACGACCTACGGGGGAAGGTGCATTCCGTGGTCTCAAGACACCACCTGGCAGTTCAGCGGACTGGCAGCTGACCCCCACCTCCTCCCCCACAACTAACAACATGGAAGGAACAGGTCTTGCCGATTCTGCATCCTGAGGGCCTCGCAGGAGTAGGTGGAGGAATGGACTCTGGTAAGTCAAATCTTAACTATTACATCCCCCACCCTACCTGCATGCCAGAACATACCCCCACCCTGACCCACACCCCCATCACTCTAACTCCTCACAAATGTCCCTACATCACAAACCACACATCCTAACACCAAGCCCTGCATGCAACAACAAAGCATGGACACCCATCACCAAAGCATGCCAACTGCACATACCCATACAACCCCCTAAACCATCTTCACACAAAGTCCCACACAGGAATGCAAGCACTGGGGTACACGGTCACCCACCCATTGCACACCATGGCACACACAGATGTAATAACCATCCTTTTATACCCCTGCAGGACCCCTACCCAACCTCACCGGACAGGAAGGTCCACACGTCCACAACACCAACAGAAGAGGCCCACAATGATGACAGCACCTCTGTCCAACTGGATCTAGATGACCAGCCCGGACCATCGGGGACCTCTGGACAGTCGGTTCCCCTGACACAGTCACAGGCCACTACAGACCTTCCCCCCTCTAGAAACACCAGCATAGCACCCACCCAGCGGGCCCATACCTCCGTCCCCAGGACACGTCAATCAGCAGTGTGTCCACCACTACAGGGAACCCAGGCTAACCCACCACCCCAACAACAACAGGGACCTGGGGGCAGTGGCAGTGGGCACACGGTCCAGGGGACGGAGGCCCAGGAACACAGGGGAACTGGAAAGGGCTGCTGTGCGACAGGGGGCAGACAGGCCAAGGGAACCCACTCTCCACGAGGCCCTCTCCTCCATCATGGGAGCCTACCACCACTCCCAGGAGATGATGGCAACGGTACTGGCCAAGTTTCAGAAGACCCAGTGCCTGCAGGAGGAACAGTATATGGGCTTCAGGGAGGAACTCAGAACCATCAGCTCCACCCTGAGCACCATCGTAGGGGTGCTGAAGGAACTTGTGAACACCAGGAGGGACACTGTGGCACTACAAGGGGCCCCTGACACTAGCTTGGACCATGAGCTTCCCACCACCTCCGCCGGCGCTAGTGTACAGGACGCCCCGCCACAGGACCACCACACCAGCACCCCACCCCCTGAAGAGGGAAAAAACACCCCCCAAACGGTCCCTGTGATCCAGGACAAAGACAGAGCACGATGCCAAGACCCCCACCAAGAAATGAGACCACCCTGATTGTCATCCTACTGTCCCACTTTGTCACCCTGTCCATACTTAAACTGCCCCAGCTCCACTTCCTATGCTCATATGAGCAATGCACCTGTGAGACTAATAGACTGGACTCTGCCATGGACATTCCTCCGCCATCACCCCTCACCATTTTACTACCCGCTCCAATATTGAACACTTCAATAAACACACTTAAAGCACAAAACAATCTGGAGTCTGTCTGTGATTTTGAAATAGTGTTTAGCAAGTACAGTGACAAAATGCTCTTAAAATTGTAATGTCAACATACCTATATCACACAGCTCTAGTCCATGAGGAATCTAAGCAGATGTCACACAGTGGGACCCACATATGTGAAATCATAAGGGAAAGTGACAACTCAGTGCCAACACACTAGGTGAAAAGGACAGATAGTAGAGAGGTAGTAGTGTTAAAGTACATGTAGCAGGCTGTACTCTTACTTGTGTCTCACTGGAAATATTGCTGGATCACTGAGTCCCTGTTGTTCATGTCTTATTCCTCTGCTTCCTCGTCTTCACTGTCCACAGGCTCCACAGTTGCCACAACACCGCCATCTGGACCATCCTCCTGCAGAAAAGGCACCTGTCGTCGCAATGCCAAGCTGTGAAGCATACAGCAGGCCACAATGATCTGGCACACCTTCTTTGGTGAGTAGAATAGGGATCCACCTGTCATATGGAGGCACCGGAACCTGGCCTTCAGGAGGCCGAAGGTCCGCTCGATCACCCTCCTAGTTCGCCCATGGGCCTCATTGTAGCATTCCTCTGCCCTTGTCCTGGGATTCCTCACTGGGGTCAGTAGCCATGACAGGTTGGGGCAACCAGAGTCACCTGCAAATGGCGAGGGACAACTGTTAGACACGCACTAACCTGTAGGGATATCCCCAGACCCAGACAACCATTCCCACTGTCTTTCTCCCAGGTGCTCACCTAATAGCCACACACGGTGCCTCTGGAGTTGCCCCATCACATAAGGGATGCTGCTATTCCGCAGGATGTAGGCGTCATGCACTGAGCAGGGGAACATGGCATTCACATGGGAGATATACTGGTTGGCCAAACATACCATCTGTACATTCATTGAATGATAACTCTTCCTGTTTCTGTACACCTGTTCACTCCTGTGGGGGGGGGGGGACCAAAGCCACATGTGTCCCATCAATGGCACCTATGATGTTGGGGATATGTCCCAGGGCATAAAAATCACCTTTCACTGTAGGCAAATCCTCCACCTGAGGGAAAACGATGTAGCTCCGCATGTGTTTCAGAAGGGCAGACAACACTCTGGACAACACGCTCAAAAACATAGACTGGGACATCCCTGATGCTATGGCCACTGTTGTTTGAAATGACCCACTTGCAAGGAAATGGAGCACTGACAGCACCTGCACTTGAGGGGGGATTCCTGTGGGATGGCGGATAGCTGACATCAGGTTGGCTCCAACTGGGTACACAGTTCCAGGATTGTGGCACTGTCAAGCCTGTATGTGAAAATCACATGTCGCTCCTCCATTGTCGACAGTATATGGGCTTCAGGGAGGAACTCAGAACCATCAGCTCCACCCTGAGCACCATCGTAGGGGTGCTGAAGGAACTTGTGAACACCAGGAGGGACACTGTGGCACTACAAGGGGCCCCTGACACTAGCTTGGACCATGAGCTGCCCACCACCTCCGCCGGCGCTAGTGTACAGGACGCCCCGCCACAGGACCACCACACCAGCACCCCACCCCCTGAAGAGGGAGAAACACCCCCCAAACGGTCCCTGTGATCCAGGACAAAGACAGAGCACGATGCCAAGACCCCCACCAAGAAATGAGACCACCCTGATTGTCATCCTACTGTCCCACTTTGTCACCCTGTCCATACTTAAACTGCCCCAGCTCCACTTCCTATGCTCATATGAGCAATGCACCTGTGAGACTAATAGACTGGACTCTGCCATGGACATTCCTCCGCCATCACCCCTCACCATTTTACTACCCGCTCCAATATTGAACACTTCAATAAACACACTTAAAGCACAAAACAATCTGGAGTCTGTCTGTGATTTTGAAATAGTGTTTAGCAAGTACAGTGACAAAATGCTCTTAAAATTGTAATGTCAACATACCTATATCACACAGCTCTAGTCCATGAGGAATCTAAGCAGATGTCACACAGTGGGACCCACATATGTGAAATCATAAGGGAAAGTGACAACTCAGTGCCAACACACTAGGTGAAAAGGACAGATAGTAGAGAGGTAGTAGTGTTAAAGTACATGTAGCAGGCTGTACTCTTACTTGTGTCTCACTGGAAATATTGCTGGATCACTGAGTCCCTGTTGTTCATGTCTTATTCCTCTGCTTCCTCGTCTTCACTGTCCACAGGCTCCACAGTTGCCACAACACCGCCATCTGGACCATCCTCCTGCAGAAAAGGCACCTGTCGTCGCAATGCCAAGCTGTGAAGCATACAGCAGGCCACGATGATCTGGCACACCTTCTTTGGTGAGTAGAATAGGGATCCACCTGTCATATGGAGGCACCGGAACCTGGCCTTCAGGAGGCCGAAGGTCCGCTCGATCACCCTCCTAGTTCGCCCATGGGCCTCATTGTAGCATTCCTCTGCCCTTGTCCTGGGATTCCTCACTGGGGTCAGTAGCCATGACAGGTTGGGGCAACCAGAGTCACCTGCAAATGGCGAGGGACAACTGTTAGACACGCACTAACCTGTAGGGATATCCCCAGACCCAGACAACCATTCCCACTGTCTTTCTCCCAGGTGCTCACCTAATAGCCACACACGGTGCCTCTGGAGTTGCCCCATCACATAAGGGATGCTGCTATTCCGCAGGATGTAGGCGTCATGCACTGAGCAGGGGAACATGGCATTCACATGGGAGATATACTGGTTGGCCAAACATACCATCTGTACATTCATTGAATGATAACTCTTCCTGTTTCTGTACACCTGTTCACTCCTGTGGGGGGGGGGGACCAAAGCCACATGTGTCCCATCAATGGCACCTATGATGTTGGGGATATGTCCCAGGGCATAAAAATCACCTTTCACTGTAGGCAAATCCTCCACCTGAGGGAAAACGATGTAGCTCCGCATGTGTTTCAGAAGGGCAGACAACACTCTGGACAACACGCTCAAAAACATAGACTGGGTCATCCCTGATGCTATGGCCACTGTTGTTTGAAATGACCCACTTGCAAGGAAATGGAGCACTGACAGCACCTGCACTTGAGGGGGGATTCCTGTGGGATGGCGGATAGCTGACATCAGGTTGGCTCCAACTGGGTACACAGTTCCAGGATTGTGGCACTGTCAAGCCTGTATGTGAAAATCACATGTCGCTCCTCCATTGTCGACATGTCCACCAACGGTCGGTACACCGGAGGATGCCGTCATCTCCTCACATGTCCCAGCGGATGGTGCCTATGAAGGACAACAGCGAGCACAGAGTGAAACAACTCAGAGGTACGTACCCACAGTTTACACAGAACACCATTCATACACAAAAGGTGGCCTGTATGTGTGTTGAGTCTAGTCCTAGGTATGTGTGACGCAGTTGAAAATTAATCCATGTGGGCCACTGAAATGGCGAATGCCTGACCTATAAAGTGGGACGATGGGATGTGAGGTAACTACGCTGGCGTTGTACACCCTTGCGGTAGGCGGTCGAAGACCGCGGCGCAATGCTGCATTGGTTAACATTGGACCCTATGGGTACCAGGAGCCAATGACAATGTACGCCGGCAGTGATGGTACGCACCGCCGCGGATGTGACCGCCATTTTCTATCTGTTCAATCACTCGATACCTGATCTTCGACAGGAGAGGACCTACACTGCAAGTGCTGCTGAAACTCGGTCTGGAAGAGACAATGGCTCGAGTGTCTGGGGAAAGGGCCCCTGCCTTCACATCGGAGGAGTTGGAGAAACTCGTGGATGGGGTCCTCCCCAGTACACGCTATTCTATGGTCCTCCAGACAAACAGGTAGTACACTGGGAGCATGCTGTATGGGCTATGCCTGTGTGGAGAGGGCTAGATGTCAGAATGAAGGGGGGAGAGTGTGGCGTGCATGAAACGACAGTGAATGCATGTGCCGCATGGCAAGGGTAGAGATGGGTGCCAATCACTTTGACGGTGCAGTTGGTAATAACTTACTCTTCCCCCTGTACATTTCATGTAGGTCAGCGCCCACCAGAAAAAAACATATTTGGTGTGCCATCGCCAAGGACGTCCGGACCCTGGGGGTCTACCACAGACAGAGCACCCACTGCCAGAAAAGATGGGAGGACATTTGCTGCTGGAGCAAGAAGATGGCGGAGGCTCAGCTGGGGAAGGCCTCCCTATGGGAGAGGGGTGCCCGTCGCACCATGACCCCCCTGATGTTCAGGATCCTGGCGGTGGTCTACCCAGAGTTGGATGGGCGCTTGAGGGCATCACAGCAGACACAAGGGGGTGAGTACACTCTCATTCTGCTGACTTTGCGAGCAATGGAGGGGGCTGGGTGTGGGAGATGGGCTGTTGGTTTCCCTGGGCCAGGGCGAGTTCCATAGGCAAGGTCTGTCCTTAAGGCAGGCCATGTGGCACCCCACCCCACCTCTGTAGAGTGCCAAGTACACCTAGTCATGGCCCTGTATCATCTATGTGTGCAAATGTCTTCCATAGCCTTGTAGGGCATTTCCCAGGAATTGAAAAGTGGAGCCCAAGAGCGCGGCGTAGTGCAGGGGGCTTCTGTGCCTGTCGTGTCCGCCAACGGTAGCGGTAATGCATGCACTCAACATTTCTTTCTTCTGTCGCCCCCCCCCTTTTTGTGGTCTCCCTGTTCTTGTGTGCAGTAGCATCATCAGGCGGAGGAGCAGTGGCACCGGAGCACCAGGGGGCTGCTTCCCACATGGCCATGGAGGACCACACTACGGACTCGGACTTCACCAGTGGGACGGGGGCGAGAGGAGCTCCACGGCAGGGACAGAGCTGAGACCAGTGACACGGACTCGTCCTCTGATGGGAGCTCCCTTGTGGTGGCGGCAACATCTGTGCCTCCCCCCATCTACAGGTACAGCTGCCACCCCCCCTTCCAGCACCGCCCTCCCAGCAGCCCCTCAGCCATCGCCCCGTGCCCGCTCACCCGGGAGGGTGGGCATCACCTTTGCCCCAGGCACCTCAGGCCCTGCCCCAGTCAGCCCTGCTGCCCTCAGTGAGGAGGCCATTGACCTCCTCAGGTCCCTCACTGTTGGGCAGTCTACCATTTTGAATGCCATCCAGGGTGTAGAAAGGCAGTTGCAACAAACAAATGTATTCTTGGGGGGCATTCATTCTGGTCAGGTAGCCCTTCAGCGAGCTTTTCAGACTCTGGCCTCAGCACTGATGGCAGCCATTGTCCCTGTGTCTAGCCTCCCCCCTCCAACTTCCTCCACCCTGACCCAATCCCCTGTACCTCAGCCTATCCCAAGCACACCTACAGACCAGCATGCACACACCTCAACACACAAGGGAAGCTCAGGCAAACATAAGCACCACACATCCCACAGGCACTCACGCAAGCATCACACACATGCAGACACACCAACATCCACTGCCTCCACTGCTTCCCCCTCCTCCTCATCTCCCTCCTCCTTCCCAGTCTCGTCTACACTCACACCTGCATGCACTACCTCTACAGCCACTATGTCCCTCTCCAGCACACCCACCACCACACCCCACTCACGTGCAGTCACCACCCCCACTACCATTCACACGTCCCCTGTGTCCTCTCCCAGTGTGTCTGTGACGCCCCCTCCCAAGATACACAAACGCAGGCACACACCCACCCAACAGCCATCCACCTCATGACAGCCTCCAGCGCATGCACCTTCACCCAAAATCTGCAAACGAACACCTCCTACAACCACCACCTCTTCCTCCACTCCCAAACCCCCTCCAGCTACCCGTCCCAGTGTGTCAAAAAAACTTTTCCTGTCCAACCTTGACCTCTTTCCCACACCTCCCCCCTGTCCGTCTCCTAGGTCCCGAACTACCACCTCAGCCACAACATCTCCGGGACCAGTGGTGCCTGTAGTCACCAGAATCTGGAGTGCACCGGCCACCAGGGCAGCCAGTGTGGCACGGAGCCACAGCACAGACAGTACCCCACCTGTGAAGCATCAGAAGTTGGCCAGTGCACGGCGGGAGAGGGGGAAGACTCCAGCTACCAAAGCCGCTCCCAGGGGTCCCGGTGGGAGTGTGGACTCAGCTGTGACACCCTCCAAGGTGGGGAAGGGCCCCAAGAAACCAGGAAAGTCTGGGAAGAGCAGCACGGCGGAGAAGACCGCCATCATCCCCGCTGCCCAGGAGGCCACCTCCAGCACCAGCCCAGCTGCCAAGGACAGGACCACCAGCACAAGCCCAGCTGCCCAGGACAGGACCACCAGCACAAGCCCAGCTACCCAGGACAGGACCGCCAGCACAAGCCCAGCTGCCCAGGAGGCCACAACCAGCAAAAGCCCCGCTGGGTCATGAAGGACCGCCAGCAGCTGAGTCCCTGCAATGGAGACCACCGCCTCAAGCACCGCTGCACAGGGCACCGCCATCTCAAGCACCGCTGAACAGGGCACCGCCATCTCAAGCACCGCTGAGCAGGGCACCGCCGTCTCAAGCACCGCTGCACAGGGCACTGCCGTCTCAAGCACCGCTGGCCCATGAGCGGCAAGGGCACTGACACAACTGAGTCCGTCACGGGGTGAATGATGCACTCTGGGCACCATGCCCCCTCCAGAACCAGTGGAGACCGTCATCCACTACCTCTGTCCTTAGCAGGATGAAGCACTCTGGGCACAAAGCCCCCTCCAGAACCAGTGGAGACTGTCATCCACTACCTCTGTCCTTAGCAGGATGAAGCACTCTGGGCACAAATCCCCCTCCAGAACCAGTGGAGTATCACATCCACTACCTCTGTCCTTGGCAGGATGAAGCACTCTGGGCACAAGGCCCCTTCCAGAACCAGTGGAGACTGTCATCCACTACCTCTGTCCTTGGCAGGATGAAGCACTCTGGGCACAAGGCCCCCTCCAGAACCAGTGGAGACTGTCATCCACTTGAGAGACTGTGGCTTTGCACTCCCCAGGATTGAACAGTGGGCAAACCACCCACAGTAGAGACTTGTGAGACTGTGGCTTTGCACTCCCCAGGATTGAACAGTGGGCAAACCACCCACTGGAGAGACTTGTGAGACTGTGGCTTTGCACTCCCCAGGATTGAACAGTGGGCATGTGGCCCCCTCGTGGATTTGGCGTCGTGCACTCAAGCGGCTGAGGTGCCCCCCTTTCCCTCCCCCTGAGGTGCCTGTTTAGTTGCTCTCTGATGCCCCTGCAGTGTTCTCTCCGCCATGGTCAGGGATCTTGTGTGGGCCTCGCCCATACCATGTGGTCCCAGTGTTCCACGGACTTTATTAGAGCACTACCTGAACTACTATGTTTGGTATATATTTTGTACATGGTGGATATATATGTTTCTGCCTACTTGCTTTTAATATATTACAATGGTTACACTCATTTTCTATTGTCTTTGCATTCTTCCGTGGGGCTTGGGGGGTGTAACTGTGATGTATTGATATGCATTAGTGTGTGTGTTGTGGTGGGTGAGGGTGGGGGTGTTGCGTGTCCCTGTTTTTTCCCTCCCCCCTCACCTGTGTCGTAGGTGCAGTACTCACCGTGGTCTTCGCCGCCGGCGTTCGTGCTCCTGGTAGAGGAGCAGGAAGACTATTGCAGGTAGAATTTGGAGTTCTGGATGCATGGCGTCCTCGTTCCTCGTGGGGTGTGTAGAGGTGAGCGTTTTTCCTTCGGGATTCCTGTGTCCACCGTGTTTTTATCCGCGGTGAATCCGCCCTGGAAAAGGTGGCGGTTTGGCCTGTCATAATATTGTGGGCGGTACATTGTCTCCCGCCTGTCTGTTGGCGGTGACCGTTGCGCTGTTTGTTTGTACCACCGTGGCGGTCAGAGTGTTAAAGTCCTGGTCTTTGTTGGCGGTTTCCGCCAAGGTTGTAATTGCTAATTTTTTACCGCCGGCCTGTTGGCGGTCTTACCGCCGCTTTAACATCGACCGCCAGGGTTGTAATGACCACCATTGTGTTGATTCAATCATGTTCTGTGGCATGCAGAATGTAAGTAGTATTGATATGCTGGCCAATGCCATTAATTCTAATAAGTCGTACCATAGTTTGTTTGTGAGGCTGCTAGGCCCTGAAAAGGCTTAGCTCTCAAATCTCCGCTATACTATGTTGGGTTGCATGTCTGGTACATGTAATGTACACTTTCTAAATAACATTTTACATTACCGATATCTCTTTATCATTGTTACTGAAGTTTGCATCTGTGTAAAGTAACCTGCATATGTAAAAATATAAAAATCACACAAAGGCCTACTCATTCCATTGACCTTAATTTCTTTTTTTAGGTTGCTTCGTTTGTAGTTAAAGACACATTTGAGGTACAATACAGACCTTTAATTTAATTTTGTGGGTAATTCATATTTGGTCCAATACCTAGAGCCAGTGAACCACCGTCAGCACCAGAACACACCTCCACCCCAAAAAGGATCAAGCCTTCAGTGAGGATATCACTCCTGCAAGTCTGTGGTCCATCTGGACTGTCTGGGCAGGCAGCTCCAGTGAGTCACACTCAACCCACACCCCACGCCCCCCACCACAGCTGCTACAATACCTCAGCCTCAGAATACCTCCAATACCTATGCCCTGGGGAACACCACTACCTTCTTGTCCCACATCCTGTCCTGGATACTGTTGAGCAAACACCATCGCCTCCAGTTATGCCAGGACCCAGTGGGATGGCCCACACTGCCTCCAGGGCCCAGGCTATTGGGGGGGTAGAGGTTGTGGGAGGGAATCTCTGTGGCAGACCATTGAGGCCACTGGAATAACTGTCACCCAGATCACCATCGACTGAGTCTTGGAAGCACTACAGCAGTCCCAAGACATGATAGGCCAGGCCATAAAAGAGATCAAGGAGATGAAGCAGGTGTGAAGGGAGCATAATGTAGAGATGCAGAATCTCAACTCTAATTTGTGCTCCCTGACCGGCATGATGTTTGATATTTACCACCACATGTGCAGGACTTTTCACCTACCATCTACCCCTGTCAGTGGTCCTTCAATAGCAAACTACACCTGCCACATACAGGGAGGCCCTGTCACAACAAGCCACTGCTCCACCCACATCAGTCACTGCAAATGTGGATTCCTCCCATCCCCAGGAGGGAATGTTCCTCCAGACCACAAGGTGAGGATGGCAAGACCCCCATCACCACTTCCAAGAGCTGCCAACCAAATTTTCTCCAGTGTGTGTCTACCATTCACTCTGTGGACTATTTCATATATACATTTACCTTTTAGAGGACAGTTGCATTTTCTACATTGGACTCTAAACAGAATGTGCTCAACAAAATACTTTCATCCACCATGATGGATTTTAGTTATTTTTTCTTCTTTTTTCTTCTGGTTTCAAAGGTATTTCACTCATTTTTGTCATCAAAATAAATGCACCTAACTCAACGTCAAAAACTGGTGTAGTACTTATGGTGCTATTTCCTTCTCTGTCTGTTCCTTACACCATGATTTTTTAAACCTGTCAACTAATAGGATTAAAAAAAGTAAGAGATAACAACTTGGTCATGTTGGTCATGTGCTTCCCATTTGAAAAAAAACTAGAAAATGAAACCCTGAAATTTCAATGAATTGGTGTCATACATTTGCAGGTAAGAAGTATTTGACAAAATCATAGATGTTTTTTTACAAACCATGCATAACCCAAATAGTCTGCGCCATTTAGAAGTTGACACTCCACGACCTTGGCACAATGGGAGAAATGGGAAATTTCATAAACCCTAATAAAATAAATAGACAAACTATTATTGTTTCATGGCTTCAGCGGATGCCAGACATCCTGCCTCCAAAACCCAAAACCACCCCACCAAAAACCAAGAAGATCCCTCCTAACCCCGTAGTCCCCACCTCCCAAACAAGATATGACTGCTCTGTCGTAGTTTGTAATTGGCAGGTCAATTAGGAGGCAAGTTCATGGCCTGATGGCCACTTGTCAAATTGTGGAGTATTTGAATTATATGTGTATATATATATATATATATATATATATATATATATAAAATCTTATTCTCATGTTAAAATTGTTTAATTTTGAATACTTTTGTCCTAGCATTAATTTATATTGTTATTAATCATTTGCTGCTAATGCCATCTAAGCTAATGTGTGTGACATGCATGTATTCTCATTTCTGACAGTGACATGCACAGGTTATAGTTCTGACATATTTATGTGAAGCATACATTAGTGTTGTACACTTGTGGTGCAAGCATTCATCGTGTTAGTGGACAGTCAAACCAAAATTATATTTGTTTCTGTTTTTGTTACTTGAGAATGCATGTGTGTTTATTTCAATAATCGCAACTGGTGTGGTGGAGTAGAGCTCAAAGTAGAACAAGTTGTCTACTTCTCATAGGCAAGACTAGTTGTCAAGTCTTGAAGTCGTTAGAGAACGTAGCACTTATCCGGCAAATGTTGTGTTCCTTAATAGAAGAGGTGGTCTCACACACTTGTTGTGTCATGCTTCATCCTTCACCTCCTCGCCCCAGCCTGGTAGGACAGTGCCACCAGGCCAGACTCAACCTCTTGGTAAGACCTACACTAGAGGGAGTGTGTGTTTTAATCATACCCACGAACACCCCTAATAAAGGTGAACAACACCAGTAGTCCAAGAGGTATTTTTAACTTGATCTGGATACGTGACTTTTTCCAGAATTTTTTAGTTAAGAACTCCCACTCCCTCTGCAGTTAACATCATTGTACTTTTGCTTTCACATTCTTTATAAACATGCACAAGTCTAGTGCTAATGTACACAGGCTTTCCCGAGGATAACAGGTAAAACAGTGACTTACCTTTCCTTTGGTTCTGGAGATGATGGGGTGGATTTTCATCTTGATCCAGTAACAGCATCTAAGGTAGGACTGGTAGGATGAGATTTATAACGTTAGGAAATGAGAAAAGTAGAAAAAAGGCACATTGGCCCTCATTCTGACCTTGGCGGGCGGCGGAGGCCGCCCGCCAAAGTCCCGCCGTCAGGTTACCGTTCCGCGGTCGAAAGACCGCGGCGGTAATTCTGACATTCCCGCTGGGCTGGCGGGCGGCCGCCTTCAGGCCGCCCGCCAGCCCAGCGGGAAAGAGGCTTCCACGATGAAGCCGGCTCGGAATCGAGCCGGCGGAGTGGAAGCTGTGCGACGGGTGCAGTTGCACCCGTCGCGTATTTCACTGTCTGCGCAGCAGACAGTGAAATACATTTAGGGGCCCTCTTACGGGGGCCCCTGCAGTGCCCATGCCAGTGGCATGGGCACTGCAGGGGCCCCCAGGGGCCCCGCAACCCCCCCTACCGCCATCCGGTTCCCGGCGGGCGGACCGCCGGGAAATGGATGGCGGTAGGGGGGGTCGGAATCCCCTCGGCGGCGCAGCTAGCTGCGCCGCCTTGGAGAATTCCAATGGGCGGCGGTACACTGGCGGGAGACCGCCAGTGTTGCCGGTCCGACCGCGGCTTTACCGCCGCGGTCGGAATGCCCATTGGAGCACCGCCGGCCTGTCGGCGGTGCTTCCGCGGTCCTCCAACCCGGCGGTCATGGACCGCCAGGGTTGGAATGACCACCATTGTGTTTGGCTCTGCATTAAAAGTGGCTGGAGTCCTGTCGCCAGTTGCTTTTGACTATAGCGTCATTAACACGGGTAAAGAATCCTGGGGGTGATGGTGGTTCATCAACGGTCTTTGGTCTATGGGACTGCCAACATCTAATATAGAGCGGACAGACCACCAAGGTGGAGGACGGTAAATCCGAAGGTAAGTCAGCGGCAGGACCAATTCCACCATGATCTAAATGAGGCCCTTAATCAGGAAAGAGCTGTTAGGCAACCTTACCCATAAAGTGCAGGTACCCCTGAATATAAATGCGTGCTGTCAGTGCTGTTAGTCTACTACAGCCTGCGTAGAGAGGGTGGTAGGCACTTTCTGTAAAAGCAGGGTGCACTTTTCATGCCCCACTCGACCTCAGAGCCATGCTCTAGGGACAGATCTATTTTAACAGGCAGACCTTCAGAGGACAAGCGTGATTGTCACGTTCACTGAGGCTGAAATCAAAAAACCTACAACAACTTTCCAGTGACTTGTCACAATAGAGCAAGAAAGCATGCTCTCCAGAGCCATGCACAAGCCTTTCAGTCCCAACTTCCTGAACAGACCTAATCGGCCCAATCCAAAGACAAGGGCCTATGAAGAGGGTGAGAGCCTTTAATAACCAGTATAATCTGAGTAGAAAGGCTAGAAGGCTATTAGAATATTCCTAACGTTCTAAGTTAAAAAGGGAGGAAAAAAAAAAGACAAATGTTAGATTATTAGATCAGAAGGTTTACACCAGCCATACTAGCCCTGATCCACTTCACTGTCTTCAATAGAGCTCCCAATTTCCCAGTATTCTAATATTTTATTTTCCTTTTTTTATTACTCACTATAATCAATGGATTGGTTTAATTACACATTATGGTGTTGTCTGTTAAGTTCTGTCTACCAGAGAGGCTTCAGTTAGCTCCCTGACTGAATTAGAATAGAGGTCATTGATGCAATATTTAGAGTCTTGCATACAGAAATGTTTCCTGCCCGTAAAATCTCTGTATTGTGGCCAATTCTTGTCAGCAAATATCTGGAAATCATCTGTTCTTAACATCATTGTTACATAATTTGTTTCAAATTAAGGTCCTTCAGGAACGTGCATTTCAATTGAGTTATTAACAGTGGTCGGACATGAGTTTGTGCTTGCATTGACCATAATAAAACATGATGACAATTGGCAGAAGTCATATACTCAGTGAGGTTTAACTTAATAAATTAATTTATTCGAAGTAAAAATCTTACCTTTCTGGCTGCCCCAGAGATCAGCCCAGCCTTGTTTCTTAATGAGCATATCAGTAGGAGTACATGTAAGACAAATTAATCAGTCTGGACAAATGGGCCACAGTGATATTTTGGCCCATTCACCATACTCAATAGGTATTCAATGTAAGATACGAAATCGTCAGTAGTGGTATTTAAGATAATTTCTCATGCCCCAGCACAAAATGCTGATTAATGCACAAAAACACGAAAAGCTCGTTTCACCGAAGCTTCACGAGGGGAATAAGAAGAGGGGCAAAGCCTACGAGAAAATCAGGTGGGGTAGGAGGGGTCTGAGGACAGAGTGCCCCAAGGAGAAGGTGCCTGGAATTAGTAAGATCCTGGGGACGAGTAGAGCCTTACCAGGGCATAAGGGCAAATAAGGACCTAGCGTCCAGAGGATTCACTAAATAGTTGAAATAGGGTAGTGATGACTAGAGTGCCACTTTCAACAGTGGGGCCTTGCAGGAATGTGACAACAACAGAGGGAAAAGGAGAGATTGAAGACTTCGAGGTGCTAGCCGTGTCGTAGAGTGGAATATAGGGGACTCATAGATAATATACCACTTCCGCCTACAGTTGCTGAAGGAACAATTAAAGAGAGGCTGAAAGGCAGAGGGAAATGGATATTCATGACATACATGATGTCTGTCAATCTACTCGAGGGAGGAAAGCCTGGTAGAGGGAGACAGGTAAAAGAACAAAATGATAACACTGAGTTGGTCAAATAATAAAACTAAAAAAGTATGAGTGAGTGGGTGAATGGTTACCACTGAGGCGAGCTGATGAGGATGTAGCCCCCGCAATCAATAGAAGTAGGAAGCAGATCTAGTGCTATGAGTCTGAATCACAAGAGGTTAAATTAGATGGGCAGTGAGAGATAACAGCTATCACAAAGACAAAAGGATGGCTGGGATGCCACAAGGGAGAAATTCACTATGTGGGCAAGGTAGGTCCAAGTCAGAATGGACACACCGAAAAGTGAACACATGGATGAGTAGCGCAACACACTGAGACAGGCAGAGGCGATGCACAATGGACGACTAAGCTGGTGGATGAATGTTATGTCAGGGGAATAAGGAGAAATGAAACTGCTTTGAAAATTAGCAAAAGGCTTGATGGGATACATGGGACACAAATCATTAAAAAAAGGTGGAAGTAATGAGGCAAATCGCCAAATAAGTGGACAAGAATCCAGCAGGGAAGAAATGGGAAAAGATATTGGGCCAGATTCCCAAAGGTAAACTTAGACTTTTGGTCTAAACTTAAATCAAAAGTCTAAGTTTACGACTTTGGGAATTCACAAAGGGCATTTACGAGTACTGTCTTACTATGTTTATGTTAGCACTCCGGCAGAGATCCTTGAAATATGGTGCGAGGATGTCTCCATTGCATACATGAATGTTTTTGTTCAGGAAGGGGTACCTTCCTGTGGAAAAACAATCCTGAGGGGCATTTTCCTTTTTCTATGTGGGCTGCCAATTGCAGCATACATGGAAAGAGGAAAAAACAAGGAGAAATAAAAATATTTCTCCCTGTTACATCTCACCTAGGGAGGCATATAAGATTTTGGTGCTTCCCCATCTTTACGTGATGTTGTAAATCTGGGGCAGCATCAAAATCCATTAGAGTTGCTTGGGAAAACCCACTGCAAAGCCCATGGAATGTGTCGCTGGTGCAGGGTAAAGCAGCGCAGCATTACTGCCTCGCTTTACTTCATATTTATGAGGCCATTGAAAGCCATGCAAAGATGCCTTGCGTGGCCTTGCACCGTGGTCTATGGGTGCCTGTATTGGCACCCTTGCAACAAGGTGATATATCTCCTTGTTATGCCTCACCTGGGGAGACGTAAGGTTTTGGCGCATCTCCAGGCTTACAAGGTCTTGTAAACCTGCGGATGGAACAAAATCTATGGGAGTTGCATGGGAACACCCACATCAATGCCCAATGAGTGCCTACCAGGGCAGAGTAGCGCAACACAGCGACTTGTGCTGCCTTGGGCCACTCCAGATTTATGAGGTCACTCAAAGTCACAAACAGTGGCTTTGCATGGCTTCATAAATCTGACTTAGAGCCCTGCATCACGTGTAGCACTTTGCGTAGTGAAAACAAGAAACAAGGCTTTGTAAATAAGTCCCCTAGTGTTTTGTCAAAAAGAAGTGATTCATTGAAGTCTATATTGACATGATGCGGTTTCCACCTTTAAGTTTATATGTGTATCTAGAAAATGCTAAAGTTGGCATGTGTTCTATGGGGGATCCCTGCTAGCACATTGATATGCTGCGTCCCTACTTTGGAGCAGCCATGTACCAGACCAGCATCATTCACCCACTATGCTAATCAACCCATATCTTACACCGTCAAAATGGAGTAAGAACACTGGGACATGCAAAATATTGAAAGCTTCCCCTAAAATATATGGACATTCGTATTTTGGGATGCAAAGCTAGAGAACCCATGGGATCCAGTTGCCAAAATTTGGCACGTAAACAAGCAGATTGGATCGGCTACAAATCAGTACTAACTAGGTTCAAATACATGTTTTCTTCTCTTTCGCTAAAGAAGGGATTTAAAAAATAGAATTAACAAACTTTTTTTAAGAACGGTCTGAACTACACTGCGTGCTATTAGCCACTTAGATTTAAACATCCTTCCCTTGCCATTGGGAGCTATGATCCTCATTAACTAGTGGAACAACGTTACAAAGTTGAACATCGATAACTTTCCATTCAGTTGTGCTTCCTATCGCATCTCTAAATCCATGACTGGTTTTGCAGATGTCCAGAGAGAGGTTTAACTGACAACCATCTTGGTTACACGCAGTTGCATTCTATTGAGATTTAGCATGTTGTGGGAAAAACAGATATATCTTCCATGAGATTTGGAGACTAGTTTGATAAGACTCAGGTGTTTGTAGGGTGGATGGCTCCTACATGAAATGTTGGCTAATGGAAAAAGGCATTGCACAAGGCTACGTCTATCCTAAATATATGTTCATCGTGGGATGCTTGGCACGCTTTGGTGTTCGCGCACATTGTAATATTATTATAGAGCACTTTTTTAACCATAGATATGTTAGCAACTGATTCCCTTGGGCAGAATGACTTCACTTTATAAAACAAATGTTTTACATATATATATATATATATATATATATATATATATATATATGACATAGGCAAGTCAAAAAACACTTTTTCAATGGAAACTAGTTCCTAACTATAACTACTTACTGGTGACCGTCAGCAGTGTGTGTCTGTATATATATATATATCACTTTAAAAAAAACAAAGTAACTATATAACTTGCGCCCCTGCCATCCTCAGAAAAAAGTTTCTGCAAATGTGACATTGATATTATTAGTGATGTTATCAAAGATGTTATGTTGCTAACTTGTGGAATAATTAGCAGTGCATGGCAAGGGCATAAGTTATAACTACTTTGGGCACAAGTTATAGTTACTTGAGATAACTACTGTATAACTGGTGAATTTCTATTATTTGGTACCTTTAAAATGTGAGCCTAGCTGTAAGGTCCCTGTAACCTTTGTTTTTTAAATGAATTTCTATTTCTAGAGTTCTATTTCTGTGGGAAAACTGAGCTGATCACAAAAGCTGATTGCAGAAGCCCCCTTACTTGGCCCCCATTTTTCACTCATACTGGTGTTTTTATGACTGATGGTGGCCTGGGCACTGCTAAACAGTCCCGCGGCCTGTGCTCTGATTAACATGGATATGCAAATTAGGCTAATTATAATTGGCTGTATAAACCTACCTATAAGTCCCTAGTATATGGTAGGGCATGTAGGTTTAGGGACTCCAACATAGGTAGTACACCCATAGGTGTACTGCTGTGGTGCCCAGTGTCATTTTAAAGGCAGGCCTGCCTTGCTGGTTGCTTTTAAGTTAAAGATAACCCCAAATTCTACTTTGGGATTAAAAGTACTTCTAAAGTCCTAAGCTACTTTATTTTTACCTATAAGTCACCCATAAGGTATGCCCTAAGTGCCCCCAGAGTTGAGTGCAGTGTAACTTTCAGCAGAGATTTTATAAAATATGTTTTATAAGCCCTGGTGAGGGAAAAATGGCTAAATTAGTTTTCCCCATTGTAGTGAAGGGGCTCCTTAGGCTAACATGGAGACACTTTATTTTAAAATAATAAAGTCTTATTTTCCATAGGACAGAGCTAAAAATAGCAACTTTAGTATCAAATTAAAACTTATAATAAATCTAACAACTTGCCACTGTTGAATTTAATATAATTTGTACCTAGAAAGACTTTTAAAACTCTTTCTAAAAGTTAGAAGTTTTAGCCATGCAGTGCCCTTCTCTGATTGGTCAGCATCTGGCAGCCTGCGCCAGACTGCCTTGATGAGGAGGGAAGTGGCCTGGGCTGAAACAAAGGAAGCATCTGTTGGGAGGATATCTGCCTCATCAGATGGTAGAACAGCATGGGGGGAAAGCAGCCAAACTGGACTTCAAGGAGGGAAGGACATTTGGGACAGCAACTGTGTTTCCCTCATTTCCTGCAGCCCCAGACAAGTAAGTGCCCCCTGATTAGATTAAGGAAGGGGTATGTTAAGGGAAACCTAGCCACACCAGTGTGTGGGCTGAAACATATCTAAACTCTAAGGCCCGTATTTATACTCCGTTTGCGCCGAATTAGCGTCGTTTTTTTCGACGCAAATTCGGCGCAAAACTAACGCCATATTTATACTTTGGCGTTAGACGCGTCTAGCGCCAAAGTATGGGCAAAGAGCGTCATTTTTTAGCGTGAACGCCTTCCTTGCGTTAATGAGATGCAAGGAAGGCGTTCCCGTCTAAAAAAATGACGGCGACGCAAATGCGTCGTATTTATACTCCCGGGCAAAAATCACGCCCGGGAGGTGGCGGGTCAAAAAACCCCGCATTTGCGCCACTTTTTAACGCCTGGGTCAGGGTAGGCGTTAAGGGGCCTGTGGGCTCAAAATGAGCCCACAGGTGCCCTCCCCTGCCCCCAGGGACCCCCCCTGCCACCCCTGCCCACCCCAGGAGGACACCCAAGGATTGAGGGACCCACCCCAGGGACATTCAGGTAAGTTCACGTAAGTATAATTTTTTATATTTTTCATTTTTTTTTGGGTGGCATAGGGGGGCCTTATTTGTGCCCCCCTACATGCCACTATGCCCAATGACCATGCCCAGGGGACATAAGTCCCCTGGGCATGGCCATTGGGCAAGGGGGCATGACTCCTGTCTTTACTAAGACAGGAGTCATTTAAATGGCGTCTGGGCGTCGAAAAAATGGCGCAAATCGGGTTAAGACGATTTTTTAGCGTCAACCCGACTTGCGCCATTTTAAGACGCCCTAGCGCCATTTTCCCCCTACGCCGGCGCTGCCTGGTCTACGTGGTTTTTTTCCACGCACACCAGGCAGCGCCGGTCTGCTTGCGCCGGCTAACGCCATTCCATAAATACGGCGCCCGAATGGCGCTTCGGAATGGCGTTAGACGGCGCTAAATTTTTTGACGCTAAACTGCGTTAGCGCAGTTTAGCGTCAAAAAGTATAAATATGGGCCTAAGATTAAATTTTTGCCATCTTGGATTTTGGAGGAATGTTGCTCGTTGGGATTGCTTTTTGCCACACTTCCCAAGACGTGGTCACTCAAAGGGTGAGCTACACCCCACCATAGGTCCTCACAGGAACATCACAAGAAGAAGATAGACTGCCCTGCTGGACCCTTGGCCTGCACCTGGACACTGCACTCCGAAGGACTTCACCAACTGCACACTTAGGCTAGCCGGCCAATGTCCACTGTACCCCTGCCTGACTTGCAGGTTCGCCTCGCTGAAAAGCTCATGGAGCCCCAGACTTCCAGGATTTCACCGGGGGCTCAGGGAAAGGCAATCCAACAACATCATATCGAAATCGGCTTGCTATTGAGGCTTCCTGCACAGTGTATCCGAGGAGGGCTCCTGCGAAGTTGTTTCAACTTCGACTTGGCCCTGGGCAAAGATTCCGACCTGAAAAATCACCTCAGTCCGAACATAGAACTCTTCACTATGTCTCCTGGGATGCGTATCTGAAGAGGGCTCCAGCGAGGTCAGCTTCAACTTGCAACTTTGTCCTGGTCGATGAGAGACCTTAAAAAATTATTCTCAGTCTGAAAGGGAAAACTTTAACTGAAGCCTCCCACTAAGCGTAGCCGAGCACAGCTCCTTTGCTGTCGGCCTCAACTTTTGACTATGCTCTGGTCAAGGGCACCAGATGTCCAGATTGGCACTTTTGATTTCTATGCACTAGAAAACATTTAGGTGGTCATTGCGAGTATGTTGGCAGCGGCGATTGTACCGCCAATGGCCTGGAGGTGAAGACCGCCATATTATGACCATGGTGGTCTTCCCAGTAGAATACAGCCAATTCACCACCAGTACTGCCAGTGTGGTCTGACCAATGCGGAGAGTGGTAGGCACTTTCATATCGATGGTATCCATTAATCCGCCGTACATATTATGAGGCTGCACACTTCCAGGGTTTCCATGGCGGTCGCACCACCACCAAAACCCTGGTGGAAACAAATGATATAAAAGGAAAAACTCACCTTCAGGAACATAGAGCTGACTGGAACCGCCATGAAACCAGAACTCAAAGTCCTCCCACTGCTCCTGCTCGTACAATGACTCAGATTCAGCGACGAAGACAACACCAATAAGTACACACACCTACCCCACACTGAAGGGAAAGGTATTAGTTCATACCCACACACAGCACACTCAGACGGGCCACCTTACGGCAGGCACACATACATGTACCCGCACACCCATATGAACACACACACCTCAACACATGCACACACAAACTACACACACAAAGGCCAACACACACGTGGCAAACACGCACCAACCTGCACACATACAACACCACTGTCAAACACATTCATACACAACACCACCAACTCACACAACCACATCAGAACCGCAACTCCACAGATGCACCGCCAAACACTGTCAATGCACATATCTACATCACAACACATACAAATAACAACACCACACAACCAATCAACACTAACACACACCCATATAACAAATGTGGCCTCACACCATGCCCACACCACACATAACACATAGGACATGGCCATCACCACACACATGAACACATACACAACAACCACACAATGGCACACAACACCAACAAAACACATCACACCATGAACAATATAGCTACACACATGCATGTGACTACACAAAAATATCACACACAATACACACCCATCACAGCAGGACTGATGGCAGGGCCTCACAGGCCATGCACAACAGCATGCACAGACAACACACACACACACATGTCAAACACACAAACTAAGGATCACAAACACAAATCCGACATATAGAAAGAAAGGTAGGACAAGTAGTGTTCGATGGATACCAAAATCTAGTAGGTCCAGATGTATTCAGTAAACAAAATAGATATAAATATTGAACTATGTACATAATAGCCCATTGGCAAGTCCAATGTTTGAGGTGCCAAAGGCATATTAGGCACCTCACTGTGCTCCAACTTGATTCCTGGAAGCAAAATGACCTCCACAGGGTAGGGGCATTAAAGGGCCAGGCAAGCACCTCAGTGGCGGGGTAGGGGTGGAGGGGGGTATTGGGCTTGGGAGAGGGGTCTTTGGGTTTGGTTTAGGCTGGGGAGTGGGGTCCTTGGGTTTGGGTTTTGGCGAGGGGTCCTTGGGTCTGGCCTTGGGAGGGGGGCCTTGGCCTTGGGGGGGATTTACGTTTGTGCAAGGGAAGGGGTAGGGACAATAGCAGGGTTGGTAGGAAGGACGGAGAGGTGGAAGGGCTGGACTTGAGGAGGGACACAGAGGGCTCCAGGGTCTCACAGGATGAGAGAGGGGTAGGAAACAGAGAAAACTCATACAGGAAATGTTTCCTAGGCACACACGGGTGGTCATGACAAAATTCTTTGGAAGTGGAGGGAGAGGGAATGGTTGTAAGATGAGTCTTTGTGATTGTCTTAGGTGCAGGTGCTTGTGTGAAATGCTTGTATGCTGGGTGTCTGTTGGGCTGGTGAGTGCGGGCGTTTAGGTGTCTTGGGAGGGGGGCGAGGTGCTGGGAGATGCCATGCTGAATGGATGACTGTCTGTTGGGGTGGTGTCTGCAGGGATGGTACATGTGCTGCATGTGGGGATTTCAGTGATTGTGGTGAGTGCAGATGTGGTGACTGGGGTGGCTGTCTGAGGGTCTGATATTATGGTGACTGTGGGTAAGATGGGACTGGTGGCTGGATCTGCAAATGATGATGTGCTGCCTGCAGGAGTGTCAGGTATAGTGTCTGTGAAGGAGGAGTGTGGGGGGGAGTTTGTGCAGGGAGGGGATGTTGTTGTGTCTGCAGGTGTGCGTTGTCTGTGTGCTCTGGATGAATGTGGGGAGAGGGGTTTGAGATTGGTAAGAGGTAGGTGGAGCAGGGACAGTAGGCAAAGGGACACTGGATGCCATCAGTGAGGTGGCCAGAGCCTGAAAGGATCTCTTGAGGCCAGCCATGGCACTGTGAATGTTTTCCAGGAAAGCATTGCTCTCTGGATGGCATTCATGATGGTTGACTGACTCACAGAGATGGACCTCAGGAGGTCAATAGCCTCCTCACTGAGAGCAGGAGGGCTGACTGGGGCAGGGGCAGAGGTGCCTGGGGTGAAGGAGACGCTCACCCTCCTGGGTGAGCGGGCACGGGCAACTGGGTGGGGAGCAACTGGGAGGGCGATGTTAGTAAGGGGAATGGTGGACAAAGATGATGCTTGGGTGGTGCCCAATGGGTCCGCCACCGCCAGGGTGTGTCCATTGAAGAATTATACTAAAGATAATGTGTTGGATCCACTCTTCCAAGTGCACTCCCCTCACCCTCCGTTCCACTGGGTCCCTTGGTGTTGGTGGTACCACCATCCTGGGTCCCGTCGGCTGCTGCTTCCCCACTCGCCTGGGTCCCTTCTCTGCCAGATTATGCTGATTCACACAATGAGAAGGAGGGAGGGAGAGAGGGAAAGAAATAGGGGACAAAATTGTTAACACACACCTCCCATTGACACAGCTAAACATGTGCATCTGTCACTATAGATATAATGGCTAGGCAATCTAATTTGCAAAGAGACATTACCTACAACATGTCATGACATGGCACTACTTCCCACATCTCCCTGGCAACCCTCACACGTACAGCAAGACCTAAGTAGGAGAGCACTACGAGTTATCTCAATGATGCCAACATATGCATTCTTAAGCTGGCACATCATGCCCTGGATGCACTATCAATACCATGCCTGATTATACATCTTACCTCACCATACTCCTAATACCCACTGGATGTGCAGATTACACAACAATACACTGCAGGCCCCTACAGTGACAACACCTGAATAGTCCATGTCTACTGTCAAATGTCCATCACAGTGAAGACACTCCAAACACCAAGCACACACTTACCTGTCCTTACACATGGCTGCCCACTCAGTATAGTGAAGCCATCATGGAGGACAACTCAGATTTGGCCAATACCAGTCAGAAACCTAGACACTTCACATAAGATGTGTCATGTAATACCCAAACCACTCCCAATGTGCCACAAACTGCTAGCCAAGCCAAGCTGTAAGAGTCACAGGCCATCAGAAGTGCCCCCAAACATACATGTTGACATAATGTAGGCAGTCAGTCAGCAATACAGCAGAGGACAAGCTAGGGCTTTGTTAAACATGCCATATACACACCATGATGACACATCTGGGATCTCCCAGGGTACTTACCACTACCAGTACCAACCCATATTTGGAAGGACAAATCCTCACAAGTATAGCTCCCAGGAATGTTAGTACTATGCAATCAGACCTCATCAAATGTACATGTATCAGTGTCCCAGGTTGCCTACCTACCCATATCCTACAGTCAGCATACCACCTATATATGCCTAGTCAGCTCTCAGGCCAGTACTCATGTCCCATCAAAGGTACATGATCTACATAGTCCCAGGAATGGAAGGAGAGTTGCACAGTGGCATATAGAGTTTGGCTACACAGAAGGGAGTGGGCTGGCACCTCAGAGCCAATGATGAAGATGGCTGGAGCTGGTCATACACAATGCTTAGGGTACTACTGACACTCACATCCATCGTAGGGGCCAGGATGGAGTCACACATGTCATTTGTGCATCTACACATTAAAGATTTTGAGAGTTACGGGACAGGGAGATGAAAATCCACTGACAGTAGAGCATTGGGACACAACTACAAAAGATACCCAGCAAGGGTGCCTATTGCCCATTTCCCAATTGTTGATGAACATGTTGCATTAACTGCGATGCCACTTTGGCAGCACATAGGCACCCAATCCCAGAAATGGGCAGCAAAGTCCCAGGACACAGTCAGTATTCACCCCCTTGTGGCTTCCGTGCTGCCCTCAAATGCCCATCTACCTCAGGGTAGGCCACAGCCAAAATGCGGGTCATTAGGGGGGTCAGGGTCTGACAGGCATACCTCCTTGTTGGGAGGACATCCCCAGCAGGGCCTCCGCGGTCTTCCGGGCCCAGCATCTCAGGTCCTCCCACTGCTTGCGACAATGGGTGCTCCGCTGGGTATGGACCCCCAGGGTCTGCACTTGCTTGGCGATGGCACGCCAAATATCCTTCTTTTGATGGGTGTTCACCTGCATGGGTGACACAGGTAGAAGGAGAAAGTTATGTAGGATGGCACCATACCAACAGCAGTGGGCTATAAACATAAGACCCAACAAAATGCCCACACATACCTATACTCATAGTTCACACTCCTATACTCCATGCCCCCTGCATGCATGTACTCCCTGACTGGCACACGTATGCCATTCACCCTCACACACACCCTATCACACATGACTATGGCATTGGGCTCACCTGCTCCTCTGGTGCCCCATAAAACTGTCCATACAGGGGTAGGACTTCATCCAGCAGCCTCTCTAGTTCTTCCGGGGTGAAGGTGGGGGCCCTATCACCTGCAGGACGTGGCATGATTGCTCCCAGAGACAGTAGATGGCAGCTCAAATAGTTGAGGTACAGTACCATCACCGCCGGCAGGCATCACCATTGGCCCTAGTCTCCCATAGGCAGTAATGTCACCCAATTAGATGTTGCACAGCGGTTGCGACCGCCTACCATCATGATGACAAAGGCAGGCAGAATTAGGTCACTACCACCTGTCCAGTGCTGCATGTCATACGGCTGCCAATTTAGGCACATATCATACCCTTAGGCAGAAAAATAAATATTCCATGCACCTTGTACAGCAGATTGCAGGGCTGGCCTGAGTGGTGCCATCATGTTTTGGCACATAGATGTGAGATGCATGACACAGTGGCCCTATGTGGCTCTGTGTCTGATGACCAGCATGTCCAGATACTAGCCGGCTGATTGGTGGTGTCACCATATAGGTATATGGCATGACTACATACAGGCTCAGTGCAGGACAGGTCAGTGTACCACATATGGAACTTGACACATGTGATGTATGTCAGACACTATTGCTCAGGGGCAGCAATGTGCATCAAGGGAGAAGTCCATGCTGCTTCAGCATGCACAGTATGGCATGTGCCAGCAGTGTGCTCCATGTGGACAGTGTTAGGTGTGTGCAAGTTAGATGTGTTGTGCCAACATGCGTGGTGTGCATTTCAGATTGTGCTATTTCTCCTCTTCATCCTAGATACCCTGTCCTGAGGAGAATGAGACATGCACCAGTGTACCGTCCGCTAGCGGACCTTGCAACACTGGAGGAGAGGCCCATAATTCAGACCTATTATCCGAATTGTCAGACCATCATGGAACTATGTACCCAGTTGGAGCCAGATCTATTGACTTCCATACGTAATCCCTATGCCATGCCTCCCACAGTTCAAGATCTGTCAGTGCTACTTTCTTGCCACAGGCTCCTTTCAGATAACAGTGGGCTTGGCAGCAGGTATGTCTCAGCCCATGTTCAGTCTTGTGTTGAAGGATGTACTGTGTGCTTTTTTCTGAAACACCTAGACAGCTACATCAGCTTCCCCCAGCAATGAGATCTGGCCCATGTGAAGGCAGACTTCCATGATGGGGGACACATCCCTCATGTGATAGGTGCCATAGATGGCACCCATATACCCTTCATCCATCCCATAAACAGGTGCTTAGAAACAAAACAAACTACTACTTCATCAATGTGCAGGTGGTGTGTCTGGCAGACCAATACATCTCCCAAGTGACAGTCAAGTTTCCTCGATATGTGTATGACTCCTACATTCTGAGAACAGCAATGTTCCACACACAAGGACACCTCTACAGAGGGAGAGGTTTTGGCTCATAGCTATGTAAGAATTTGTTTGTAAGTCGATGTTATGGCACCTGTCATCCTAATGTTCCACGTGGCTGTATTCATCCTGTAAAAGGTCATACCTCTGTGCACACAGGTGACTCTGTCTATCCTAACCTTTCCTGGCTGTTGACACCACTGAAGTACACTATCACTGAAAGGGAAAACCGTTTCAATGAGGCCCACAGCAGGACAAGGTGTGTAATAGAAAGGACATTTAGCCTCCTGAAGGCCAGATTCAGGTGTCTGCACATCTCTCGAGGTGTCCTCCTCTACACTCCCCAAAAGGTATGCAAGATCATAGTAGTCTGCTGCATGCTCCACAATCTAGCCCTGAGATGTCAGATACCCTTACTAGCTGATGAGGAGGAGGCAGCTGGACCAGTGGCTGGTGATGCTGAAATGGAAAGTGAAGCGGAGGCAGATGAGGAAGGTGGAGTTGAGTCAAGGGCTGAGCTCATCAATCAGTACTTCCTGTCAACATACAGGTATGCTGTCTGTGTATTTGCATGTGTTGCATTTCAAGATAGATTTTTCCTGATTTGATATATCAGTGGTGGTATAATGTGTTCATTTCTACATGTGTGTGTTGTGGGTGGTGCTCGACTGCATGTAAGGTGCAGAGTTGTAATTTATTCTCGCTCACATGTGTACTCTCTGCAGTTTGAATGCATCACATCTCTCATGGACAGGCCAGTGTTGTGCAACATGTCCTGTATACTCCTGTTCTCAAATCATTCCAGCTAATGACTGTGCACTGTTTATATTGGTCACTCATACCTATCGCTTGAGGCATGCATGCTCTGTATCCTTTGGTTACTGGGCACATTGTTGATTTTAGCACATGAGAGGTGCCATGTACAGTGTTTGCTGATGTATTTCCTGCAACTGATGCTGTAGAGGTGTTGTCTGCCATGCCCTGTTTAGTTGTCTGGGAATGTTTACTATGGACAACATATGTGCTTTAGTAGTCACCATGCCTTCTATCCTTATGGTACATTTGTCTTTTTGCAGGGTGGATGTGTAGATTTACTTTGGTGTGTGGCAACACTAATGACACCCTTACATCATCCCTTGCATATATCTGTTGTACTGTGTCTTCTGCAGAGGATACATCCCTCTGTAGTCCTTTACACTGCCTGTTGGATAGTTGCCCATTCCGCTTTGACAAATAGGTAAACAAACGTTTGTTACTGTACATATAAACACACACATGAAGAGGCTGTGATTAATGGTGTTTATTGTGACTTGAGTGAAAACAGCTAATGAATGGTTTCATGGTAGAAGACATCCTGAGAGTAGGTGGCACAGCTGTAGGTAGCACAGGTTGTGTGTCAATGGGCCATGGGAAAATGGAGTTTAGGCATTGAACAGTCAACAGGGTGCCTCAGTGGCAAACAAGAGAGAGCTATCATATGTGGGTCACTTCCTGGCTGTGGTTTTGGTTTTGGCATCTGCTCCAAATGGATGTCTGGATGGACGTCCACTTTTGCATGGGGTTGTCTAGCAACGGGGGGTGTCTGAGGTCTGTACCTCCTCTGGCAGGGCCTCCATTCCACTAGCAGCCGCTGATGTAGAAGGCTCAGGTGTGATGTGGCTAGTGGAAGGGGCCAATTGGTGGGTGGAGAAAGCACTCATGATAGTGGTGAAGTTCCTGAACACCCCTACAATGGAGGCCATGGTGGCATTTGGGCCTGCCACTGCTACATGACCTCCTGGTGGTACTCCCTCTGCAGCCCCTGGTTTCCTCCCATCATGGTTATGATCTGGCCTATCCTGTCCTGGGAAAGTTGATATGATTGCAGTATTTGGGAGATGGGTCCTGGTGAGATGCCTCCCTTGGGTGCCCTGTCCTTTCGCCCATGTGCCTGTGCCCCTGGCACGGTGTGCCCACTCCCTGTTTCACAGGGATCTTCATTGTCTTGGGTGTGATGGGTCGACTCAGGTCCCTGTACTGTTGGGCACACTATTGATTGATCAGTCCTTGGGGTAGAGGTTTGGGGATGAAGGGTTAGCTGAGTTGCTGTTGTTTCCACAAGGTGGAGGGTAGTTTGTTGTGGGCGGGGTGAGGCAGGGAGTGGTAGACTGACCAGGGGTCCCAGAAAGGCCAGTTAGGTCGCCTCTGTCCAGACATCCAGCGCAGTTGTCATCACTGGAGCCTTCATCCTGAGGAGGGCTGGCAATCTCTGGTAAACTCTCCATTGTTGCTGTGAGAAAGTGTTACATGTTTTCGGTGTGTATAGTTGTCTGTCGGATGCATACATTGGCTTGGCTTGATTCCCAGCAATGGCATTGACAGGTGGGCACTGCTAACACTGTTTGTGGATGTTGGAGTGAGACTTGCACCATGCTCCTTGTGCTTGCTTGCATCAGGCCTGGTCACTTTAGCTCAGGGGGTTGGTTTTGCTCCTGTGTGATGATTCACATGACAGGTTTGCCCTTTTAGCCGATGGATATTCTGGCTTGCTAGGTATGTGAGTGGGAAAGAATGTACATTGCAGCATGGTGTGAAAGTTGTATGTGGGTATGTGTGGATGCAAAGTTGTTTGTACTGTCTGTGCCTGTTGTACATGGCGTATACCTCCTTACTGTCATAGCCACGATTGATCAATTTCTGGGTAGTGTGGCTGGATTAGTGACCCTTTGGATTGGTGACAGTGCTGTGTCTGTGCATGGGTTAGTTTTCCATTGTGTACTGCCATAGCATTGCTGTCATTGCCATGTAGTCGTCCTCAGTCAAAGTATCCAGTTGCTGGTGGTAGGTGGTGGTGTTTAGTGGTGATGTGTGTATGGTGTTGGTGGTATTGTGGTGGTGTGTGTGGTGGGTGTGAAGTGTATGAGTGCCTATGGTGTATATGTGCTATATGTTTGAATTGCAGCTTCTCGAGGGCTGTGTAAATTGTTAGTTTTGCAAAGGATTGTGGTTTGTATGGGGCTGTTTTATATAGTGCTGTGAGTAGATGTGCGTGGTGTGTGGATGTGTGTCCAGTGTCGGGTATTCGTACTATCCAATGTGGTGTTGTGTTCAGACAGGAGTGTGTTCTGAGCGCTTTGAGTTTGGACCGACAATGGTTTTCCACCATGGAATGACCGCTGTGCAGATTTGTGGGTTGTAATGTGGTGGCTGGAAAGTTGTTGGCGTGGCAGTGCCGGTCGTGCAGCTGCCTCTTTCCTACCCTCGTATGTCCTGGCGGTGTCAGATTTGTGGCTGTTTTTGGGTGGAATACTTTGTGGGCTCTTAATACGGTGGGCAGGTTACCAACAACACTGGCAGTCTTTTGGGGGCCAGAACCTTGGCGGTCTTGCGAATAGACCACCAAAGTCGTAATGAGGCCCTTAATCTTTAAAAAACATATCTCAAGTTCCATTTATTGGATTTTTGTCATTGTAGTGTCAGTCTAAAGATAACAATATAGTCTATTTTTATAAGTTGGTGTTGGATTTTCATTTTGTTTTGTGTTTTACTTATATACTGTTTTGTGATTATTATATGCTTTACACAGCTGTTTTCCAAGTTAAGTGGCTCATTTCCAAGCTACCACGGGTTGAGCTGGGATTCATTTATTGAGACCTTGACTAGAATTAGTGGGTGTTTGTGGCCTGTTTGTAGGTGTAGGTATATACCTGTCCTTACCAATAATCCACTTTCCAACAATTTCCTAAACATAACATCCTGTAACCTTTGGTTTTCCAGTGAATTTCTATGGTTTTTGTAATGTAAAGCAATTGCCATTGCTATACATTAATCCAACCACCGCCGTCCCCAGCCCTAACCACCCAGACCCATGCTAAGCACAGCCCTTTAGCCATGCGTGGCAGGAGTTGACCGTGGTCTGTCACTCTGGGTGTGAGAATGGGTGTGAGAGGGTGTATCTAGGAGTGAGATTGGTTGTGAGAGTGCGTGTATCAGTGTCTTAGTGGGTGCTACAGTATAAGTGTAGGTTTCAGCGGGTCTGTCAGTGGGTGTGTGAGAGTGTGAGTGGGTCTGTGAGTAGATGCATGAGTGGGTGTGAGAGTGGGTTCATCAGTGTCTTAGTGGGTGCGCCAGTGTTTGTGTGGGCCTGTGAGTGGGTGTGTGGGGGTTTGAAGTGTTGACAGCCAATCAGACCGCAGGACAGAATTGAATCAAATTTGGAAAAAAGCTAGCTTTTGGTCTGCAGAGCACCATTTTTATATTTGGCTTAAATCTAATCATTAGTTTTAGAGATATTAAAGTACTTAAACCGGAAATTGATAGCAGCCATCTTGGGACCAATATACATGATAGCACCCCATTAAAATGCATTGTAGTGCATGGCAGGTTTTGAGAGTTGCACAAAGTAGAACATATAAAGGGAGATAACAGATTTTTGTTACAATATAAATCATTTGTTGCTAAGGTGATTTTACTCTGTGAAAAATCCTTCTGCTGGGATTTCATGAATCATTCTTGAGATAATACTGTTTTCTCATGATTTTCCCATAGAGGCTATGGACGATGCTCCGGAAATTAAAATGAAAGCATATTTTCTGTGAGTCCATACACTCATTCTCAGAATGAATTCTGACATTCTCTATGAAACATATACTTCCAACGGGAGCAGCTTGTCAGTTGATTCGCTTGCGTTCTATTGTAGTGTTCCAGAGTGTTCTACAGAACAACCGGAGCATGAACAGTCTTACTTATGACAAAAGTGTGGCACATCTGAAGCCATCTCGATGAAATCAAACTGGTAAAACTTAAAACATTTAATTTAGTAAGGAACAGAATGAGGGGGTTCATTTTGTCATTGAAATTATGGTCATTGCTGTAGTCCTCTTCTGTTTCATTAAAACATTCTGACATGTAGACTGTAACATACACATTCCGAATTTATGCCAGAAGTGTGGCACATCTGACCGCCATCTTGATGGAATCGGAGTGGAAAACTGAAAGCATTTTCTACTAAGGAGACTGAAGTAAATGAGAAGATTTGGGGGCTGCATAACAAAGGTAACAAAGGAGTTTCCCCAGAAAGAAGAGCCCAAATGTAACACAAATATCACCCAAATGTATCACAAGTATAGCCCAATGAAAGAAGCGTGCAAAACACTTAATTTTTTTGCAGTTAAATTTAGTGCAGTCTTGACAAAAAGGATTTGGGGTGCTTTACATGGGAATCATTTACATTACACAAGAACACATTCCTTTTATGCTTTAGGCATGGGGAGATTAAGTGATTTGCCCAGAATTACAGGATGTTGAGCTGACACTGAAACTCAAACCTAGTTCCCCAGTTTGAAAGTCCGCAGCTGTCGCTATAACACCAAGGCCCATATTTATACTTTTTTAGCACCGCATTTGCGTCATTGTTTGACGCAGAAACGGTGCAAACTTGTAAAATACAATTGTATTTTGCAAGTTTGCGCCATTTTTTAGTAAAAAAGTGGCGCAAATGCGGCGCTAAAAAAGTATAAATATGGGCCCAAAGTCTCTCCCCTAAGTGCAACATATAATCAAATGATCAACTGGATAAAAAAACATTAAAATAGTAAATAATTTAAAAGTGCTATTTGGGGGACCTCAGAAAATATGTCCTGGTTTTAGTTTTTTAGAGCACTAACCATAATTCCTATGGGAATAAAATCTTCTCATTTGTATAATTTCTAAAAGAAATTCTTCAGGCACTTCAGTTTTAATTACAGCAAGATGACGTCAGGTGTGCCACACTTTTGTAATAAATGTAGAATGTTAGCAATCTAGATGTTCATTAGAATACTATGGGGAGGCAGATGTATGGGGCACAGACTTAGATAACGGAGGACAGGGAGGAGGGTGCAAAGGCAACAAGTTGACCATGCTGGGCAGGTGTGAGGCGCAGTGTCATCACAAGGGACCATGAAGGGCAGGAGAAAGGGGGCAGGGGCAACAAAACAACCATGGTGGACAGACAAGAGAGGCTGTGGCAATATAACAGTCCATTGAGGGCAGAAGGAAGAGGCAGTGGCAGTACAACCATACATGCCAACAGACCCGATTACGGAAGGAGACCTCTGATGTTTTTAAGCACAAAAAGGCTTTATTTTATCTGTCGCCTGTCTAAAATCTCCTTTTTCACAGTGTAATTCAATGGGGAAAATTGATTCCCCAGGTTTATTGTTTTCAAAATCTCCCTCTTGCTAAGTTAAAAAAGTTGGCAAATATGACACATTAAATCACTGAGGGCAGGAGGAATGGGCTAGAGACATGGACTCGGATAACAAAGGGCAGGAAGGAGATGGGAAGAGGCACCAAACTGATGTCACAGGGCAGGCGTCAGGGTTGCAGCAACACAATAGACCACACAAGGCAAGCAGGACAGAAGTGCAGCACAAGGACCATGGAAAGAAATAGGGAGGGGACAGGGCCATGCACATGGACAACAGAGATCAGAGCGGAAGAGGCAAGGGCAGCAAGCTGACCATCCCAGAGGACAAGAGGTACAGTTGCAGCATAACGGACCATGAAGGTCAGGAGGAGGGGTCTGGGGCACAACAACCTACTAGACAAGGCAGAAGACAGGGGATAGGGCCTACACCTTAAAAAGGTAGGGCAGGGGAAGGGAGCTAGGCTGGAGCAGCAAGCTGACCATGGAAAGCAAATGGGATGGACACTAGAAGCACAACACACCATGGAAGGCAACAGTGAGACTATAATGGCATACACACAGACAACGGAGGGAAGGTGGGAGGGGTCCAGGAGCAGCAAGCTGACCACACAGGGCAGGAGGGTGGGGCTGGGGCAGCACAGAAGACCATGCATGACAAGTGGGAAGGTTAGTGGCTGCACAACGGCCATGGTGGGCAAGAAGGGGCAGGAGAATGCACAATAGAACATGGAGGATAGAAGGGGTGAGGAGGGGCTGGACACAGGCAAGAGAGGGCAGGGAAGGAGCTTCGCAACAGACCACATGGGGTAGGCAGGAGGAGCAGTTGCAGCACAACACAGCATGGAGGGCAGAAGGGAGTGATAGCAAAATGGACCAAGGAGGACAGGAGGTAGGAAATAACGGCATGGAACTCAGACAGGCAGGGTGGAGGTGGGAAGGACAGACAGCAGTCATCTGACCATGCTAGGCAGGTGAAAGTGGCAGTGGCAGTGGCAGCTAAATAGAACACTCTGAGTAGATTGGGAGGCAGTGGCAGCTGCATGGAACATGGTGAGCAAAAAGGACAAAGCAGGGACAAGTACACAAACGTCCAAGGGCAGAAGGAAGAAGGTTAGAGGCAGCATGGTAAGCACAGAGGCTAAGCAGGATGGCAACAATGGGGCAAAGAGATAGGCAACAGAGGACAGGAGGATTGGACGGGGACATCAAGTTAACTGGGGGGCAGTGACAGCACATCCATTCATGCACAGCAAGAGGGAGAAGTCTGGTGCATGGACTTGGATAACAGAGAATCAGGAGGAGGTGGATGAAGCAGAAGTTAACTGTTCAGGGCAGGCAGGAAAGGCAGTGGCAGTGGCAAAACAATGGGCACACAAGGCTTTAATGAGGGAACAGGGGCATGGCCTTGTACAATGGATGTCAAGAAGGAGAGGGGTCAGGAGCAGCATGCTTGGGTGGGTGCAGCACAATGCCAGGCTAGACCCTGCATCCAACTAATCCTCCCCAAGTGCATTGGGATGGCCATTTTGCTTTATGTTTAAAAAAAAAACTAGAAATTCACTGGAAAAAACTATGATTACCATGACATTCTAGTTATGGTAAAAAAAAAACTTAGAAATTCACAAAAAAAAAACAAAGGTTACTGGGAAGTTTTAGTTAGGTTCAGATGTTCAGATTTTACATCCACAAAATATATATATTTATATATATATATATATAGTCGCCAGTAGGTATAGTTAGGACCTAGTTTCCATTGAAAAAGCATTGTTTGACTTGCCTATATCTTTGGCACCGTTTGAAAAATCTTCATGAAATTTTCCAAAACAAGTGTGCCCAAGATTCTTGTTGTACATGTGACGTTTTTGGGGTGATCCATCAAGGGGGACCTGAGAAGAATGAGGTGAAAAAAATGCATCTCTCTTTTTAATTCCCGCCGGGATTTTAGACGCATTTACAGCCCAAACTGCTGGATGGAATTACACCAAAATTGGCATAAAGATAGCTCTTGGTACAGAAAGAGTGCTTTTTTGTTATTTGGTGTAAATCTCTTACGTCGATTTTTAAATATTAAACAAAAAACAATTTTGTATATCTGGAGGTGTGAAGGCTTTGCAAATACTCCCAATCTTGTGCAGAGATATCATTGGCTGCTAGGACTTCTACCAAGAAGTGCTGCAGCCATTTTGAGACTCAGCTTCAGCCGAGTCTCAAAAACACAAAAAAGAAAAGAAAAGGGGGCAGGGTACTGTTACCTTACACCCCTAGCCTTGGTGCAGAGGTCCCCCAGGGATCCCACTTGGCTTAAACATTTATATTTTTAAACTCACAGAGAAAATCATGGCAGATCTGTGAATTTTGCAGTGATTTAAAAAAAAAAAAGCAAGTGATGTCTCCTGCGTTTACTTTTTTTTTGCCCCCAAGTAGGTAAGGTCCCGGAGGGGTTGTGAAAATATAGGAGGAGGGCCACCCTACTAGGACTTATGAAAGCTCTAGGGAAAGCCACCTCCACAGGGTATTGCTCATTACACCACCTCCCCGGGGCAATAGTTGTTTAAACCATGTGAGTGGACCTGTGTGCCCCCCCCTGGGCCCCAATGGCTGGCACCTCAGTGGGGCAAAAGTGAATATGGTGGGGCCATGCTGCCCCCCTAACTCAAGGGACTGCTGTCTCCCTGGGGATCACATTTAATAGAATGTGGAGGGTGCATTCCCCAACAACCTGGGGACCGCCACCCCCAGAGCACAAGTTGACAAATGAATGCGTGGGGGCCTCTGCAGCACCCCCACAGCACAGGGGGTGGCCACCTGCCCAGGGCAAATGTACTCAAGTAAATGCGGGGGCCGCACAGGCCCCATGCACGGGGAATGCCTCCTCAGTGGGGCCATATTCAAATATGAGAAGGGAGTCCGTCGTGGGGCCCCAGGGACCACCACCTCCCTGGGTCTAAATTCAGAAAATAAATCGGGGTCATGCGTCCCCCCTCGTGGAGCCATAGATGGCCCTGGGGACCACTAACCCCCAGGTCTGGGCACTTCTACCTCCCAAAGTGCCCACCCGTGAGAGGTAGCTGACAGCTCCCACCAAGCAAAGGCAAACATATCTCGGCTTTCAGCAAGCGGGAGCTGTCCAACAGCTCATGCTTGCTAAAAGTGGAGTTTTCATCTGTTTCCCTGCACACAAATATGCATGCAGGGAAACAGATGAAAATATTACTCCTGCAAGCAGGGAGCTGCCATTTGAAGCAGCTTCTTGCTTGTGGGAGCAATGATTGGTCCTGCAGGAGGTGGGAGTTGGCTGGGACTGCGATGGCCTTGATGCTCCCGCCTGGCCCCCAAAAAATGTTAAAAATCTGCAGTTCCACCTTGAAAATTATCTGATGAAGACGAACAGAACAATCACATTGGCAAAGTTACAGACACACAAGATCACTGGAGACGTCCTTTATGCAACTGTAGTACAGGAGATGCACTATACATTTACCCAAAAAGGTAGCACTCACTAATTCTTGGATAAATATGCACAGCAGGATTCCTTCTGGCACAATACTAATTTTACAGAAATTAAACCTCAGTGGTAAGCACTTACAGATACAATAAAGCAGGTGCCAACGTTGAAGCTCCACTTCGGTAAAGTACTAATCAACCTAACTTTGTGCACATGGCTAACGCAAAGCAAGTATGTTTTCTATCTTTTTTCAACTTGAAAAGAGATCTGTATTCTTTGATATGGGTGTTTGCATCCTTGCCTTTTTTTAGTGCAATATCTCATGTAGTGACTGTAACAAGTGAGTTCTTTCTTGTCAACTGCTGCTGAAGCCCAACCCTGCCGTTAGGACCTAGTTTCTATAGAAAAATAGTTTTTTGACTTGCCTACGTCATTGGTGCCTGTTGATGAATCTTCACTCAATTTTTCCAAAAAATTCAACGCTCACTTCAGCTGCTGTCTTGAAAGGTTCTGAGTGATTTGTCAAGTGGGGGCTAAGAATAAGGGGGTTGTCCAAACACTTTTTCCCCCAAGCAATTTCCCATAGGAATTTAAACACAGATAGAGCTTGAAACATTTGACGGAACTATACCAAATTTGGCATGAAGGTAGCTTTTGGCCCAGAAAGAACCCTTTTTTATAATTGATGTAAATCCACTTAGTAGTTTTTGAGATGTTGAAAAAAACATATTTGTAAATCTATAGCTGCAAATCTTTTCATGCAGAGATCTGATTGGCTGTCAACCAGGAAGTGTTGGCAACCCTTGGGGCTTAGACTCAGCCGAGTCCCAAACAAAAAGATAAAAAATTAAGAAAAGGGTGCAGGGTAGGAATACCCTGACCTCCTAACCTTGGTGATGGAGTACCCCTGGGGCATCGCCAGGGCAAAAAAATGTTTAAATTTTTACTTTGACATTGTTGCAGATTTACAAATCTACTGATTTTTTTTTTTTAAAACAAGCGTAGCCTCCTGCTCTTGTTTTCAGTTTAGCCCCCTGGGCCAAAACCCCATTAAGCATCCAAACCCTTGTCATGCATGACCTTGGGAAAGAAAGAAAAGAATAGGGTGCAGGGTAGGAATACCCTAAGACCCTAGCCTTTATTCTGCCCACCCCTGTTGCCAATCCCCACTGCGCACAGCCTCTGATCCCACCCCTCCAGGCCGAAGCTCCTCCAGCAACATGCCCAAGGACCAAGCCACCTCCAATGATCATTGTGCCCTCTTGGCCTCTCAGACAAGGTGGTTCACCCATTTCTGCAACTCTGCAGTCCATTTGGATAGCTGCAGTCCCTGCATGCTTTTCCAATTAAGCGTGAACTGTTGTTTCCCCAGCATCAAGGTCTATAAACCTCGTGGTAACCTTGTTTTTAGCCAGCCTTCAGAACAACCCAAATAGGCAGACCACAGGTGCTGCGGACAACGCACGCTCCATGACTTAATTAATAAGTGCCACTGCCCCCATCCGGAACTCTTCCACCTGAGGACAACTACCATATGATACATGTACGTATCTACTAAGTTGCATTGGGGCACTGCGAGCTGGCCTCCAGGAAAAATGTGTTAATCCTAGCAGTAGTAAGGTAATTAAAATTAATTAATTTGTAACGAGCATTTTGGGAAACTTGAGGATTCTAGGCAGTATTTGACACAAGTCGGCATCCTTGATAGGTGCGCCGATATCACCTGCCCAGGTGTCCCTGAGGGCGCTAAGGGGAATGCTAGTATCTGCCCTGATAGCTGCATTCAGTCCTGTAATTGCTTGGTATCTGCCAGATTATGCACATGGCAGCACTGTAGGGAGGGTGGTTCCTCCTGCCCCCACCACCATCATAGCCACACCAGCACAGTGAATGCACCATGGAAGAGAATGTGACCTGCTAGTAAATCTGAAGTCATCTGTAGGATCCCAGTTTCATACGTATAGCAAAGTGTCACAGGCCCCAGAGCTGTCCATTATCTTAACCATCGAGCCGCCTGGTTGAAAGTGTGCCAACCACCAGAGGGAAAGGCAGGGGCATAGGGGGTGACCACCCCTGCTTTCTGCAAGTACCAAACCCTTTTAACCTCCAGAGGAAGCTATGTCAACTAGGCCTGGGCACAACTTGCAAAGTTTTGTTCTTTGGAATTCCATTGAGTTTCAAAAATACACTGTGAGATTCTGCTGAACGCTGCCCCATTAAGTATTTTTGCTCCCCATTAAGGATTTTTGTGCTGCTTTTATCATGCGCATAACACATTTCATGCTGCAAATTTGTGCGAATGTCAATACGCAGTGCACATAGGCGTGGCCATTTTGTTTTACCTGCTTTCTGCCTCTCTGCAAGCTTCTGGCCTTTCTCTGAATTTCTCACAATGCCCCCATCTCATCCTTATCTCATCCATCCATCCCTCATTTACTTATTTTTTTATCATTGTGTGTCTTTCTGTGTGTGTTTCACGTTTTTGTCATTGCTTTTTTACTTTTTCATGATTTTACATACTTTTTTAAAAATTTCCCTTTCCTTGTGTAACTGTCCTCCTCAACCTGTTCCAGTTCCCTCTTCCTCTCTTCTTTACTTGTCCTACTTCTTTCCTCTGGCCCCATCGCAGAAGCAGGCAGCAGCAGCTGCGTGAGTTCAACATGCACACTCTATGGGCACAGGCGCAGTGGAGCAGCCCCACCAACTTTGTACTGAGCCATAGGTGGGTGTTCTGTTTTTTTGGGTTCAGCACACCTCCTTTCATTCTGGCAGCAGGCCTGGGGAATGGTACTCCCTGCTTGAGCGTCGACTGCTGTAGGGGAGAGTGCATCTGTATGTGCGCTACAGAACACGGGTACAGCGTACCACACAGCAGATAACACACTGCTAAGCGGACATTATCGTCCGCGAACAGGGCCTGCTTGACCTGTTAGGTGTCAAGGCTGGGGGTTGGTAAACAACAATTATTGTTTGTTTTCCAAAAATTCTTTTTTTTTTTCAAATAACATGCTGCTCAGACTCACAGGTAAGTTAAGGTTCAATTGCAAATAACAATTGGTCCAGCATGAGCTAGCCAAGTGCTCGGCATTCCTTACTCACTGCTCGCTCAGGCTGAATATCTAAGAAGTGAGGCAGACTCCTCTGTCCTGTCACTATTAAGATAGTAGTATATTAGGGAGTTAGCGTTCTCTTTGCTTTTCTTTATTTAGCTCATACACTCCAAATCTCCCTGATGTATAGTATACATTGCAAACGGAGGCTAACATGGTCCATCAAATGTGGTGGAGGGGGTGGAGAAGCAAATATCAGTTGTTGCAATGTATTAGTTGTTCAAATTGTACTTTAAAAAATTAGGAATGGGCTGCCTGAAAATACAATGTTACTGTGTGTGCCTGTCAAAATATTTTTTTAGAGAATAACTCTGCCACTATTAGTTTTAATCTTCTTTATTTCTTACATTAGCACCCAAGGGTAAGAGGGCATTAGAGCAGGGCGAAAGGGCTGCCACCAGCAGCAGGTGGTGGAACTGCCAGTGCTGCAGCAGATGGTTCTGCTGGGCCCAGTAAGTCCTGTTTATTATTATTTCCTTAAGTTGTACCTCTCCCCACTAGTAAAATAATTTTGATTTGTGGTTTTTTATACTGTTCACTTTTTTCAACTTTTCTAACTATTGTTTGTTGCATCGTTAGCCCCACATTATGCTTTTTTAATTTTTCCTGTATCTGTAGCTAACTTCTCCTGTCTGTAGCTTTCTTCTGCTCTTTTAGTAAGCTTTCTCTGTCCCCTCTGTTAGGTGTTTTGTGGTACTGTAAGACAAATAGAACCGCTTTTTGGTACAGTGAAGAAGATTGCAGGCCCAGGAAAGCTAATATTCATCACATGTTTGTTGAGACTCTTTCTTGCTGAAACAGTCAAAAAGAGAGAGTGGCATGGTCATGGACCCCCGGATTTTGTCTTATGATTTATACAGTATACCACCAATTTGCATGGCAATGCAGCATTGCAAGTAAGGAATGAGGGGCCAGGTGTAGCAAAGGTTTTTCCCCATTCTGTGTCTATGGGAAAAAGTGTTCGTACATATGGCCCGAGATTCCTTTGCATTTGCCAACCAAGACCATAAGTCCTTCATTGACCATTCCACCCCTTCATTGCACTTCACTCTTATCATAGCTCTGTCCCTCTATTAGGAGAAAAACGGTTTTGATTGACTTGACTACCTGACTTTTCTAACATGTTCAACCAACAAACCTCCCAAAGTGATAGTTTCAATAGAAGATATCACAGTGCTAATTGAGCTGTGGTTAGGTATTGCTATTGCTCTTGATTCAAAATCATAATTACTTAGGTAACGCATCTGGTAAAATGAGATATATTGAGGCATATTTAAACTTTTTGGTGCAAAACTGCGCTAACGCAGTGTTGCATCAAAAAGTGTACAGCTGGCTTCCACCATTCCTGAGCGCCAGCCGGGTGCCATATTTATGGAATGTCGCAAGCCGGGGCTAAGCTTGGGCTAGAATAAAACAAAGATGTCAGACGGGTTGGGGTGGCAGTATGGGAATAGGTGGTTGTGCGTCAAAAAATGGAGCTAGGCTGGTTAGCGGCAAATAAAATGCTGCTAACCAGCCTTGCATCATTTCTAGGTGCACAACCATCCTAAAACATGACTCCTGTCTTAGAAAAGACAGGAGTCATGCCCTCCATCCCAGTGGTCAGCACAGGGGACCAGTGTCACCTAGGCATGGCCATTTCACCCAGTGCCAAGCAGGAGGCCCCTTATTAATACTTACCTATACTTACCCTACTTACCTGGGATGGGGTGCCCCATCCTTTGGTGTCCCTCTGGTGTGGATGGGGGTGTTCCTGGAGCTTGGGGTGGTCACCTGTGGGTCCATGCCATGGTGTATGACCATGGAAATGGGTCCACAGGTCCCTAATGCCTGGTCTCACCCAGATGTTAAGTAATAGCGCTAAGCAAGCTTATGCCATTATTTGGGGCCGCATCCCACCTGTGTGTCATTTTTGCATGGGGGAATAAATATGGCGCTATGGATATAGTGCCATTTTTTGGATAGGAACACCTACCTTGCATCTCATTGATGCAAGGCAGGTGCACGCATCCAAAAAACTGTGCAAATTCCAATATTTTGACATTAGACGTGTCTAGCATCAAAATATAAAAATTGAGTAAAGTTTGCACCACATTTTCGCAAAAGAGGCACAAACATAGTATAAATATGCCTCTTTGTTTCTAGCTGCACAAACTACCAGTGCCAGAGCAAGTGCCAGCCTCGAGGCAGAAGGGAGTACACCCGAAAAGGCCTAGGCGGTTGGAGAGGGAGAAGTCCCAGCAGTGGCAGGGATGGGTAGTAAGTCACATTGTTTGCTTCTTGACAAATTAGGCATACTGTGGACCAGATTTATTATTTTTCACTCAAAACTGCACTAATGCAGTTTTGCGTGAAAAAATATACCACCAGCTAGTGCCATTCCAAGACGCCGGCCGGGCGTCATATTAATGTAATGGCGCTAGACGGAGGTAAGGCACGGCTTGTGTCTTGAAAAAGGATGCTAGGTGGGTGGGGAGGCGTAGGGATGAACAGGTTGTTGTGTGTCAAAGGATGATGCTAGTATGGTCAGTGGTATAAAAATGCCTCTAACCAGACTAGCATCATATTTTGATGTAAAACCCCCATGGACATGACTCCTGTCTTAGTAAAGACAAGAGTCATGCCCACCAACCCAATGGCCATGCCCCGGGGGCATAACTCGGGCCCCCCTACATGGCCATTGGGCCCAGTGCCATGTAGGGGGGCCCAAGTTAGACCCCCCCAATGGCATTTAAAAAATATATAAAATACTTACCTGTACTTACCTTACTTACCTGGGATGGGGTCCCCCATCCGAAAGTGTCCCTCTGGTGTGGGTGGGGGTGTCCCTGGGGCTAGGGAAGGGCACCTGTGGGCACTTTTCCATGGCCTCTGACCATGGATATAGGCCCACAGGTCCCCTAACGCCTGCCCTGACCCAGGCATTAAATAATGGTGCTTAAATGGGATAAATATGGCGCTACGGCCATATCACCTTTTATTTTGCACAGGAACGCCTACCTTGCAGCTCATTGATGCAAGGTATTTTTCCACAAGCAAAAAATGACTTTTACTCCAAAACTTTGGCACTAGACGGGTCTAGCACCAAAGTATAAATATGGAGTTGGGTATGCACTGAATTTACGTTAAAAAAATGACTCAAATTCAGCGCAAAACATGTATAGATCTTGGGCTGTATTTGCTAAGCGAGGCAGATATCCATCATCTCCCTGCCAATGGCATTTCACCACCTGTGACCTAACTGTAACATGGTTCAATTCGTCACTGCAGTGTTGGCTGTGCAATATGCGTCTGCTTCAGTGAATGTGGCATTATCAAGTTTGCAATGCATTACAAACCAAAAACAATGTGTTTCTCAGTGCCCACTCAGTCACCTCCTACTATTACTTAACTCTTTCATACTTCATAATTTCCTTCTGTCCCTGCCAACGAGAAAATGGAAAGTTCCGCTCTTGGCATGTGCCACATTTTTCTGCCCAAGGGATTGATATTTCATGGTTTCCATAACAGATTTACTCTTGTTCAAATCTTTGCCTTTCATTATTTGACAACCATAGTGACTGACTAAGCAAAAGTGTGTCACATGATGATCGGTAACACCCCAATATTCTATACTTAAAACTCTACTGAGCTTAATCCCTCTAACGTACCTTGCAGTAGAGTAACTTTCCCTACAGCCAAAGAAGGCACTTGCTGAAAATAATTTGTGATAGAGGGTGAGGCCAGGATGTAAAATGAGACTAAGGGCCTCATATTGAACTTGTAGATATTGGGATTTAGATTTCGGCGGACCGGGTATCAATCACCTTTGTGATGGAGTAACCCGTCCACCAAGTTCTAAATCAGACCCTAAGTCTCTGATTTAGAGTTTAGCAGATGGGATACTCTGTATTGCAGTGCATTGTTTTTTCCACTGTCTTTTTACAGAAGACTGGATAACCGTTATACGTTATATGTGTGGCATAGCATTATTATTATTCATCTGCCTCTTCTAAGTTTGGACTCACTCAGAGTCAGAGTAGAATTGGAAAGGCAGTCAGAGAACAACAAGGCCATTGGAAGCAAGTTAATAAAATATCCTTCACATATGTCCTAAGCCCCAAAAACACCCATGCTGCAAACTGCAGAGAGTAGCAGACCCAGTGCTAGCATGCCTCCAGTAAGCAAGCATATTACTATTATCTGCGCTGTGTATTTGCTTTACTCATTAATGAGAAGTAATTTTTACATGTATAGGGCCATATTTTTGGCCATGTGATGTAGCGCAGTGCAGCAAGTCACCTTGTTGTGCCGTGGCAGAGGAAAAGGGAAGGAATGTTCCTTATTTAAAAGCATATGGTGCATTCCTATCTTTGTCCATGTGCTGGCACCATTTTGGCAGCCTAGCACCAACACAGGCACCATTGCACCATGGTGCAAGGGTGCTTTTGTTGTAAGGTGGATTGTTTTGGTGCGTGAATGTATACTTTCCTGCAGAAAAATAATCCTCTGATGCATATTCCTCTTCCTGCAGTACACATAGAAAGAGGAAGGAACAAGGAGAAATAAAGGTATTTCTCCTTTTTATGCTACAGCAGTGGATGCATATGTTTTTGATGCATTCCCAGATCTACCACTTTCGGTAAATCTGGGAATGTGTCAAAATCCATGGGTTTTGCATGGGAAGACCTACGCAACACCCATTGAACACCTCCCTGGGGTAAAGTAACATAATCCAGCGAATTGCTCTGTGTTGCTTCACTCCAGATTTATGAAGCCACTCAGGGACATGCAGGTGAGCTTGTGTGGCTTCATTAATCTCATTTGGGGCTTGTGTCACTCTTGCACTACGTTCCGTGGGGCAAGAGCGATGCAACAGGGCTCATGAGTATGCCCAAATATGTTTGTTTATTTATAGTATGAAATCCTTAAAACAACAAAAATCTATTTTATTCTGGGGCTATTCTGGCTTAATTCCTTGAAGTCACTGCTATTTGTATGTGATATGATGCACGTGTGTGGAAAATTTGGCCTTGTGACTAATCGCATTAAAAATGCCGGTGTCCCTAGGAGACCAGCAATGTTCTGCTACTATGACACTATAAACAAGTGAGAGCGCTGAGCATTACAATTTGTGTTTTTCATTTTTTTTCTTGCTACTCCTACAGCTGGAGCAACACCATCCCAGCAGGAGGGAGCCACCTGGCTGTGTTGCAACAGGATGGAGGCCAGCCACGCAGAATATCAGCAGCCGCTGGCTATGGAGAAGGAGGAGGGAGGTGCCTCCAGTCCCTCTGGCCAGCCGTCCGGCATCCATCCCAGCCGCTCCATTAGCAGTGCTGGCAGTATCTACAATCTATCCCTACTGCCACCCCTTCTCCCCCAATCAACAATAGACTACCTCCACTGCTGCACCCTAAGTGAGCTGGTGCTGATTCACTTGGACCAGCAGAAGCGGGCTCTAGCAGTGGCACACTTTTACACCTGGCAAGATGTCCTCTGAAGCCCTTTTTCAACATATTATTTTTGGTTCGAGGGACTTTTGTTGTGCGTTTAGAGGGTGGGAATTGGAAAATGTATTAGGGGAAAGGACTTTGGAGTTTGGAATTACTTTTGGACATTGATGCTTGGGACAGTGGGGTGAGAATTGTTTGTTTTGGGAGAGGGGTGGGTCTGATGTGGGTGGAAAGGGTGGGTTTTTCTTTGTAAAACAATACATGGGTAGTATGGTGCAAATTGTATATTACTACCAATCTGTTTTTTGTCTTTACCCTGCTTTAGCACAGTCTTTTTTTGGCACCAATCTTCCCTCTGAACAGGCAAAAACTGTACATCAGCTGTATCCACTAGGCTTTTCATATCTGTTTCTGAAGTCCCTTGCCATTTATTTATGTGCTAGGTTACTTACTTTACCCAGAGTGGGAACAACACAGACTAGGTCTGTCTTATTACTTGAGGAGGTTAACTGTTGCACATTTGAAGCTCCCTGCCACTTATCAAACAGTATGCCAGTTATTTATACTACCTTCAGTAACTATATTGACCACTGAGAGTATGACTATAACATACAGAAGAAAATCTTAATCTCCAGTAGAGGTTACTAACTTAACATAGTTCACTTCACTTCTTAGTTCTCTTACCTGAAGAGATGGCTGCTACCACCCTCAACCTTCCAAAATCTCTTTACAGGGTTTCCCAAGGTGCCCTCTTAATGGTGGTGGTAGAAGGGATGAGCTAGTATGCTAACATGGATGACATCTATGTTCATCTTGGGGTTTTCACTGTATGCGTTGGTGTCTCCATCTGAGTCTTATGCCTTTTCAAGGTTGCTGATGCAGGTGATGCTGGTGTGCTTCTGGGGCAGGACTGCTTTGTGTAAAGATGCCCTCTTCTCCTCATCACTTCTCACCATGATCAGAGCTGATTCCCCTCTCTCGGCACCACCTATAGCAATTTTTTAAGGTACTCCTCCCACTGGATTGCATGATGTTTCTTCATATGGGTCGTTTGGCCTCCAGTACCATAGTGTGAAACAGGCTTACCTCGACGAACACTTGTGTGTTAAATGAAGTATATTGTAATGTCATCCTCTGGCTTGCTAATTGTAAAAAGTCCCAAATTGGGAGGAGAACTTTTTTAGTGTGCCAATGGTGCCACTGTCAAAGTCTGAAAAACTGGAGATAGGTCGGTGTGTTGACGATTTCCTCTGTGCGGTGTATATTTTGACTTTCAGGACCTTTCCTTTTCTCTTGCCTTTCATAGTGGGGCATCGACTTAGCCGTGGTCAAATCCATGTCCAGAAGATCAGAAGAGGTTCTTGGAGAAGATGGAGGTGTACCCTTCATTTTTCTTGCTCCCAGATTGCTGCCTGGAAGATGGTGTGGTACACACGGAGTTGCCTAAAAAAAGGAAGAGGTCAGGAATCCAGTGATGCCAATCTTCCTCTTCTTCTTCTCAGCACTAGTGACTTAATTGACAACACCTTTCCTTGGGGTTATTTTCAAACTCGGTGAGTTGGCACTTAGTTGCACAAGTGAAAACGGAGGAGTCACGTGTTGTGGTCCCGCCACTTTGTGCCATCCTTTTGTCTGGCAGTACTGTGGATGATGTCTCTTGTGCACCTAAATGCAAACAAACAAAAAACAATAGTGAAGCATGGTGCTTTTGCAGTTTAAATTAATCATAGCACAGACAATATAATTTAGTGAGGTTATACGAAATAATTAGGAACAGTAGTGCATTGATTCTAATCCACACCATAGCATAATATTTCAGAATAACAACATACAGAAATGTTTGATTTATGTGCATCTAAGAGGTGTGTGCCTATTGCAGGCAGGGGGTGTTGGCAAAAAGGAATACTCCTTAAACAATTAATTCTGTTATGTGCTTATGGCAAGCAGAGAGTATGGGGAAAATGTAATCCTTAAAAAATGAATGGTGGTGTGCGCTCATGGCAGTCGAGGGGTAAATAGGAAAATGACATATCCGTTACAAAATGAATACAGGTGTGCTTTTATGGCCTAAGAGAGGAAGACCTACGGAAGACAGAGGGTGGAGAGAAAATGGAAAGTAAAATAATATTTGCTGGTATATCATTAGGAAATGGAAAAATGTATATAATACTGTAAACACTGTTCATACATATACTACAATAATCCTCAAGCACATTATACTAATATCAGGGAAAAAAATAACGAAAAATGGCATAGACCTCTTCTATCACTGTCCTCGGAAAATGGTTCGGAAAACTGGAATCAAATGATTAATGCATTAGGGGCCTGATTTATATTTTTTAGCGCCTCATTTGTGTCATTTTTTAATACAAAAGCGGTGAAAACGTACAAAATATAGTTGAATTTTGTAAGTTTGCACCACTTTTGTGTCAGAAAATGATGCAAATGTGGTGCTAAAAAAATACGAATGTTCACCAGCGACATAGCTCAACAACAGTAAGCAAGCAATGAGGCATGGAGAAGAAAGAACACAAGCAAGCCTCCTGCAAAAGCACACTGAGTGGCTGCAAAAAATGGCCACTAGCCACAGGGTCAAACAACAACAGCAAGCAAAGAGGCACAGAGAACAAAAGACACATGCAGGCCTATCGCAAAAGCACACTGACTGCCTACACAAAATGGCCGTCAGCCACACATGGTCTAACCAAACAACAACCACAAGCTAAGTGGCATGAAGAGCAAAGAACACTTGCAAGCCTATAGCAAAAGCACACTGACTGTCTACACAAAATGGATGCCGGTCACATTGTTAAACAACCCTACCAAGCAAGGAGACATTGGCAACAAAGAACACATGCAGGCCTATGGCAAAAGCACACTGACTGGCTGCACAAAATTGCCGTCGGACACATGGTCACAGAACAAAAACAAGCAAGGAGTCACCGACAACAATAACACACGCTGGCTATGGATGGACACTGACTACAAAAAATGGCCACCGACCATATGACATGGAGAACAAAGACAAAATGGTGGCCTATGGCAAACACACACAGATACACAAAAGCCAGCCAAAGGAGCCATGGCAAACAATGAAGAAAACACTACCATTAATTCAGCAATGCCAAAAAACAAAATTTGTCAGCTATGAAAACTTTCACAACAACACGCAGCCTCCTTCCTGGCATGATATTATCCTACGAAAATATACTTTTAAAAGTGAAATACACAAAATTCATTTTTAATGTCATCCAGTTCCATCCCTGGCCTAATTCATAGATGGGTTAATACAATAAATACCACAGAAACAGTTGTTTCATATACCCAGTGATTACTACTGGCTGAATAGCCTGTGGGCAGCCTAGGTCACATAGTAAAATAAATTAATAGGGCAAATTTAACAAGGATGGAGAAAATGTACTTAACTGTGCATGCTTTTCCCCCTGCAAAAGATAAATAATTAAATGCAAAAATGTCAAACAAAATACTAACCCCCTACTGTAATTCCAGGCCAATCACCACAACCACAATCACATAAAAATAATTGATAAAAGTACAAATAAAAATATTGGTGCCACCCCTCTATAAAACAACACCTTATTCAAAGGTTTTTGAACTTACTTGTTGTGATGTCACAAAAATAGTCCTTAAGATCCAATAGTATATGTGCAGCAAGAACAGCAGACAAAGAGACAGATCCTTTGACATTTAAATCCAAATGAAAAGTGACCAGGAAATAGAAAAAGCACTGGGAGGAGCCTTCTGACAGGAAAAGGAAGTTGGGGTGTCTAGGGCACTTAATTCCTGTTTTAAAAAAAAAAGTGAAATAAAAAATGCTTTTTGCATTAAAAAACAACCCTCAACCCTCCGTTGGAGTAGAATATCAACTCAGAAAGGTATTTTCAAGTTGATTTATTTGTTTTTTTTAGTAGAAATTCTATTCAAGTAGCAGCTGTGAGTGCTTGCGATCGCTGGCGTCACAAAATGATGCTGGAAGGCTCTGTTGCAACTGGAAATCACATTAGCGGGGGTAAATCTTCTTCAAGCTTGTGAGCACATATTTATGGATGGAGCCGTGCATGCGTCAACTCGAATATCGTTCAGTCACGTGCTTGATGGCACAAATTAACAGGAACTCTGCGCTACACAGGCAACACAGAGTTATTTGAATTCTGCCAACTCCAAAAGCAAATTATATATCCACCAGAGGCCTACTTTTAACAAGGGTAGTGTCAGAGCACCCCCCTCAACAAGCAGGCCATCCCAAAGCTCAGCATCCACCCACCTGGCCACTCACTGCAATTGGGCCACCAGATAGTATACTGTGAAGTTTCAAGCTGCCAGAACATCCTGAGCCAAGTGCTTAATGTTCCCCAGGGCAATACCGCAGCGGCTTGCCCCCACTGGAGGGCTAAATGCATGGAGTGCCTTTCCTTAAAGTTGGTACGAGGTATTACAACTGAGAGCGTGGTAAAGTAGTATAACAGTCTTGGCAAAGCTAACTAACTTGGCTATCACTACCCACCCCGCAGCAGATTTAGGGAGTGTCTTCCAGAAGTGTATCGACCCACATAACACCGTAAACACCCAGCCAAGATTACAGTCCAGCAGTGCAGCTTCAGTCTGGTACAGCTGTATGACCTAAACATCAAAAGGTGGTGTTCTCCCACTGCAGCTCCCTAATCAAGGTTAGCACTTCCAGGATGTTGCACAAGGAGTACAAACTAGCATACTCAAGTTTACCTGTAGGTCCTGCAGAGTACCATCTCCTTCAGGGGCCTAATCGCTCTAGAGACGTCCATTTCATGCTCTTGAATGCAAAACAATATCATTGGCATAAGCAAAATATTGTGCAGGACACCCTGATGCTGTTATAATAGACACTCTTCTACACCCTGCTCGTTAATTGCTCCTCTACTAAGTCAAACAATAATGGTAACAAAGGACAGTCTTTTATCACTCCTCCCATTTGACCCCTTGCATTAGGGCAGGAATACAACAGCAAAACCCATGCAAGGAACATCTCCACCAAGCCCATGCGGTGCACCACAGTGTACAGGTAGTCCCAACCCAGGCTATCAAAGGCCTTCTTAATATCAACAGTCATGACCATTGCCCGTTCGTCAAGGGAGGTGGCAGCAATCAAAAGCAATCAAAAGTACCATTTCCCTCTTGATATTGAACACTCAGCTCCACCCAGGACAGGATCCCATCTGGGCATCATGTATGAGTCACAGCATATGAGGCAAGAGTCACGCTGCCACCACCCAGTTCAGGATTTTATAGTCAATGTTGAGCATGGAGAGATGCCAATATGGCACCAAGTCCTGTGAATATTAAGGTGTCTTTCACAGAAGGGGACAGCACCTGGGTGTCATGTGCTGATTTGTGCACCTCCACCAGTTGAGGGGCCAACTGAGTCATGTAAGTGGCATATCTCACTCAACCAGCAGCTCATCCCATCCCAGTGCCCTAACCTGTTCCATGGCCTTAACCACAGCAGTAACTTCTTCGGCAGATATATTACCCCCAACAACTTCACAGTCTCTGGCGTCAAGACAGGCAGGGGCAGCAGATCTGGGCAGAGGCTTAGGGAAAGCAGAGGTGGCGGGCAGCCACCATATCATACATGTGGAACAACATATTAATATAAACTGGGTCATATGCCTCATCTCCCTTTGTCAGTAAAATAAATACAGATGTCCTCTCCAAGAATGTCACAAAACACGTGGTCCTCCAGGTTTTCGCAGCATAGGTGTCTGCTCAGAATACAAGCGCGAGTTGGCACCCAGGCCAGGACAACAAGGAGCGGGTTCTGGTTTGACAGCATCCAGGTCAAATATTCCAAGTGTCATACTTGTGCGTGGACAATCGGGGAACAAAGAAATGTGTCCAGATGCACAAGTAGGTTCTGTAAGTGTGAATAAAATGAATAATCCTCTCTTAGTAGGATGCCACGTGTACCAGGTGTCCATCAATCTCAACCTCTGGGTCCAGTCAACAAATGACTTAGCAGTCCTCAGGAGCAGGTAGTCCCTTAAGGGTCGATGCGACCTGTCCAACAGGGGGTCTACCACACAATTGAAGTCCCCTAGTGAGTATGGGGCCAGTCAGGAACATGGCCAACACCAGTGACAGTTCATTTAGGAATTTAGGCTGGTCTGTGTTGGGGAAATAAATGTTAACTATTGTCAAGTACTTCCTCTTCTAGCATCCACCCAGAACCGCATGGGACCCCTCTTTGTCTACCCTCTTCTCCATCACCTGGAACTTTAACCCCCGCTGTTGGAACCTCACCTTGGCTATCAAGAAGGAAGAGCACTGTTGCTGGAACTCCAGCGTGAAGTCTGAGAATATCATTACCCTGTTATTTCAACGAAGATGTCCCCCATGTCCTGGGCTACTCTGAAAAATCAGGCTACAACCGCCTGCAGTGGGCACTTGGTGGCATTGACCTTGCCAGCACCCTATGTGCCTGTTCCAGGTCACAGAACAGGGAAGGACCCTCAGGGTCCATCTCTGAATGGGGCCAATCCTCCAAGAAGGAAACCATGTGTTGTCCCTCTCTTCTTTCTGGTAGAGCAACAAGATGGATATTGTTCCGATGTGCCCTGTCCTCTGCATCCTGCACTCTGTGTTCTAGGGTTCGAATCGGCTCCAGCACCTCGGTTATCTGTTTTGTGAGGCACCGCAGGCTGCATATCAGCAAACATGTGCTCGTTGTCAGCAATCACTCAGACAGCTTTCGGTGATTATTTCTGAGAATGCCCAGATCTGTCACTACAGGGTCTAACTTGTACTCAAGGGCCTCCCTAGTCTCTTTTACGGATGCAACAATAGAGTCCAATGTGGTTGAAAAGTCTTTTGTGGCGCAAGCTGAGCCATCATCCATGTCATTATTAATATTGAGTCACAGCGGTGACTGACCATCTTCCTCGTGCCCCTTGTATCTGTAGGTGCTACTCATAGTTCCAGTGCCAGTGGGATGACTTGGCAAAGAACGAGTCTCCACAAAGCACCCATAGGTCCTATATCCAAATGATCAATTCCCTACTAGGAATGAACTCCCAAGAAGCCTATCAAGTGAAAGTCACGGTTGCCTCCACATCTCCTTAAGAGAGGATGTTAGCCAGTCAAGTCACCCTCGCAGTAGGGATCCCCAAAGTCCAAGTACTGCAGAGGTCACGCCATAAGCCACCAGAATGGTCCCTACAGGAAACCCCACATCTCCAGGACATGCCAGGTGTTTTGCAGACAAAGCCACATGTTGCATTATGTGGGGGGGGGATGGTGCAATCAGGTCCAATGCAGGAAGATCAGGGGCTGCTCAGCGACCTATGAGTGTAGTGTGTCCCAGTAATGCACCTTTACAGTACGCACAATAGGGAGAGAGAGTGGAGCCCTCCAACAGCTCCACTAAGCATTATTTGGCAGGTACCCACTCACTACCAGGCCTGGGGCATAAGGGGCCATCAGCATTCACTAGGGCAGCAGACACAGTTCCAGTGATGCCGCTTGTGTCCCCTGAAGTTCAGGTGTCTGCAACACTCAGGTCTATCCCACTGCCACCAGTCTTCCCACTTCTACAGACTCAGCCGCTGCACAAGGCTCTTACCCTGCAGCTGCACCTGCTCCTCAGCTCTTCTATTAGGTAGTGATAAGAGGGAGGTGGGGGGCCCACTGCTCAATAGTACTGGATCCTCGGGGCCCTGCCGTAATCTCCAATGGTCCAGAAGGGCCCTAAGGGTCCACCTCAAACACTGCCATGTTGCACAGCCCAGAAAATGTCCAATGTCCCAGGGAGCTCCTCTGGTGCCCGGCTAGGTGCTTGCAGGAGCCAAGGAGTGTCTGGAGTGTGTTCACGATATGTCCCCATACCTTAGATGGCCCCGTGAGTTGGATTGTCATTGGATGGAGTGGATGGTGGTGCAGCAATAGAAACTCTCCATTTCCGCTATCACTCCATCAGCTCCCAGGCCATGCCCCTGGACAACAACTGACCACAGATATATGGGAAACCCTCATTGCATAAGGTGTTCATTTGGTATACAACTGCTCAGACAAAGCTCAGACAAAGCAAAGTTCCTAAAAATACTGAACATCTATTCCAAAGTGAATGCCTACTATGGACAGCTTTCCTCTGTATTGAACCCCTGGCAGTCACCAAACCTACAATGATAAATTAAGATGGTATTAGTCCAGGGATGTGGAATTCCTATCGTCTGATGCCTGGGACATATTGTTTGCAGTCAAGGGCAGCAAGTTTTCAAGTTTATTTTGTCTTTGGGACAAGTAGGTCCATCCCCCTGCAGCACAAATTCTTTGGCTGCTAGCTTACATAGAAGGGAACTGTCTGCAGCTGAGGTAATATGTGTACCCAGAAGTTAATGCTGTTCAAAATTGTATTTATGGTTCATTAATAAAAAGCTTTCAATATTAGGGTGAGTGCTGTAAATAAACGTTTTAGGGTCACACTTCACTAGTGACAGTGGCACCAATAAAAAAAAAGTGTACCCGTGTTTGAAAAGTTTAACAATATAAGGCTAAGTATAATGCTCCCAGAATGCTTGCTAATTAGATCAAATATTTGCAGAAGCTTCTAAGCAAGAGTGATGATTCTTTGCTTTCAAAATAAAATGTTCAGGAAAAAAATGCAAGTAGGACAATAAACGTTTTGCTAAAATGAACTTTTAGGTGTTATTTCTTTGAAGCGTCATTTAGTAGAATGTGTTGATGCATGCTAATATTTCCAAAAAATATTCCTAATAGAAAATCAGCGTAACCATTTTCAAAAAGATTATGGGAAACATGAACATAAACAAGCACTGGCCAAGTCAACCGATCCAACATTTTTTGTAATTCTTTTGGTTTCGTCAATGCATGTCTTGTTTTGACATGGCTTTTGTAACACTTTCTTGTGGTGGGAGATGCCAGGCCCTCACCATTGTAACACACAGTGGCAAGAAATAAAAAAAAGTTTTTGTTTCTAAAAGCACACATTGCCATCAGTGGCATAATAAAGCCCAGCAGCCCCCCTCCAGGGGGACCCTCAGCACAACACCTGCCCTGAAGTGAGTCTGGAGGGTGGGAGGGGGCCTCCATGTTCTTTGCAGGGTGGGACCCCTCCAGTTGTGTTACGCCACTGATTGCCCCAGTAGTTCCTAGCACTGAACAAAGCTACTTTGTGTGTTCAATATGCTCCTTGTGGAAGAGCAGAATGCGATCACTCACAGTAAATCCAGCCAATAGAGAGAGAAATAGAAGTTTAATAACAAGATGTCTTTGTTAACACCAGACCTAATTAGGGACCCACTTCTTAAAGAACGTCACAAACGTGCACCCCTGGTATATGTCTTTGAATTAGTGGCTTCCATGAATTCACAAGAACTTACATAGGTAGACCAGGAAACCGTACTCCTAGAAAATATTTGTGAACTATATTTTAGCTCAAGCAAATATGCATGTGGAAATCTATTGAGCGTTTACAAGTTCACTTTCCCTCCAACCATTTTTTTCCTAACCCTGGAAGAACCCCTACTTCTGCCATTGTCAGGAGGAAATTTCCAACCTTTCTCTTTATGGGAAAAGTTTAGATAAGAGCTGGTGAAAATCCTTAAAACATGCAAGTTAGTAGGATTGCAGACTGAAAGGCATTCCAGCCCTGGAACTATTGCTTATAGCTTCCTCCAGCCCCAGTATGTAGATCTGCGGAAAGGTCCCAAAATAAGGACATTGCTATAGTAGGGATTGAAATGGCAAGTATTCAAGCCCTACTATAGTAGTAGCAGAGGCAGAATCAGAGAGGCCATTATCAGAGCTCTCACATCATGAGATTGCAGCCATAATTTGTCACTGCACTACATGGCCCAAAGGGACAAGTAGATTTTTTTACAGGACAAGTAGATTTAGGAAGCAACCTGTCCCATGGACAAATAGATATTTTATTAAATTCTACACCCCTAAAGGTTGGTACTGTAAACAGTATTCACTCTATACCATACTGTTTACAGACAGTAAACCTCTCATGAGAAATATACTATAGAGAATTAAAAACTCAGACCAGTGTACCCTATAAGCAACACTTCGAAAGAAAGAGACTATTCTTTTAAAATAAGAAACTTCTGAAGGTGATAAAGATTACACTACCTAGAGCCTTCATAATGTGGTGAAAATTATACAGATACACCATCTTCAGGATGCAAAACAAGCACTGTACATAGCTTAATACCTTATTCACCCAGTTTTCTATGTTATATAGAAAATGTAATTCTGTGATGATTCTGCTTACAACACTTAGGGCCAGATTTACAAGAAAATGGTGCATCAGCTGTGATGCGCCACTTTTCTTGCACCTCCCAACCAGCACCTAACAACATTTACAATATGGCGCACCAATGCTCATATTAGGATAATAGCATCAACATTTATGATGCTATTGTGGTACTTTGCAAGATTAGTGCCATAAATTGTGACGCTAATCCTGAAAAGTAAAGGGAGATCCACTGAGAGTAATTTTTATGGATCCCCCTTTTGCATACATTATGCCTGGTGCAGGCATAATGTGGCGCAAGAGGGCACAAAGTGGGAAAATGAAAGCATTGTGCCACTTTGTAAATATTGCGAAGGAGATTGACCTCCTTAAGTCCACACTAGCATAAAAAGAATACGATAGTGTGGCATTAAGATGCGCTAGGGCCTTGTAAATCTGACCCTTAGTATGTTGCATGTAGAATCTTTGCCCTGTTGCAACTTTTTCTACAGAGCCTACAAATGTCTGTGAAACATGCTACAAACAAGTTGTCAACTGTCACTGCAAACATTTATGACATGTTCAATACTTGTACACAACTATGATATATTAGTACCACAAGTGTTGGTAAACACTTACACCCATTAACGGAAAACAGGCTCTACAATATTATATCAAAAGTAGTATGGTGGTTATCTGCCACTGTGTAAACTTTAAATCAAACAAACGCACTGTTGGATGATGTCATCAGTGATGTCTTCAATTATGTATGTTTGAGATGTCATCAGTGGTCATAAATTATGTCATAAAACATGTCATGAGTGAAGTAATATGTAATACCATAAGCAGTGATTGTTGGGGCACAAGTTATAGTTAACCCTGCTAAATATAACTGGTGAATTTCTCTATTTTTTTAGTTCAAAACATTTAGGCCCTCATTACAACATTGGCGGTATTGACCGTCTACTGACACGGCGACAGCAGCCAAAATACCATCGCCATGGCTACTAGCTGCCCACCCGCATTATGACCGTAGATGGAATTCCACCAGAAGGCTGGCAGTATACCGTCAATGGTCAAGGCGACAGACGGCGGTAAGGTGGGACTACTGTCAGCAGCAGCCCCAGGCCAGCAGAACACCACCAACCGTGTCATGAGCAATGATACGGCCTGGTGCTGTTTTGCTGGTGGACGCTGCTGCTGGCAGCAGTGTTGCATCCCGTCTCTTGCCGGAGGACCCTCTGCAAGCAGGTAAGTCAGATTCTCTGACAGGAGAGGGGGTGGGGGTGGTGTGTGCGTGTGTGGGGGTGTTGTGTGTGTGTCTGTTTTTGTATGCATGCATGCAGGTGTGAGTCGCATTGAATGAGTGCATGAATGACTTTACGTGTATGTTGTGTGTTGTGAATACGGGTGTGCGACAATGTATGTTGGTGTTTGTTGTGGTGTATGGGTATGTAGATGTGCATGCATTGGTGGATGTGGGTATAAATGTATGTATGAGTGTGTATATGTGCATGTGTGGGTGTGTAAATGTGTGGGGGCAGGAGAGGGAGGGGAAGGGTGGGGGAGGACTCTGGGGAGGGGGCAGAGGAGACCCCTATCATTGCCAGGGAAGGGATTCCCTGGCACTGATAGTGCCTACCTTCATGGTTTTTGTGGCAGTACGCTTGCCAGGAAAACCATGGCGGTAGGCGGGCTCATAATCCTGAGGGTGGGATTGTGACGGCTGCCTGGCTGGAGACCGAAGTCTCCAGCCCAGCGGCAGTTACCACCCTGGCAGAAGTAGTGGTATATTGGCGGTTTGGCTTGAGCCAAAGCGGCAATGTCATAATTTGGGAAAAGGTACCACCAGCCTGTTGGCAGTACCTTTCCCCAAATTACCGCCGACTGCCAGGGTCGTAGTGAGGGCCTTAATGTTATCACTGCCATATTTTATCACACCTAACTATAATGTTACTTTAACCTTTGATTTTTTCAATGAATTTCTAGGGTTTTTTCTAACACAAAGTAATACTTAATTACCATACATATATGCAACATCCTGCCAAGCATGGCCTTTGGTCATGTGCGCAGATGGGGTGGCTGGACCTGCATTCACACCCCACATCAAACACATCCTATACAGTCAACCCAATGATGTGCACATCCTTGAACTGTATGCACTGGGGGTTTTGCCATAGGGCCTAGCCCTGTAGACCTCATCCTTCAAGCTGTTTCTTTTTTAATTAAAGGAGGGGTCATGCATCCCGCCTCCCCAAGTCTTGTTAGACACTGGGGATACCATCCCCAAGGGAAATTTCTAAAAATAAAGAGGAGGGGTCCCACACAGCCCCTCCTCAAGCCGTTATTGCCCCTGGGGATCCCAGTCCTCAGGCCACTTATTTAATTAAAGGGGGGGACCCAGGAACCCCACCACCCAGGGCTAAGCATGACTTTTAGGGGAGGGGGCACGTAGCCCCCTGCCACCCCAGGTCAAATTAATTCCCAGAGACCCCATCCTTGGGGCACAGTGGTTTGTTTTAGGGGGAGGAGGCACGTGCCCCCTCAGTGGACTGATTTTGGTCCTGGGGAACCCATCCCCAAGGACCCAGTTTTATTATTAAGAAGATGGGGGCTCTCGCCCCCGCAAACCATTTTTAATCTTTTGGCACCCCATTTTCCAGGGCCCAGCATTATGTTTATGGGGATGGGGGCACACAGTACCCCTCCCTGACTGATTTCGGCAATGGGGACTCCATTCCCAGGACCTGGCATTATTGTTAATGGAAGGGTGCACCTGCCTCCTCTCCCCGGGCTGATTTCAGTCCCAAGCACCCATTCCAAAGGGCCTGGCACTGTTTTTATCTGTTTCCATTCCGGCTCAAATGCAGACAGCAAAAGAGATCAAAAGTTCTCTCCCAGCAGATGAGAGCGTTTTGAAGGACTTGCTCGTGGGGAGCAGACATGATGTTTGTTCCCGCTTGGTGGGAAGTAAAAAAACATTCCCATAAAGTTAGAGCAAAAACAGTTGTACCTACCAATCCCGCTCCCTATTTTCTTAAATTTCAGCCTGAGAGGGGCTCCATATGGCCTCTCAAAGTTCGGGGAGCCCTTCTCATAAATTCTTAGTAATGCCAGCCCCTGGGATGAACTCCTGGGGCCCTCTGGAGGCTCAGTAGAGGGGCTGTGAGTCCCCTCTTCCCATATATGCTAATTTTGGCCCTGGGGATGAGCTCCCGGAGGATTCTGGTGGCTCAAGGAGGTAGCCGTGTGTCTCTCCTCTCCATCTAAACAATTTTTAGACCCGGGGGTAGGCTCCCAGGGGACTTTGGAGGCTCATGAATGAAGGCCATTCAGCCCCCTCCCCTTTATGAAACCAGCCCCAGAGGTAGGGTCCCCGGGGGTATAAGCTATATAAATTCAGCCTGTTGACATTTAATTTTGATCCTATGAGAGTCTTGGGGACTTGTGGCATTGTTTGCTGATTATGTTTCCTTTTTATACTCCCTCTGGGTCCTCCCATGTGACGTATTGGGTCAGGGAATCCCTAATCTGACCCTTACACAATTTTTTAAATTTCAGGACAGAGGACTATGCCACTGAGTCGTGTACTGGCTGCCAGCAAACTTGTTCTCATGTGACTAGCAGCCAAAAAGAGTGCTGGCTCTCATGGGAGTCTGAGTCCTGTAAGAGCCAGACAGCCTAAGGGAAATAAGGATCCCTGGGCCAATCAGAACTTTCCATTTACAAATTTGCAGTCCTGCAAGAGTGTATTTGGAATCTTGCGGACCAAAACTGTCCAGTTAGCTATATTAATTGGACCTTTCATTTCTCAAAAACGTATGAATGGAATTACACCAAAGTGCAAAAAGCACAATCTGCATACCAAGATCTAGCTTCCTGCCAAATTTTGTATAATTCTGTTAAGCAGTTTTTATTGTAGCCCCTCTTTGTGAAGTAGATAGAAAATGCATGTAGATTATGTGTTTTGAGCTCCTCTTTTTTTCTCAGCCCCAGCTTGATGGGTCACTCTGAAACTTGGTGGAATAACTTTTTTTTTAAAGCTTTGTGACGATTCGTCAAACGGGGCCAAAGTTATTAGGAAATGAAAAAACTTTATTTTAATGGAAAAGAATATCTAACTATAACTACTTAGTGGTGATAACCACCAGGTAAAATATATAGACACACACGCACCAAGAGACATGTTTAGACATATATCGTCACTTAAAAAAACCAAAGGTTACAGGGACGTTATAGTTAGGCTCAGATTTCGCCCATACAAAACCATTGAAATTCAGCAGTTATAGTTATAGTTATTTTAACTAACTATAACTCGCGGCCTAAGGTAACTATAACTCGTGCCCCTGCTGTGCACAAAGTTTTCTTCAATTATTTGACTTCTAGGCCCGTATTTATACTTTTTGACGCTAAACTGCGCTAACGCAGTTTAGCGTCAAAAAGTTTAGTGCCGGCTAACGCCATTCTGAAGCGCCATGCGGGCGCCGTATTTATTGAATGGCGTTAGCCGGCGCTAGCAGACCGGCGCCGCCTGGTGTGCGTGGAAAAAAAACACGTACACCAGGCAGCGCCGGCGTTGGGGAAAATGGCGTTAGGGCGTCTTAAAAATGGTGCAAGTCAGGTTGATGCTAAAAAATCGCCTCCACCCGATTTGCGCCATTTTTAACGACTCCCAGATGCCATTTACATGACTCCTGTCTTAGTAAAGACAGGAGTCATGCCCCCTTGCCCAATGGCCATGCCCAGGGGACTTATGTCCCCTGGGCATGGTCATTGGGCATTGAGGCATGTAGGGGGGCACAAATCAGGCCCCCCTATGCCAAAAAGAAATATAAAAAAAATAAAAATGTATACTTACCTGAACTTACCTGAATGTCCCTGGGATGGGTCCCTCCAGCCTTGGGTGTCCTCCTGGGGTGGGCAAGGGTGGCAGGGGGTGTCCCTGGGGGCTTGGGAGGGCACCTCTGGGCTCATTCTGAGCCCACAGGTCCCTTAACGCCTGCCCTGACCCAGGCGCTAAAATCCGGCGCAAATGCGGGTTTTTTAGTCCCGCCCACTCCCGGGCGTCATTTTTGCCCGGGAGTATAAATCCGACGCAATAGCATCGGAGTCATTTTTTAAGACGGGAACGCCTACCTTGCATATCATTAACGCAAGGAAGGTGTTCACGCAAAAAAATGACGCTAACTCCATGAACTTTGGCGCTAGACGCGTCTAACGCCAAAGTATAAATATGGTGTTAGTTTTGCGTCGAATTTGCGTCGAAAAAAACGACGCAAATTCGGCGCAAACGGAGTATAAATATGCCTCCTAATGTTTCATTGATATTTTTATTGAAGTTATAAAAGTTGTCATGAGTGCCCACATTTTTATCTCTGATCGCCCCAGGGAGGTGGTGGTCACCGGGGCTAATATATATGAGTGAAGTGGTGTAGAGTGTAGGGTGGTAAATTTAATAATATACTGTGGAGTAACGTGGAGTGCAGTGGCATAGAGTGGAACAGTGTATAGTGGAGTGAGATACAATATAGTTGCTCCCCACCTGACATGTTACGGCTGAAGCCTTTCTCACTAGTAGGGGAAACTTTGTTTAAATTAGATTGCATTTTTCAGCTTCCAATGTAAGTTTAAGACTGTTCTATAATTGTCAAATGATGCAGATTGGAATCTGGGGCACCACCAGAGCCCATTGCAGACTGCCACCGCAAGTGTCACAACAAATGGCTGGAGAGTTTTGGGACTTTGTTATATATAACATCTGTCATATACATAGATACTCTACAGTTATAGTTAGGGTGACCAGAGATATGGATTTTTTTAATAACATTGCACCCATTTGAGGAATGTCTGCAAGACTCGTTTCATTGCCTGACCACTGAAAGTTTCATGCCATTTGGTCAAGGGGATGCAAAGAAAAAAGAAGGGTCCCAATCCAGTGCATTTTTACATAGATTTTTGTAGTTCACCTTACACAAAAACAGCCAGTTGGATTTTGCTGAAATATGACAGCATTTGGTATTAGGGTGCTCCGATTATTCTTTTGGGTACTGCAGGTAAGCAGAGTATTTCTTAAGTTATAAGGTTTTTGAACCTGGTCATATCCTGTAGCACAATAATACTAAAAGTAGCAAGGAAGCCCAAAAAACTAAATGAGAATGCTTATGTGAAGTTTCCGATTTACTACATGAATAACTGAAATACTCAATTCTGGTCACCTGCTAATGGTAACATATAAGCAAATATATGACAAATAGAATATATGTCAATCAACATAAGTTTTTTTGCATGCTCTCTGGCTCACAAAATAACAATGTTCCAACAAGACAAACAAAAAGCATATAGTGGAGTGTCATACAGTGGAATAGCGTAACAAAAAACATTTCTCTTATGCACCCCTGTGCAACAAAAAGAAAAAGTGCCCTAGCAATGAGCCACACAAATTACTATTCACTACTGTATGCGACTACACTGGATGCTACTCCACTATGGGCTATTCTATTCTACACCTTGCTACCACTGTGCAACAAAAAGACAAATTGCCCTAGCAGTGAGCCACACAAATTACTATTTATTACTGTATGCCACTCCACTGGATGCTAATCCACTATAGGCTATTCCATTCTACACCATGCTACTGTACCCCACTCCACTCCATTCCACTGTATGCTACTCCACTCTACAACATTAAACTGTACTTTATTCCACTGTATGCCACTCCACTGTATGCTACTCCACTCTACGCCACTCCAGTGTGCGCCACTGCACTACATGCTATTACATTCTACCCCACGCCACTGTATGCCACTCTAGTCTACACCACTCCAATATATACCACTCCACTCTACGCTGCTACACTACACACTAAACACTCTGTGCCACTTCAATGTACAACACTCTGCTCTACACTACACCACTCTGCGCTTTTACTGTACACAGCTCTACTCTATGTCAGTCCACTCTGTGCTATTAAACTGAATGCAACTCCACTCTTCAGAGTATACCACTCCACTGTATGTCACTCCATTATATGTTATTCCACTCTATTCCATTCCATTGTATGCCACTCCACTCTATGCTATTCCAGTGTATGCCGCTCCACTGTAAGCTACTCCACTCTATGCAACTCGAGTGTATGGCACTCTACACCACTTCATTCTATCCTATTCAATTGGACCCCACTCCAATGTACACCACTCCCATGTATGCCCAAGTATGCTGTTACACTCTATCCAATGCCACTGTATGCTTCTCCATTATACACCACTCCACTATACGCCACTCTACTGTACATGACTCCCTTATGCACTAATACACTTTATACCACTCCACTGTATAACACTCCTCTGCACTCCACTCCACTCTATGCTAATACAGTGCACACACCCCACTCTATGCCAGTCCACTCAGCGCTATTAGACTGTATGCAACTCTACTCTATGCCTCTTCACGGTGTGCCACTCCACTATTCACTACTCCAGTATATGCTATTCCACTCTATCCAATTCCACTGTATGTCTCTCCACTGTATGCCATTCCACTGTATGTCACTCCACTGTATGCTACTCCACTCTGTGGCATTCGAGTGTTTGACACTCCACTCTACCACACTCCAATCTATACCATCCCATTGGATGCTACTCCACTGTACACCACTCCACTGTATGCTATTACACTCTACCTCATTCTAGTGTACACCACTCCAATCGATACCATGTCACTCTACACCACTACATTGTATGCTACTCCATTATCTGCTTTTCCAGTATACCCCACTCTAATGTACAGCACTCCACTTTTTGCTATTCCACTGCATGACACTCCAATATATGCTACTCCACTCCAAGCCACTCCATTATACACAACTCCATTCTACGCCACTTCATTGTATGCTAGTCCATTGGAAGCCACTCCCCTCTAAACCACTCCACTCTACACCAGTCAACTATATGCTACTTGATTCTACCCCACTTCACTGCACACTACTTCAGTTTACACCACTGCACTGTACTACATTCCACTTTGTGCTATTTTACTGTATTTGTTCACTCTATGCTATTTTACTCTACATCACTCCACTGTACTCCACTCTAAGCTTTTCCACTGTATGCCACTCCATTCAATGCTATTGCACTGTATGCAGCTTCATTCTTTGCCCCTCTACTGTATAGTATACCTCTCTACCCATTCACTGTACACCATTCCACTGTATGCTATTACACTATGGGGGTCATTCCGACTCCCGCTGGCGGCGGTAACCGCACGCCCGGCGGGAGCCGCCGAATGACCGCACCGCGGTCAAATGACCGCGGCGGCCATTCTGGCTTTCCCGCTGGGCTGGCGGGCGACCGCCAGAAGGCCGCCCGCCGGCCCAGCGGGAAAGCGCCTTCAACGAGGAAGCCGGCTCCGAATGGAGCCGGCGTAGTTGAAGGCGTGCGACGGGTGCAGTGGCACCCGTCACGGTTTTCAGTGTCTGCTTGGCAGACACTGAAAATCAATGTGGGGCCCTGTTAGGGGGCCCCTGCAGTGCCCATGCCATTGGCATGGCATTGCCATGCATTGGCATGGGCACTGCAGGGGCCCCCAGGGGCCCCACGACACCCGTTACCGCCATCCTGTTCCTGGCGGTGAAAACCGCCAGGAACAGGATGGCGGTAAGGGGGTCGGAATCCCCATGGCGGCGCTGCAAGCAGCGCCGCCGTGGAGGATTCCCTGGGGCAGCGGGAAACCGGCGGGAAACCGGCGGGAAACCGGCGGGAAACCGCCGGTTTCCCGTTTCTGACCGCGCCTGTACCGCCGCGGTCAGAATGCCCATGGAAGCACCGCCAGCCTGTTGGCGGTGCTTCCGCGGTCGTTGGCCCTGGCGGTCAACGACCGTCAGGGTCAGAATGACCCCCTATATATCATTACATTCTATGCCTCTCTACTCTTCGCCACTCCAATCTATGCTGCTCCACTCTGTTCCACTTTATGCCTCTCCACTGTATGCTACTCAACTCTACTCTAGTGTAATCTTGTCCACTCTATTCAACTCTAATGCACTTGTTGCCACTCTACAAGATTCCACCCCACTCTCCAAATTTGCACTCAACTCTATACCTGTACAGTCTATTGTACAACACTCTACTCCACTCTACGACAGCTTCCAACATTGTATGACACAGGACTCCACTCTACTGCATGATACACCATTTCAATTTATAACAGTTTCTTTGACTCTACAATGGTATGCCATATAAATGTATACCACCCCACCCCAAATGTACCCTACTGCACTGTGCACCACTCCACTCTACGCTATTCCTCTCTATGCCACTCCACTTATTTATACTCCATTATACAGGATTCCACTGTATGCCATTGCACTGTGTGCTACTCTACTTTATGGTAATCCACTCTATGCCACTACAGTGTATACCACGCTGCTCTACAGCACTCCTTTCTATGACACTCTGCTCCACTCTATCGCCGTACACCCCACTCTCCAACTATATACAAGAATACAACACTTATCTATACAACACAATGAACTGTTTGAGACCCCACTCAAATGTATAACAGTTTACCACCTACGCAACACCAATACATTCCTCTACATGCCTCTCTGCAACATACCAATACACTCTGCTCTCCTGTACACCACACTACTGTATTTTAGTACACCATACAACACTGTATGCAACTCTTGTTATGCCACTGCACCCCACTTTACTCGACTCTAGTCTGACACAGTATTTCACTCTACTCCACTACTGCACTGTACGCCACTCCACTCTACACCACTCAATGCCATTGTACTCTATAACACAGTGTGCCGATCAACTGTACCACTCTCTACAACATTGGACTGAACTGTATATCACTTAACTCTACAAACATCAACTAGACTCTATGTCACTCCACTCTTCTGTAGTCTACATAATTTTCCAATGCTGAATGACAACCCACTACACTCTACTCTACAACACGGTACTCCAATTTATAAAACTTTACTCAACTGTATGCTATGCCACTCAACTCTACTTCACTCCATGCCACTATATTCTAAAAACACACTACTCCACTCTATGACACTTTACTTCACTCTATACTACTCAACTCCAGTGTACTCCACTCTACTGCACTTTATCCCACTCCATGCTGCTGTACTATACTCCGCTCAACTGACCAACACTCTCTTCCACTGTATGCAACTCCACTCTACAACACTGTACTACTCTCCATGCCTCTCTATGACACTCTACTCCACTCTATGCCCATCCACTCTACACCACTGTACTACACTGTATGACACTCAAAGAAACACCATCTGTCTTCTCTCTACTATATACTGATCTACTTTATGACAAAACACTCCACTCTACGACACTCTCCTCCACTGTACTCTGACACTCCACTTGATGATACTCCACTCTCATACTCTACTTCACCCTACTCTACTCTAAAACACTCTATGACAATTTATAACACCCTGCTCTACTGTTTAAAATGACGTTCCACTGTACAACTCACTGCTCCAGGCTACAATACTTGACTCTACTATATGAGACACCATGCCACTACACTATATAACACTTTACTACGCTGTACAATACACTGCTACTCTCTACTTTACTTTATTCCAATCTATAATACTCCAGTCTATGACATGAGTCTTTAAAACTCTTTCATCCACTGTACTGTACGACACTTCATTTAATAACACTCCTTTTGCGACACATGGACTCTACATTTCAAACTCTTTTTTTATTAAATATGTTTTTCAAAAGATTGAATTACAATGAAAACAAACCACAGTTAAGGCTTAGTTATAATAAGGAAAATGTATTTTTATGATTCAAACCAAGTTTAAGCAACATAAACTTTTAAAATGTTAAAGTTATAGTTATAACTTTGATTTCCAATGTATCAACCACCTTCAAATTTGTATTAGTAGTGGACCTTAACACCAATAGGTAGGCAAAATAGTGTGTACTTTTTTATTTATCGTAAAAAATGTATAGAGAACAGGGTACATCCTAAGTACTGCAGTACTTAATTTAAAAAAATATAATATACTTAATAAATATAGTGTAGTACAGTGTATTTATAAGTTTTTTTTACGTGATTAGTTCTTAACAAAAAATTCTACTGCGTACCACAGTAATACCTAAAATTTACAGTGCTACCTACAAAAAAATACAGTGCTGCGAAAATATATGGAAAATATAGAAATGCATTTCTCTACTTATTACCACTTTAATAAAGTGGTAATTGGAAGGGAACAACAATAAAATCTACCACCCTCCTCTATAGCTGGTCCTAATCCAGAACACAGCTAAATACTGAATGCAGAACACAGCAAAAGTGGGCTGAAAATGACATGGAAGCCTTTGACATTTTGTGAAGATAGCCATTAGCCAATCAAAACTGCCTTCTCATTGACATGTACCACTGTATACCCCAAAGTAACCATAGGAGACTACAGCACAATATATAACTAAATATTTGAACAACCACTTTCTCTCTCCATCTGTTTCACATACCATACTCCACTCAATAATGCTCCACTCTATGTCACTCCACTTCACAGTACGTCACTCTACTCTATGCTGTTCAAGTCTATACAATTCCACTGTATGCCACTACACCGTACCTCACTCCACTCTAAGCCACTCAACTGAATGCTCCACCACTGTATGCTATTCTACTTTATGACACGCCACTTTATGGCACTCCACTGTATGCCACTCCACTGTACCCCACTCCACTGTCCACTAATCCACTGTAAGCAACTCCACTTTATTCTACTCCACTCTATGCCACTCTACTCTACAGCACTCCACTGTATGCTATTCTACTGTATACAATTCCACTCTACGCCACTAAGGTCAACACCATTCCACTGTACACCATTCCACTCTATACCACTCTACTCTATGCTGTTCCAGTGTATGTAATTATATTCTACTCCACTCTACTTAACACTATTCCACTCTACACCACTCCACTCTGCTCTAGGCTATTCCAGAGGATGTAACTCCACTCTACCACTCTCCACTCTGTGCTATATCACTCTATGCCACTTCATTGTATGCCACTCAACAACCGTTTACATCCCTCAACTCTACCATACTATATTTGAATATATAGCACTACTCTGTACAACAATGTACTCCTGTCAATGCCAGTGTAAAACACTCTTCTTTACTCTATACACTTTATGACTCTCCACTCTACGAAACTCTATGCTATGCCACTCTACTCAATTCTACTGTACAACACTTTACCCCACTCTACACCACTCTATGATACTGCACTTATGCTACTCCACTGTACAACACAACTCCATACAAGTTCACTATACAACACTCTACTACACTCTTTGCCACTACACTTCACTGTACCTGTACAACACTCTACTTCGCTCTGTGCTGTTGCACAACACTATACTCAACTGTTTGCCACTCTATTACATTCTACTCCACTCTAACAACACTATGCAGCTCACTCTACAAGCCTCCACCAACTGTACTACACTGTACTCTGTGACTTAATGCTCTACTATGCTTTCCGGTACTCCACTACTCCACTATATGCTACTCCCTTCCATACCACTCTTTGCCACTCAAATATACAAAACTCTATACCACTACACTCTAACACACCCTATGACACTGTACTGTACTCTACTCCACTCTGTGGTACTCCACGTTACTTCAATCGCAGACACTTTCCAACAGTCTACGTCACACAACTCCACTGTGCGCCACTCAACTCTACGCTACTCCACTCTACCACACAATAATACACTCTATAGCACTCTTCTGTACAACAAGGTACTCTAGTCTATGAGAAAATATGTCACTCTAGTTCTGTGTATGGCACTGTACAAAACTCTACTCTACTAAATGACACTCAATGCAGCTCCCTCTATGCCACTCTAATCCACTTTACTGCACTCAACTCTATGACACACTTCTTTACTCTACTTCATTATTTCACTCTACACCTTTCTACTATATGCTACTTCACATGACTCAGCTCTACTCCACTCAGTGCCAGTCGACTCTTACACACTGTACTGCATTGTACTCCACTGTATTACACTACAATCCATTCTGTGACACTTCAGTCTACAGCACTTTCTGGCACCTTCCATGACTCAACAACATGACAGTCCACTCCACTGTATGACACTCTACTCTATCAAACTTTACTCCACTACATGCTACCATTCACTGTGTTTTCACAAATGATGTAATTTAAGGTGACATAAGTGTTCTTATAAATGCTATGATTTCAAATGGTATAAGTGATGTAATATACAAAAGTATAAGCAGTGCATGGAGAAAGAACAAGTTATAACTGTCTAGTTAGTGAGCTAAAATAGTGGGTAAAGGGGTTCACTGGTAATAATAATGTGAAGGTTGTGAATAAATAGAAATTTAAGGTACAACTGTAACTTCACATGTTCTAATACTTGAGTAGTTTAAGTTTGGTCTGTATAAAAATAATAAAACAACTTATAGTAATTGTACAAATTATAAGGTAAGGCATAACTATAACATTATATATTTTTTAATGTTTATGTACTTTTATTTTGGTTTGTATAGAAAGAATAAATACATTTGTCCTGTAAATATATATTACCCACTGGCAGTCGCTAGTAGGTAGTTATAGTTAGGACCTGGTTTCGATAGGTAGAGCATTTTTTTGTTTGCTCATAACTTTGCCGCAGTTTGACAAATCTTCAAAACATTTTACAAAAAAGTGCCATACCTTGTCTACTTATATATGGAAAGTTTCAGGGGCCAAGAAAAACGGGGGTTCAAAAAATGTCTGTTTCCCATGTTATTTTCCATTGAGATTTTAGACACAACTACAGCCCCAGTTGTTGAACGGAATTACACAACATTTGGCAACAAGACAGACCTTAGTGCAGAAAGATCTTTTTTTATGATTGGGCGTAAATCCATTCAGTAATTTTGGAGATATTAAAGGAAAAATAAATATGGATATCTAGGTACACGGATCCTTCCTTGATCTGGCAGATTTCATGCTGAGATCTGATTGGCAGCCAGCACTTCAAACAAGAAGTGTTGGCAGCCATCCTGGAACTCAGACTCAGCCTAGTCCCAAGAAAAAAGTTTAAAAAAAGAAGGGGAAAGGGTAGAAATCCCCTGACCCCCTAGACCCGGTGATGGGAAAATGCTTTTCTTTTTTTTACATTTTTCCAACAAAATCACTGTGGATCCATAAATCCATGGCAAGAATTTAAAAAAGATGCCCAGCTCTCTCCGTGCACCTTTCTCTATCTTGCTCCTGCCCTCTTCTTGCTTTTTCTGCCATTTTTTGAGTGCCTTCTCCTTGCTTTTCCCTCATTCTCACTGCTTTCACCTTGCTTTTAACCTGTTTTTGCGAGCCATCTCCATGCTTTTCCTTTGTTTTCACTGCTTTCGCCTTGCTTTTTTCCCCTGTATTTTTTGCGCTCGCTCTTTGCTTTTCCCTTATTTTCACTGCTTTCTCTTTGCTTCACCCCCATTGTTTGTGTACCTTCTTTGTGCTTTTCCTTCATTTTCACTGCTTTCTTCTTGCTTTTCCCCAGTTTTATTAGTGCCTGCTCCTTGCTTTTCCCTTGTTTTCACTGTTTTCTCCTCACTTTTTCCTTCTTTTTTTGTGGGCCTTCTCCTTGCTTTCCCTAGTTTTCACTGCTTTTTTCTTGCTTTTCCCCTGTTTTTTGGGTGCCTTCTCCTTGCATTTCCCTAATTTTCACTGCTTTCGCCTTGATTTTTCCATTGTTTTCCGTGTGCTATATCATTGTTTTTTCTATTTATCACTGCTTTCTTGCTTTTCCCCATGTTTTTGAGTGCCTTCTCCTTGCTTTTCCCTCATGGCATAGGATTGGATGCACGTGGTGGGTTGGAAGCAGGACCTAGCTGCAGGTCAAGCCCTGCAACCAATCTCCAGCTGCATTAAAAATAAACATAACAATTCACAAAAAAACTAAAGGTTACAGGAACTTTATAGTTAGGAATTAGCATTTAAAAATTGTAGAAATTCACTAAAAAAACACAAAGGCCACAGGGACAATATAATTTGCATTTACCAACACAAAACTATAGAAATTCAGCTCATATTGTCATTCCAAGTAGTGATAAACTGTGAGCAAAGGTAACTAAAAAATGCCTTCTTGCCATCCACTGCTAACTACCTCACATAATCCATCAGTAATTGCATCTACTATGACATCATTGATAATATCATTGCAACATTTGCAGTACAATTATTGATCTGAAAACTGTGCATAGCTGGAGCATAAGTTATAGTCACCTTAGGGCACAAGTTATAGTTACTTGAAATAACTAAATAACTATAACTATAATTGCTGAATTTATGTGGTTCTGTGTGTATACATTCTTTGTTTTTTGGGGATATATATATATATCAAACAAACAGTCCTGTGATTCTTCCAGCGCTTGCCTATTGAGGATGGTGCTCAGTAAATGGGCACAGGACCCATATCTACTTAACATCTACTCCACAAGAAATTCAAACTCTGGCACTCCTTGCAGATTACTTGCCTTTATTTACTCCATAATTCTGGAGTAAATAAATGCCAGTAATCTGCATGGAGTGCCAGAGTTTGAATTTCTTGTGGAGTAGATATATATATATATATATATATTTTTTTATATACATTTAGATATATCATTTAGTGGGGGTCACCACTAGGTAGTTATAGTTAGGACCTAGTTGCTATGTAAAAAGTGTTTTTTTATTTCCCTATATGAATGGCTCCGCTTGGCGAATCTTCACAAAACTTTCCAAAAACTTTAACCAGTCCTGTCAGCTGTTGTTTGGAAAGTTTTGGGGTGATCCATTCCTGGGGGGCTGAGAAAAAAAGGGGGTTGCAAAACACATTTTCGCCATTCATTTTTTCATAGTGATTTTAAGCAGCACTAGCGCGAAAACTATTGGACGGAATTACACCAAATTTGGCAGGAAGCTAGACCTGGTCCTGAAAAAGTGCTTTTTTGTTTTGCTGTAATTCAGTTCAGAAAAGTTTTGAGAAATTAAGGGGAAAACAAGCCTGTACACCTTGGTATGTGAAGGATTTGTGTACCCTTCCGATCCCATGCAAAGATCTGATTGTCTGATAACACTTCAACAACAGAAGCTGTTGAAGTGTTGGCAGCCATATTGGGACTTGGCTTAAGCCGAGCCTAAACAAAAAAACAAAACAAAAAAAAAAGGGTCAGGTACGAACACCCTGTCCTCTTAGCTCTAGTAGTGGGGTCCTAAAGGGATCCCCCCTAGGCTAAAAATAATTTTGTTATTATATGAGCAGAGACGCAGTAGATCCTCAAATCCGCTCATAAAATAAAAAAAAAACAAAGCGTGCAAAAGTTTAATGCTCCCGGGTGGGCCAAGTCCTGGAGGCTTTAAAAAAGAAAGTGGAGTGGCCCTCCTGGCCCCCTCCTGATGCCCTGGGGACCAACACTTCCACGGGGCTTCTCTTTTTTGTATGAAGGGGGCCTGTGGGTCCATCTCACAGGGGCTCTGTTGGTATGTGGGAGGGGGCCTCCTGGCCCCCTCCTGCTGCCCCAGGGACTGCCAGCTCCCCAGGGCGACCTTGTACTGAATGCAGGGGTGGGGCCCTGTGGCCATCCATGCCCCGGGGGCCACCAACTCTGGGGCTGGACTTTCTTTGAACCTGGGGCCGCATGCCCCCCCAATGCTCCCGGGGGCAAATGTTTACATAAAGAAAAGGTGTCCTTCACACCCTCATTATCACTGCTAATTACCCCACAAATTACAGCAATAATGCCATCTTTCATAACATCCTTGATAATATCATTGTAATATTTGCTGTAACATTTTTGACAAAAAACTGTGCATGGTGAGAGTGTGGGTTATAGTTACCTTAGGACACGAGTTATAGTTACATGAGGTAACTCTAACTATAACTGGTGAATTTTTATGGTTTGGTACGTTTAAAAACATGAGTCTATCTAACTATAACGTTCCTGTAACCTTTGATTTTAAATGAAAATATATATATTTATATAATCTCTCTCTCTCTCTCTCTCTCTCTCTCTCTCTCACTCTCTCTCTCTCTCTCTCTCTCTCTCTATATATATATATATATATATATATATATATATATATATATATATATATATATATATAAGCAACTCAGTCTGTCAGCTCCGCAGCACACTCCAAGTGCTGGTGCTCTCACAAGGTTAGAGCTCCTCTTTAATTTTGTCAGTATAAACAGAGAGCAGCATTCCAAAATGGATTTATGACTTCACAGTACCACCATTGCGTTTCGAGCAACACGGTATTGATCACGGCTGTTAGTTCTTTCATAATGTTCATCTTTTATAGTTACTTTAACCCCCATCAGTGCATTCTGGCACCTCTGGTTTAACCTAACCTTATTACAAACAAATGCCATCCTGGCCTTATTTACACAAATCCTATAATTAGTACATATATATTATGTAAACCTTAAAACATGTAATGTTTTGAATGTTGCTACTCTTTTGCCAGATCCTGTTGAAAATGTAGGCAACCACGAGGATGAGGTTGAGCATGACAGTCTTGGTGTGACTGATCTCTGCATCAAACCAAGACGCGATATTCAAAATACCCCCTGGACGAAAATGACTATGGGGGTTATTCCAACTTTGGAGGAGGTGTTAATCCGTCCCAAAAGTGACGGAAAAGTGACGGATTTACCACCAGCCGTATTACGAGTCCATTATATCCTATGGAACTCGTAATACGGCTGGTGGTATATCCGTCACTTTACCGTCACTTTTGGGATGGATTAACACTCCTCCAAAGTTGGAATAACCCCCTATGTCCTTTTTGCTGATGTCTCCTATTTAAGAGATCCTTTGGGTACCCTGAGAGCTGGTTATTCAGTTTACACAGTCACAGGAGTGATAGAAGCTTCTTGTCTTCAAATCATTAACATTTATAAAGCACGCTACTCACCTGTGCGGGTCTCAAGGCGCTAGGGGAAAAAAGGGGGGGTTAACGCTGCTCGAACGGCCAGGTCTTTAGGAGTCTCCGGAAAGCAGAGTGGTCCTGGGTGGTCCTGAGGCTGGTGGGGAGAGAGTTCCAGGTCTTGACCGCCAGGAAGGAGAAAGATCTCCCACCCGCCGTGGAGCGGCGGATGCGAGGGACAGCAGCAAGTGCGAGGCCAGAGGAGCGCAGGTGGCGGGTGGGGACGTAGAAGCTGAGGCGTCTGTTGAGGTATTCCGGTCCCTTGTCATGGAGGGCTTTGTGTGCGTGGGTGAGAAGTCGGAAGGTGATCCTTTTGCTGACTGGGAGCCAATGCAGGTGTCTCAGGTGTGCGGAGATGTGGCTGCTGCGGGGTACGTCTAGGATGAGGCGGGCCAAGGCGTTTTGAATGCGTTGCAGGCGATTTTGGAGTTTGGCTGTGGTCCCGGCGTAGAGGGTGTTGCCGTAGTCCAGGCGGCTCGTGACGAGGGCGTGGGTCACGGTTTTTCTGGTGTCGGCGGGGATCCAGCGGAAGATCTTAAGGAGCATGCGGAGGGTGAGGAAGCAGGCGGAGGACACGGCGTTGACTTGCTTAGTCATGGTGAGAAGAGGGTCCAAGATGAAGCCGAGGTTGCGGGCGTGGTCTGTGGGGGTCGGTGCGGTGCCGAGGGCCGTGGGCCACCAGGAGTCGTCCCAGGCAGACGGGGTGTTGCAGAGGATGAGGACTTCCGTTTTTTCAGAGTTCAGCTTTAGGCGGCTGAGCCTCATCCAATCTGCGACGTCCTTCATACCCTCTTGTAGGTTGGTCTTGGCGCTGGTGGGGTCCTTGGTGAGGGAGAGTATAAGTTGGGTGTCGTCGGCGTAGGAGGTGATGATGATGTCGTGCTTGCGTACGATGTTGGCGAGGGGGCTCATGTAGACATTGAAGAGTGTCGGGCTGAGTGATGAGCCTTGAGGTACGCCGCAGATGATCTCGGTGGGTTCTGAGCGAAACGGAGGGAGGTAAACTCTTTGTGAACGGTTTGCGAGGAAGGAGGCGATCCAGTCCGGGGCCTGGCCTAGGATCCCGGTGGAGCGGAGGCGGGTGATTATGGTGCGGTGACAGACGGTGTCAAAGGCAGCCGAGAGGTCGAGGAGAATGAGGGCGACTGTTTCACCGTTGTCCATCAGGGTTCTGATGTCGTCTGTGAATGAGATGAGGGCGGTTTCAGTGCTGTGGTTGGTTCGGAATCCGGTTTGTGAGGGGTCGAGCAGGTTGTTGTCTTCCAGGAAGGTGGTCAGCTGTTTGTTGACGGTCTTCTCTATTACTTTGGCAGGAGAGAGATGGGGCGGAAGTTTTTCAGGTTGCTCGGGTCAGCCGTAGGTTTCTTTAGTAGGGCGTTGACTTCGGCGTGTTTCCAGCATTCGGGGAAGGTAGCAGAAGAAAAAGAAGAGTTGATGACGGTCTGGAGGTGCGGGGCGATGATGTCGTCGGCTTTGTTAAAGATGAAGTGCGGGCAAGGGTCCGAAGGGGCGCCGGAGTGGATAGAGTTCATGATGGATTTGGTTTCTTCCGTGTTGATGTGGGTCCAGTTGTTGAGGGTGATGGCCGGGGGTGCGGGTTCGGTGGTGTTTGGTTGGGTCTGGTGTCCGAAGCTGTCGTGGAGGTCGCTGATCTTGCGATGGAAGAAAGTGGCGATGGATTCGCACAGATCCTGTGAGGGCGTGACGGCGTTGGCGTTGGCGTTTGGGTTGGAGAACTCCTTGACGATGCTGAAGAGTTCTCTGCTGTTGTGGCTGTTTTTGTCCAGTCTGTCGGTGAAGAAGTTCCTTTTGGCAGCACGGATCAGGTGGTGGTGTTCGCGGGTAGCGTTCTTGAGGGCGTTCATGTTGTCAGCGGTGTGGTCCTTGCGCCAGGCTTTCTCAAGGGCGCGACAAGTTTTCTTTGAATCTTTGAGGGTGTCAGAGAACCAGAGAGGTTTTTTGGTGTTGGTCTGTCAATGCGTGCGATTGAGGGGAGCAAGGTTGTCTGCGCAGTTGGAGATCCAGTTTGTGAGTTTGAGGGCTGCGTCGTTGGGGTCGGTGGTGAGGGTGGGTTGGTTGGCAGCTAGTGCGGAGAAGAGTTGCTCTTCAGGGATCTTGTTCCACTGTCGACGAGGGATGGGTTGAGTGCGTAGGTGGCGGGTCTCGCGTCGGAATGTGAAGTGGACGCAGCTGTGGTCGGTCCAGTGTAGGGCGGAGGTGTGGCTGAAGAAGACGTGTTTGCTGGCGGAGAAGATAGGGTCGAGCGTGTGTCCGGCGATGTGGGTGGCGGTGTTCACCAGTTGTTTGAGGCCGAGGTTGGTGAGGTTGTCGAGCAGGGTGGTGGTGTTGGGGTCGTTGTTTTGTTCCAGATGGAAGTTGAGGTCGCCTAGGAGGATGTAGTCCGGTGAGGCGAGGGCGTGCGGGGAGATGAAGTCGGCGATGGCGTCGCTGAATGGGGCGCGTGGTCCGGGAGGACGGTAGACGAGGGATCCTCTGAGGGTGGTCCTCGGGTCGGTGCGAATCTGAAAATGCAGGTGTTCAGCGGCGAGAGAGGTATCTTCGGTGGAGGTGGTGACGCTGATGGAGTCTTTGAAGACGATGGCGATACCTCCTCCTGCTTGGTTGGTGCGGTCTTTCCTGGAGATCTTGTAGCCTTCGGGGATGGCGGTGGCGATGTCTGGCGCAGAGGAGGCGTTCATCCAGGTCTCCGTGATGAAGGCGACGTCCGGTGCTGTGGAATCCAGGAGGTCCCAGAGTTCGACGGCGTGTTTGTGGATGGAGCGAGTGTTGACTAGGATGCACTTGAGGTGGTTGATGGCGCGTGGGCTTGTGGTCGTGGTAGTAGCGTGGTGGAAAATGCGTTTGCAGGAGTTGCAGGCAAAGGGTCCATGGGTGCGTTTGGGGTGAGCTTGGAAGCAGGTGTTGGAGCGTCCTGGGTTGAGGGCATGGAGAGTGGTGGGGTCGTAGCGGATCAGCGGGGCTTGGGAGAGCTTGGGACCAGGGGTCGTGGCGCTGGGCGCGGGCCAGGCGCAGACGGGCGCAGATGGGCTTGCCTCTGGCGTGCCTCCGGCGCGGCCGCCATATGAGATAGGAGGGGGGGGAGGGGTCAGCTGGGGGCGAATGGGAGCTGGGGGGCGGGGGCGTGCAGGAGTTCGCGGTGGGAAAGCGCGAGGGAGGGGGGGACAGGTAGAGTGAGAAGAGCTGGGGGAGGGGGGTTTAAGGGTGGAGGGGGGTGAGTGTTAGGAGGTTTAGGAGATTAGGGAGAAAGATAGGAGTAGGGTTGTCAAGATAGGGGAGGGGGGTTGTAGAGGTGGGTGAGGGTGAGAGGTAGAGTGAGAGGATAGGAAGATAGGTAATAGAGGGGGTGGCGGGAAGGGGGGGAAAGATAGAGAAGTAGATAGAGAAAATAGATAGATAGAGAAATCGATAGATAGGGAAATAGATAGAGAGATAGGAAGATAGGAGGAGGTGGAGAGTGAGGGAGATTAGATAGTGGGATAGAGAGATAGAGAGATAGGGAGGTAGATAGTGAACGGGTTAGATAGGGGAGATAGAGAGGGGGATGCGAGTGAGGGAGGGGGATGAGGTAGGAGCAGGAGGGCAGGCGCGGGGAGAAGAAGACGGAGGAGGCAGAAGAGCCGAAGGCAGAAGATAGAAGACCAGAGGACCGGAAGAACAGAAGAACAGAAGAACAGAAGACCGGAAGAACAGGGAACAGAAGACCGGAAGAACACAGAAGAACACAGAAGAACACAGAAGAAGATACAGAAAACGAAGAACAGAAGGCAGAAGACCACAGAAGAAGATGAGGAAGAAGAGAAGAAGAGAGAAGACGGGGAAAAGAAGAGTACAGCAGAAGATTACAAACGAAGAGCGAGGAGGAAGAGCAGAGAAGAAGAAAAGAAGAAAAGAAGCAGGAGCAGGAGAGAGGGTGAGTAGCGCGGGGCAGAGCGAGGGGCTGGGAGGTGGGGGGTACTTACTGTTAGGTGGGTCTCAGGAACTCAGGAACCTGAAGGAGCTGGAGGAGCTGCAGCTGCAGGGGGAGCGACCTACCCTTGGGTCAAGGGTCGCTACCACTGTCGCGCAGCGGCCGCCATATGAGGTAGGAGGGGGGGAGGGGTCCGCTGGGGGCGAATGGGAGCTGGGGGGCGGGGGCGTGCAGGAGGTCGCGGCGGGAAAGCGCGAGGGGGGGACAGGTAGAGTGAGAAGAGCTGGGGGAGGGGGGTTTAAGGGCAGAGGGGGGTGAGTGTTAGGAGGTTTAGGAGATTAGGGAGAAAGATAGGAGTAGGGTTGTGAAGATAGGGGAGGGGGGGTTGTAGAGGTGGGTGAGGGTGAGAGGTAGAGTGAGAGGATAGGAAGATAGGTAATAGAGGGGGTGGCGGGAAGGGGGGGAAAGATAGAGAAGTAGATAGAGAAAATAGATAGATAGAGAAATCGATAGATAGGGAAATAGATAGAGAGATAGGAAGATAGGAGGAGATGGAGAGTGAGGGAGATTAGATAGTGGGATAGAGAGATAGGTAGATAGGAGGAGTGAGGGAGGTAGATAGTGAACGGGTTAGATAGGGGAGATAGAGAGGGGGATGCGAGTGAGGGAGGGGGATGAGGTAGGAGCAGGAGGGCAGGCGCGGGGAGAAGAAGACGGAGGAGGCAGAAGAGCCGAAGGCAGAAGATAGAAGACCAGAGGACCGGAAGAACAGAAGAACAGAAGAACAGAAGAACAGAAGACCGGAAGAACAGGGAACAGAAGACCGGAAGAACACAGAAGAACACAGAAGAACACAGAAGAACACAGAAGAAGATACAGAAAACGAAGAACAGAAGGCAGAAGACCACAGAAGAAGATGAGGAAGAAGAGAAGAAGAGAGAAGACGGGGAAAAGAAGAGTACAGCAGAAGATTACAGACGAGGAGCGAGGAGGAAGAGCAGAGAAGAAGAAAAGAAGAAAAGAAGCAGGAGAGAGGGTGAGTAGCGTGGGGCAGAGCGAGGGGCTGGGAGGTGGGGGGTACTTACTGTTAGGTGGGTCTCAGGAACTCAGGAACCTGGAGGAGCTGGAGGAGCTGCAGCGGCAGGGGGAGCGACCTACCCTTGGGTCAAGGGTCGCTACCACTGTCACGCAGCGGCCGCCATATGAGGTAGGAGGGGGGGGTCAGCTGGGGGCGAATGGGAGCTGGGGGGCGGGGGCGTGCAGGAGGTCGCGGCGGGAAAGCGCGAGGGAGGGGGGGGACAGGTAGAGTGAGAAGAGCTGGGGGAGGGGGATTTAAGGGTGGAGGGGGGTGAGTGTTAGGAGGTTTAGGAGATTAGGGAGAAAGATAGGAGTGGGGTTGTGAAGATAGGGGAGGGGGGTTTTAGAGGTGGGTGAGGGTGAGAGGTAGAGTGAGAGGATAGGAAGATAGGTAATAAAGGGGGTGGCGGGAAGGGGGGAAAGATAGAGAAGTAGATAGAGAAAATAGATAGATAGAGAAATCAATAGATAGGGAAATAGATAGAGATAGGAAGATGGGAGGAGGTGGAGAGTGAGGGAGATTAGATAGTGGGATAGAGAGATAGAGAGATAGGTAGATAGGAGGAGTGAGGGAGGTAGATAGTGAATGGGTTAGATAGGGGAGATAGAGAGGGGGATGCGAGTGAGGGAGGGGGATGAGGTAGGAGCAGGAGGGCAGGCGTGGGGAGAAGAAGACGGAGGAGGCAGAAGAGCCGAAGGCAGAAGATAGAAGACCAGAGGACCGGAAGAACAGAAGAACAGAAGAACAGAAGAACAGAAGAACAGAAGAACAGAAGAACAGAAGACCGGAAGAACAGGGAACAGAAGACCGGAAGAACACAGAAGAACACAGAAGAACACAGAAGAAGATACAGAAAACAAAAAACAGAAGGCAGAAGACCACAGAAGAAGATGAGGAAGAAGAGAAGAAGAGAGAAGACGGGGAAAAGAAGAGTACAGCAGAAGATTACAGACGAGGAGCGAGGAGGAAGAGCAGAGAAGAAGAAAAGAAGAAAAGAAGCAGGAGCAGGAGAGAGGGTGAGTAGCGCGGGGCAGAGCGAGGGGCTGGGAGGTGGGGGGTACTTACTGTTAGGTGGGTATCAGGAACCTGGAGGAGCTGGAGGAGCTGGAGGAGCTGCAGCGGCAGGGGGAGCGACCTACCCTTGGGTCTTCGAGGAGTTTTTTTCTGCCCTACTAGCCATATTGATTGCCCTTACTGGTCACAGTGACCACATTCACTGATAGTCAATATAGGTTTGGTGTTGTTTATGAATTTGGATATTTGTGGTCCCACAGAGGATTCATGACCTCTTCCGGATCACCTGTCTGAAACTGTGACAAAGTTAATCAATTGCTGAAAGCATTAAAGTTACCTGTGAAGATTACAGTTGTAAAATGTGTAGCTCACCAAAAATCAAATGATTATATATCATTGGGAAATACCTATGCTGATGAAGTTGCGAGGCATTGTGCCTTACATTGCCCTTCCTTTTTTTTTTTTCTACTGTTTTTATTAACATTTTGCTTTAATGCATTATCCATTCAATTTATCACAGTGACATACTCAGATCAAATCAGGAGTTATATTCAATTATGTTGGTATCTATATTTCACATGCACGTCGTACAGTATTGGTCAGCTCCACAGTGACTGTGTTCCTTCCATCTAGACTTATTCTGACCATTCCCCACTTGTAATCCTCTGATGAACACTGAGCTGCCACTGTCGATATTTATAAAGCATCAGTACTTAAATTCTAAACTAACTGTAAACATAATGGTGCAGTGGAGAGGCGAGTTAGCTCTAAAGAGGGGGATAGGACCAAGGGATTTTTACCATGGGGGGTTAGGCCTGCCCACCTCCTTTCCAACTTCCTTTTCGGTAAGTTACCACTAGGGCTAACAGATTGTTCCACCAGGCAGTGTTGCAGCTCGGGCCTCAGCAGTGCTGGATTGTTCCCATCTACAACTTGCCAGACTTCCTCCTCCCCCGATTCTAGGTTAGTCTCTACTCATCCCTGGTGTTGTTGTACCTCGCTGTCCCCACTCACACCCGCAGCAGCTGGATCCACATCTGTCCCCTCCCCCGATGTCCTCAGTTCTGCTCCCCCTTCCCGCATCCGCTCCTCCTACGTGTCCAGCACCTCCTTCCACAGCAGAGCGATGGGTTTCTCACGTATTCCCTGTGCCTCTCCACGTTTTAAAACCTGCAATTCAGCCCTAGCCCACTTCGTCACATCCCGTCTCCAGTGCTCCAACGAGGGACATCTAGGTGACTTCCAGCCCATAGTAATGCATCTCCTAAAGAGCACTAACGCCAGGTCAAGAAATCAGCCGCCAATTTTCTTAGAGGCCAGTCCAGGGCGTAAACCCAACAGACATAGAGATGGTGCCAGGTCCATTTTTTCATCTAGTATTCTTTCCAGTTCGCCCAGTACAGCCCTCCAACACTGCTGGAGTTCAGGGCAGTGCCACACCATGTGGTCCTAGTCGGCGTCTGGTTCACTACATCTGGGGCAGGTTCTATAGTCACCCCCATTTATAAGACCTAGCCGATGCGGGGTGAGGTGCGTCCTGTGAATATAATTATATTGTATGAACCTAAGGCGAGTGTTTCGTGTAATCCTTCGTGGATATGCCAATACCCTCCGCCACTCTGCCTCAGTCAGTTCTCTACCCATCCTCATCTCCCACTTCCCCCTAAGTGACTGCAAGGGAGCCAATGTGCTCTCAATTTGGGCTCTGTAAAGTTTAGTGATGAGATGTGTGTCTCCCCCCGAGTTCAGCAGGAGGTGCAAGACTTCATGTGTTTCCGGTTCCACATTAACTGTACTCCAACGTTCCTGTATTTTAAACGTTAGAGTTCGATATAATAGAAATTGCCCACCTGGTACCCCCCCTCTCATCGATCATATCCGCAAAAGTTTGCAGTCCTCCATCTCGGAAGAAGTCCCCCAAGGATTCCACCCCTGCTCTCATCCACACTCCTAGCCCAGCTCCCGGGACCGATCCCCCGTGGTATCCTGTGTCAACACCGCCAATGGCAGTGCCAGGGAGTAAGCTACACCAGTTCCCATACGGCACATGCATTTCTTCCAGTAAGCTAAGGCTACTTTCGTCAGTACATTTCCCGTCTGGGGGATCACCTGGCTTCCAAGCATTTGTGCTACAATCCGCTCTCTACTCACCTCGCCACCAGCAGTGACCCTATCCAGACGGCCCTCCCCGACGCACCACTTGGAGATCCACTGCAGCTGGCACGATAAGTAATAGAGTTCAAAATCTGGAGCTCCCAGTCCCCCCTCAGTCGTCAGATGGCAGAGGGCAGATAGTGCAGTTCGCTTGCGCCCTCCATCCCAAATGAGGTCCCATACTAGTGTGTTCAATTCTTTGAACAAGCCGGGGAGACGAGCACCGGAAGATTGGCGAAGTAATATAGAAGGCGGGCAACATAATCATTTTGGACAAGGATAGTCTGGCCATTGTGGATAATTTAAGTGACCTCCAGAACACCACTGATGCCCGAAGTGAACGTAGCACCCTGCCCAGATTACCTTCACGGAGATCCCTCAGGTCATGGAATACCTGAATACCCAGGTATTTGAAAGTGTGTGGGGCGGGCCCATGCCACATCCATTGGGCACAAGAGGGGTCGCTCTCCACCAGCCGTCAGGGGGAAAACATAGGTCTTACTTCTATTCAGTCTAAGCCCTGAGTAACCTCCAAACTCATCCAGCTTGTGCAATGCCCACGTCAAACCAAATGCTCCTTCGCTCAAGTAAATTAGTATATCGTCTGCATAGAGTGAGATATTGTGTTCAGCCTGTCCCCACTCCACACCTCTACCCCTGCCCTTCATCCAAAACTGAGCTGCTCCTATTACCCCTGAATATGGGATAGGTTGCCGACACCACCCGGCCTGTCCTCACTCTCGCATAGGTGCAGCATACAGGAGGTCCACCCAGCGCACCCATTCCTCACCCAGTGCCATCCGCAGCATCACCACCTTCAGGTAGTCCCACCGTATCGAATCGAAAGCCTTCTCAAAATCTATTGACAGGGGTACCGCCCCAGGCGGCCTCTCCGTCTGTGGCATGTGCAGTAGCGCAAACACGCGCCTGAGATTCAAAGAGGTGTTTCGTGTTGGAATGAACCCATTTTGGTCCTCGTACACTAGGTTGGGAATATGTTGGACTAGTCTATTAGCCATTATATTGCTTAGAATCTTAAAATCACAGTTCAGGATCGAAAGCGGACGAAAATCAGCCAACGATGCCTCTCCGGATTCGAGTTTGGGCAAGGGGACCATTAAAGCTTCCCTCAACGACTCAGGAAGGAGACCCCGCTGGAGTGCATCTGCATATAGTTCAACCAGCTGGGGAGCCAACACACCCATATATTTCTTATGAAATTCCATTGGGAGACCGTCTGTGCCCGGCTTCTTTCCCACAGACAGTTGCAAGATGGCACCCTTAACCTCGTCTAATGTTACTGCCCCCGCGTGTCCCTGTCCTCTAATGCCAGAGTGCGCAGAGGCAGTAGATGCAGGTAGGCACTCGGAGATTCCGCCATAGGCGCCTCTGGACTCTGGAGGAGTGTGTCCCTGTCTTTGTAATGCATCAGATTAGCTGCCACTACTCAAGGTGGTCTCCCCGGTGCTAGGGGTCTCGAGGGCACCCGATGTGCCCGTTCCAATGTGAAAAACGGGGTGAGCTGTTCTGGGGCCACCACCGTGCTCATCCACTACTCCAGGAATGCCACCATACTTGCACCGTCCGCTCCCTCAGGGAGGCCGACGACTCGCACGTTGTTCCTGCGGCTCCTTCCTTCTGCCTCCTCCACTCTACGCTCCAGGCGTTGGACCCGGTTGATCAGCTGCATTACTGTGGCCGCTAGGTCCCCTTGTTTTGGTGAGAGCTCCGCCAACGTAGTCTCCGCATCTCAGACTCTGTCCGTTAGCTGTTGGTGGTCTGCCCTCAGCAGGCTTACCTCCACCACCACCTGACTCATATCATGTTGTAACGTTGCCTTAGTGTCCTCTATTGCTCTCAGGATCTTATCGAGGGTAGCCTGCACCACGGGTTGCGAGGGGCCTTCCATGATCCCATGGATTGGATCAACTGGGTTTTTGCTGACCTGTACCTTGCCCTTACTCCGGATCCTGCAAGTTATCCGGATTGTGTAGTGCAGTAAAGTAAATGCTCATATGACAAAGTTCCAACTATACCCAGATCCCTGGTGTCAGCATTCCCCTCGTAGATCTGTGTTTGCTCTTTGCACACTGGATCGTTATCCGGGTGTGAATGGTCAAGTGTCTCCTGTTAGAAGTGTGCCTCCTTCTCCGACCATAGCCCGCCGCACTTCCCTCTGTCAGGTGCTTTGTCGGACCAACTCCCTCTGAAGCTCGCCAGTCCTCGCTTACCCCACCTCGGGGGAGGTTAATGGGTCCACAAGCGGGGGATGAGAGGGCCCGATATCCTCACAGACCTCCTCCGATCTCCAGGGTTCACCAATTGCAACCTGCCGCTCTCCTCGCCTCCGTGGCTCCACCACCAAATCAATATGGCTTCATCCTGCTCCGCTCCTCTGTGCCGGGCCGCAGCATCGGCCCTACCCCCTCCGGGCCCCTCCAGCCCTCGCTCGCACCACTTCATAAGGGGGTAGTGGGTTCACGGATGGGGGGGTATACCCGGTACTTCTCCTCCAGCTTCCAGAGAGGCTCTGATCGCTTCACGCCACTCTCCCCGCTCCCGCGGTTCCAACATCGGGTCTTTGCCTACACATGTGCGCCGCACTCCAGGCTCATGCTCCGTCCTTCAGTCGAGGCCTCTTCGCGCTCACTGCTCGAGGCCTCCCCCGGTTCGTCAAACTCACCCGATCGGCACGGCACTGTGCTCGGGGATCGCCCCCTATGCGATCCTTGCTTCCGGTCCCCGAGCGGGAGCAATTTCAGCAGGATCAATGGTAGGCCCAGATGGAGCCGCTGTTTCACGCGTCTGCCATCTTGGCTAGGCAAGTCACGCCCCCACATTGCACTTCCTTTAATGAAGAATTGAGATATGGAAGTGATGAGACAACTCAAAATATCTTTATGACAGCCATTGACACTTGAGAAGAAATTCAAAGATTGCAGGATGAAGTGATAGAAGAAGAGAAGCTGGGCTGAATGAGAGCAAGATGTGTCCAGAGGAATGAGGATTGTTAGAAATGGGGTCTATAGTTGGCAGTGATTTGCACCCTGTTCAAGTAGGGACCCTCACTCTAGTCATGGCAAGTGAGCCACATAAGATAACCCCTGCTTACCTCCTTGGTAGCTTGGTAGCTTGGCACGGGCAGTCAGGCTTATCTCAGAGGCAATGTGTAAAGTATTTTTAAACAAACACACACCCACACACAGTAAGAAAGTGAAAACACCACAAAAGTACTCCACATCAGTTTAGAAAATTAGCCAAAATGTATCCTAGTAAAGCAAGCCCAAACTGAGAAAAACCGAAGATACACAAGCAGAGATATCACTTTTATAAAGTTGCAAAGAGTCTTAATCCAGAGGAATCAATGTTTGTCTCTTTTTAACACACAGTACCTGGGATGCGTCAAAAACAAAGACAATGTGGGGTGCAGAGGAGGTGAGGTGCCAGAAAACAAAGCATTGCGTTGGTTCCTTACTGCATAGAGGAGGTGATGCCTTGGTATGATGCATTGATTCTCTCCTCGCAGGAGAGGTGATGTGTCAGTTCCTTATTGGCAGGGAAAGTTATGTGTTGCTTCTTTTCTGGCAGAGGAGGTGATGCGTCTGCCTGGGTTCCTTGGTGTGGTACGTAATCGATGCAAAAATGACAGCTAGGGACGATGCGTGGGAAAATCCAGACGCACTGTGATGATAGAGCCATGTGGAACAGGTGCTGTGTCGGTCCAACAGGCACAGCGTCGATCCTTCCACCGCAAGGCAGGCAAGGCATTGATTCTTCAGCTGCAAGGCAGGAGCTGCATTGATTCTTCTGCTGCAAGCCTGACAAACCGTCGATTTTCAGCCGCAGCGATCCAATGCATGGATCTTCTTTCTCAGGACACCAGTTTCAACTTCCAAGGGCCCAGTAACTGGTTTTGGCACCACTTGGCAAGTCACGACTCTCAGCAAAAGAGTCAAGGCACTGGCAAATGAAGTCTTTGATGTCCCTGCGACTTCTTAGCAGGAGGCAAGCTCAGTTCAAGCCCTTGGGAAACCTTGGAAAGCAAGATGTAGAAAGCAAAGTCCAGTCCATTCACTCCCAGGACAAAAGCAGCAAGCAGCAGGCCAGAAAACAAGGCAACAGGCAGAGTGGCAGTTCTTCTTACAGCATCCATCTCTTCTTCCTTGCAGAATATCCTCAGACCAGAAGTGTTCTGAAGTTGTGGTCTCAGAGGCCCAGTACTCATTTCTGCTTTTGAAATAGGCAGACTTTAAAGGAAAGTCTTTGTAGTGAACAAGACTCTGCCTTTCCTGCCCTGTCCCCAGACACACTCCAGGGGGCTTGAGACTGCTTTGTGTAAGGAAAGGCACAATCCGATTCAGGTGCAAGTGACAACTCCCCCACCACTCTAACCGAGAAAGACCCATCAGGATATGCAGGGCACATCTCAGCTCCCTTTGTGACTGCCTAGAGTACATTCACAAGCAGCACAACTGTCATCCTGACCCAGATGTGTATTCCACAGCCAGACAGAGGCACAGAATGGTTAAGCAAGAAAATGCCCACTTTCTAAAAGTGTCATTTTCAAACTTACAATTAAGAAATCCTGCTTCACAAAAAGTTGTGTTTTTAAATTGTGAGTTCAGAGACCCCAAACTCCACATCTCTATTTGCTCTTAATGGGAAATTACACTTAAAAGACATTTTAAGGCGATCCTCATTTTAACCTATTGGAGTGATAGCCCTTGCAATAGTGAAAACTGAATGTAGCAGTATTTCACTATCAGGACATGTAAAACACACCAGTACATGTCCTATCCTTTTAAATATAATGCACCCTGACCAGGGGACTGCCTTGGCCCTACCTTAGGGGTGAATGTCATGTAGTAAAAGAGAAAGTTAGGCCTGGCTGGTAGGTGCACTTGTCAGATGGAACTTCCAGTTAAAACTGCACACACAGTCACTGCAGTGGCTGGTCTGATTCATGGAACTTACTGGTAAATCAAATATGCCAATCATGGATAAACCAATTACCAATACAATTTAGACAGAGAGCACTTACACTTTAGCACTGGTCAGCAGTGGTAAGGTGCCCAGGGTCCTCAAGCCAGGTTGACATTGGGAAGTCCTTAAAAAACTTTTAAGATGTAATTCCTGATTAGAAAGGAGTAGTTGTGTCATGTTTTACATCTTTAGAATGGTAATGATAAATCCTCTTTACTGGTAAAGTCGGATCTAACATTACTATTTTAGAAATGCCACTTTTAGAAAGTAGGTATTTCTCTGATCCTATAGCTCAGTGTGCCTGCAGCCTGTCTCTAATACACGTCTGGGTGACAGCTGTACTTTGTGCATTTCCTCTAGACAACCACAAACACCGGACGATTAGGTGTGTCTGAGTACTCATCTGCATTCATCTGCATTCTAATGGTTTTCCGGTGCAAAAAGGATGGGAAATGATGACATGAACACCAAAATAGACTGTGCTAGTTCCCACACAAAGGGCTGATTACCACCTAGTGATAGTTTGGAGCCAGGGCTGGGAAGAAAGGGCCTCTGTGAACTTCAAAGACCCTTTCTTATAGTCTCCCCCACATCAAAGCCACACCTGGGTATAAGTGCTGAGTCTCTGACCCCACCAAGTCAGACACTTCTAGACCTACAACAGGACTCTGTCAGAAGAGCTCCTGCGCTGAAACAAGGACTGTTACTCTGCTGATCTGGAAGGACTGCCTTTCTGCTGCACTGTCTTGCTGTCTACTGCTCTCTGACCCTTCTGAACGAGAGCTGGAATCTGCCTTGCACCACAAGTGATCTCCAAGGGGTTGTTGGCTTGCCTCCTGTTGCTTGAGACTCAAGTATTTGAGACCTCTACCCCTGCTCCTGTGCCTTGTTCACTGGAAATAGATCCAGTTACTTTAGTCGCGGACATCGATGCATCTCCTGTCTGTGTGTAGCAGAACCAACGCATTTAACCAGTTGTGGAAGCAGAAGCAGCGCATTGCTCTTGGAACGAAGGCATTGTCTTGAGAGCCTGATGCATTTGACCTGCACTTCACCGCCGAACCATTCTATGTGGTCAACGCATCCCTGGACTGCATGGAGAAACTCAGTGCATCGCATTTTGGAACCAATGCATCTTGACTCCAGCGATTGTCTTCAGAACTGACACATCACCATCACTGTGTGGGACAGATCAATGCGTCCCCGCCCATTTGAGGACCCGATCAACGTATATCACCATGCATCTCGCTTTTGCGATCAGTAAAGGTACTATGTTCCCTGGGGCCTGCAAGGGTCCTGTTGCCCAACTGCTCTCCATGGCAGTTGGCCTGAATTTGAATTTGCCTCTCTCCAGCATGACCTAAAGTAACCCCTACAAACACTATTTGCATCTAAATGCTATTTTACATTTATTCTTTTAAAGTTCACATCTTGACTTCTTCATGTTGTATTTTTGTCACTTATGTCTTATTTGATTTATAAAAGTATAAACTATTTTTCTAACCTGGTGTGGAGTTTTTTTGTGGTGTTTTCACTGTGTTACTCTATGAGTTACTGCATGAATACTTTACACATTGCCTTCTAGGTTAAGCCTGCCTGCTCTGTGCAATGCTACCTGAAGGTAAGCATAGGATAATGTAGGTTGTGTTGTGACTTACCCTGACCAGAATTGTGGTCCCTACATAAGTTTTTATAAATGTGGGTTTCTGTCAAAATACATGGGTGGATGGATGGGAACTTCCATGCTCCACCAATGTAGCCCCTACCCAATTCAAAGTAACACATGACAGTGCTGTTGCTGAATTGTATTACTTTGTATTTCCTAACCAACGCACAAATTCAGGAAAAGCAGCTTTGCCTGGCTTAGTAAATGCCAAAAATGATTTTGTATCGGGCTGCAAAACAAAAGTGATGCAACCCCAATACAGTCAGATAGTAAATCTGAGCCATGGTGTGGGTGCCAAAATGACAAAAAGCACCATTAGGTCTCAGAATAAAAGTGGGATGAATTTAAGTAGGGAGATACTATATGGCTGAAAATAATGTTTCCAGCTGATATCTCCAAACTCAGAACTAGCTATACTAAATTAATCTCTACTAAATGGTGTACAATCTTGTGGACGACCACGTTTTTCCAGGTCAAATTTCACACAGTATCCCTATTCTATGTGGATTTCAACAGGTGATAAATGAGAGTGTGAGGCAGGTGTGGAGAGGAGGTGAGTTTTGGATGGTGGCAGTCAAAGGAAAGAATGTGAGCTGGTAGGGGAGATAACTGCATGTCCTCCCAGGATTATAGAAGGGGTTCACAGTGGCTGCGGGTCTGAGCTGCTTCTGTAGCCTGAACCTCAAGTGACTTTAGCAGTCAGATTGTAGCCTCCATTCATGATCTAACAGAGATGTATCCCAGTCATAATGAAACACTAAATCAGAATCTTGGCTAGTTGCTGTGTACCCACATGACTTTTTTCAGAGAACAGATTTACATTGCCAAAGCATCTGATGTTCTGTTCTATGCAGTATTCAAGATTTATATCCTAATAATAATAGAATGGTTGATGAAGAGGGATTCAAGGTTAGAATATGTGCTACACTTACTTAATGAGTTCTTATATATGGGAAGGTTGGATGAGTACAGCAAGTGTAGGCAATCATTAGCCACGTTTTTACTAAACAATTGATAGAGACGATCGATGGGCAAAAAAGAAAGAAGAGCTGGCTAGAATGAAAACACAGAAAAGGCACAGGTTTGGAAGACTGTCCTCAATTGCACACTCAACTGGGAACCTTCACCAAACCTCTGGACTCAACCTGGTAGGAACCAAAGTCAAAAAACCCTATCTCCTACACTCCTTTAAAAACCTGGAATTGGACAATATTGACAATATCCAAACCATATCAGACTATTTCCTGGAGGGAGTGATCGGATTCCAATAACCCTAACAAAATTACATTGGTCAACTCTGCACTATGCAGAACTATATGTAGCGCCCATCACCATCTCATTAAATGGATTCTTAATGCAAGAAAAGTCTAGTGACAAGAGGTCTTCTACATGGACTTTTAAGTGAAGCGTGTTTCAATTCAAACGTTATTTTTACCATTTAAGCGTTAAACGTTAAAAAAGTCCTTGTCAGAATTGCATGATATTGGCTCATATTAATTAAAGGGCTCAATTACCTCTCAGAATATAGGGCCCGATGTATCAAGCAATTTTGCATTTGCAAAATTCTGCCGTATGCGAATGCAAAAATGCCTTTCAATATGTATGAAAGGCATTCGTTGTGCACTTTTAAGGAATCGCAAAAATAGCGATTCCTTGAAATTGCGGCCCCATTTTGAGAATCGCAAATTGGGATTCTCTAAATGGGAAACCGCAAATAGGGAATTCCAATTTGCGATTTCCAAAACACTTGTATCAAGCATTCCCTAAATGCGAATTGGGCATTTAGGAAATGCAATTACCACCAAATCCAATTTGGTGGTAAGCATGTGCAATTTAAAAAAATGCATTATAAATGCATTTTTAAAAATGTCATGTAGCGCACACATGACCCTACGGTGTGTGTGTGCTTCGCATGTCCGCAAATATTGTTTTGGGGTGCATCAGAGGGGGCCTTAGGCCCCCATCAGCCTGGGGTTTACATTACCTAATTTGTGAATTCCTAACTGGAATTCACAAATTGGGAAATGCAAAACCGTTTGCACCTATGGGCCTACAGGCCCAAAGGTATGAATGGGTCCCATTCCATAATTGGGATTCGGTAATAGCGATTGCGAATTTCAAGAAATCGCTATTACCGACTCGCAAATTTCATACATCCCATTTTGCATTTCTTAAATAGCGATTTCTTAAAGTTTGATATTTAAGGAATGCAAACCGGGAGCTTGATACATCTGGCCCATAGTCTTACTGGGCAGTGACACTCCCTTCAAATTATAACATGTCCCTAGGAAAAGCATGTAGTTTTCCAAGGCTGGCCATGGTTATTATACAAAGACTTTGCAAAGCACTGATGCGTTACATCGTTTGCCTCAAGAAATAGAAAAATAGCAGGTCCTTGCTCTGTCTTTGTGACCATGCCCTGTTATGAGATTGTCATTAGACTTCAAACACAACACCGATTAGGGGATAATATGTATGGCAGAGTTTTACAAAATAACAAGTATCAAAATAAAATAAATAATTGAGATCTAAAGTCCAAGATTAATACTTCCTGACTTCCGGGCAAGGCCTCCAGATCTAAAAAAAAAAAAAGTGTATCTAGCGATGTCACATCTCAGAAGTGGGCAAACCTAGACCCAGAGTTACCAAATTTTGCTTTGAGTTTAGATCTCTTTTTTAACAAAGACCCTACAAAAACCCATTTTCGTATTTACAAGCAAAGCAAATGTTGAATTGTGTTGCTTTGTGAAAAAAGTAACACAATACAGCATGTTGCACTGCCTTGCAATATTTTGAGTCAGTGGTACAGTCCATGTTTTTTTGCATGGACGTTCCAATGCACCCACCTATGGATTTTGACGCATACCCATATTTACAAAGCATTGATAAGGTATGTTCGAGCCAAAATGGTGTGCCTGCCTGAGGTTGGAATAAAGAAGAGACATATCTTTATTTCATCTTTATGAATGTATTGTTTGCATGTGTGGTGCATTCCAGAAAGAGGGAAAGGCCTCCAAGGATATTTTTTGTACAGGAAGATTCTGCTGCTGCACAAAATCGAATTTGAGCCTAAAGCAGGCACCCCTGCACTATGGCATAAAGGTGCACTTGTGCCAACACAGGGAGAGAGCAGAACTGCTAAGCTTAATTGAGAATATGGTGCAGTTCGACTCAATGCAGCACAGCAACTTCACTTGCTGCACTGAGTTGCATGAAATGTTCATAAATCTGGTCCCTAGTATCTGAGATCATTTGCCTAACAAACTAAATTGCACAACAACTTGTTACATTTGTTGTAAATTTCAAAGACAGAGGTCAAATGTAAGGGTAACTCTTCCCATGAATTGCTGCTTATATGTTTAACAGAGGATGACGCTAGTACGGGCAGAAACAAAAAAATGCCTCTGCCCAGACCAGCGCATTGTTTGACGTTAAAACCCCATGGACATGATTCCCGTCTCAGTTAAGACAGGAGTCATGCCCTCCACGGCAGTGGCCATGCCCAGGGGACTCGTGTCCCCTGGGCATGGCCATTGGGCACAGTGCTATGTAAGGGGGCCCAAGTTAGGCCCCCCAACCCCCATGGCACTTTGAATAAAAATTAAAAATACTTACCTGGACTTAACTGGGATGGGTCCCCCCATCATTAGGTGTCCTCCAGGTGTGGGAGTGTGTGGGTGGGGGTGTCCCTGGGGTCACGGAAGGGCACCTGTGGGCTGTTTCCATGGTCTTTAACCATGGAAAAGGCCCACAGGTCCCCTAACGCCCGCCCAAACTCAGGAGTTGAATAATGATGCAAAGCAGGCTTACCCCCATTATTTAAGACCCTCCTGCTCCTGTGCGTGATTTTTTCACCGGCGGATAAATAAGGCGCTAGGGCCTTAGAGTCATTTTTTGCCTGCGAACGCCTACCTTGCATCTCATTGACGCACAGTAGTTTTCCACAGTCGAAAAATTACTTTAACTCCAATATTTTGGCACTAGACATGTCTAGCGCAAAAATATAAACATGGAGTTGCGTTTATGCTGGATTTGCATACAAAAATGATGCATATCCGGTGCAACCAGAGTATAAATATACCCCTAGTTGCCTTGAAAGGGTCTCTAACCAAGTGACTCTTCATTAAGACAAGTCTATGTTTTTAGGACGAAAACCACCATTAGAGGACATCCTTCATCATAGAGTTCCTCCTCACACCACTTTCCAAAAGTCAGTGATGTGGGCTACAACTCCCTAGAATGGGAAGGAACACTTAGGGCCTCATTTATGAGGACTTAGCGTCACACCAAAGACCAGAATGTCATTTTGTTTACTCTACAGTGGAGCAGTGTGCCAGCTCATATTTACTAGGCGAGGCAAAGTCACTTTGCATGGCTTTTCATGGTCATGTAAATATGTACCCCTTTCCTGCATAACACTGCGTGGAAGGGACATGACATGGGTGTTGCTTGGGAGAGGACAGAAATGCCCCCCCATCTTGTAGATACAGCACATTTCTGCCCTTTCCCGGTGGCGCAGGGTGGCACAGAATAGCACTTGCTGCATTGCCCTGTGCCATGGTCCTTGTGAATGAGGCCCTTAGGGTCTTTTGTAAAGTGTAGCGCCCTATGTTTACTGTTGATGAGCGTGGTAGAGTGTATGGTGAAAGAGCTAAAAATACATCCTGATGGACAGATTCACAACTTTATTGTTGCATTTGCTGGGACCAGAATATCTTCCTATCAACCAATCAATCCATTATTTGATTTTGATTTAAAATCATAAAAGTGCACATAAGCAACAAATACATCTTAAAAGTATTAAAAATATAAACAGGTCTCAAACTAATCAGTATAAAATGGAAGAAGAAAAACATCAATTTACATAATAAAACAATATTATATACTAATTACAAAACATGATCACAAGCAAAGCAATGCTATTACACTTATCTTGTTAGGCCCGGTTAGGAGCTGCCTGGGTTAGATGGTACATCATAAAGTGCATATAGTACAATTGACAGAGACAGCTTAAGCATTCCACGTCCAAAGATGATTACTACAAAAGCTGATTCTATACTAATCAAGACAAAGAGCGTGGGCATGCCACAAAGTGGCTTTACTTCACAGTGAGTAGCCTTTTAAGAAACTCCAGGGCAGCCCTGCACTGCCTTATCATAGCATGCTTCAAAAATGGTAGGATGTGTACAGACCTCAGTGCAGAATAAAGTTTACAAAAAAGAATAAAGTGCGTGGTGCTTTGTGCAGACAATCCATCATATGGACAGGCTAGGAGAGTAGAGTAAAAAAATATCAAGTATTGGGTACACCACCAGAAAATGAGCAATGTAACGATGTAATCTAGCCAACAGATACCTGTGTTGTAGATAGTTCACCCATACAAGTCATGGCTCAATACCAAGGCAAGTTCTAATCTGGGCCTGAGCCACAACCGTCGACAAACCAGCCTTTTTGCCATCCTTTCCTCTGCCCATCCACTAGGAAGGCTTTTGCCAGTTGTTTCCGAGAGCTTGGGCTGAAGGTAGTAGAGTTGAGAAGCAACTCATCCAAGGCCACCCGTTTACACGTCTTGGATATATATGAGAGCCAAGGTATTTTAAGACTCTTTTCCAGGGCCAGGCAATCGGTCAGGACAGCACATTTTAATGTAGTCTCCTCCTTCATGCAAATTCTTAGCCATAACAGAAGGGGCTGCAATCTCACAAAATCATTTATGTGCCCATGCCCAATTTCCAAATGGCATACAAGATTGCTGGTAGATTTGGGTACAGCAAGCAATTGTTTTATAAATCCATTCTCCACTTTCTCCAACCACGGCTGATCTCAAATGCCAAAGACACCAGCGCTATTGGTTGCAACGGAGCGGCATTTGGCTATATAGATTTTCAGCAGCTCTGTGATATGTTTGCTGTTTAATCGGGTGGAAAAACCTAAGACTGCTTCTGTGGTCCTGGCTGAGGCAGCTGCTTGTTATCTCTCAAAGCATGCCATTTCAATCTATAATCAAATAATTGCCCACAGCTTTGACATATTGACTGAGTCAAGGGCCAGCTCCGGCCCATGTATGCCACATAAAAATTGCCCTCCTGGCCAGTGAGTACTTGCCTATTAACATATACAGGTGAAGGCATTTCTCCACGGTCCCCAAACCAGCTCGAAAACCCAAACTGGAGATCAGAAAGGATGTTGTTGTCAATTGTGCAGGTTTACAGACGGTCCAATAAAACCCTGCCATTACCGTAGCTGTCAAATTAATTAGGGAAATCGGCCGGCAACACTTCAGGTCGCCCTTAGCTCCTTTTTTAAAAATAGGTACTATTATTGGATGCAACCATGCCTTTGGGGTCCCACGTAAAGTGCAGCTTTGAGAACATTAGTCAGAAGGGGAGACAACAGAGGTAAGGTGGCCCCAAAAAGATTGGCTTAGATGCCATCTGGGCCTGGCGCCTTCAGTGCAGGACACTTCTTAATAGCCTGGATTACATCAGGAACCCCTAATTCTAAATTGCAAGGAGGTTGGGCAGTAACCAATCCAGTTAATGATGACTTTGTTTGAGGACTGATCATCACCTGCCCTTCCAGTGTTCCCGATTCCTGGTATAGCTGTCAGAAGTGCCTGACCCAAACCCCTGAAGGAATTACTATATCCACACCTCTCCTCTGATCCTCATTCAGGTAATTTCTGGTCAATGTTTGTCAGAACAGCCTGCTGTCCTTTAGCTCCCTTGCCTTGACCAAACCACAATGGACTTCCTCTTTCACTAGCCATTTCCTGGTCCGTAGTGCAACCTTGTAGTCCTTTCTGCAAGAATAAACCCATTCTGAATCACTTGGTGTATCTTTAAGAGACTTCAGTAATAGGTTGTGGGCCTTAGTTCAGGTAGGGTCGATTCACCGAGTCTGCTTTGGTGCCGGTGGACTTCGGGATAACACTGACCATTTCTCGAGCTGCCCTGCATATTTTATCAAAGCTGTTTAGGATTGTTTCCGCCAGACATAACATGAACTCACTATAGGAGGCACTGATCAATGTGAGAGGAAATGATTCTTGTCGAATTTACCCCAGCTCACAGTCACACCCTTGTTGGCACTAAAGATAACAGTGAAGGGAATGGATAACCTAAGTCCTGCCTTTTACCATTAATGAAACCATTTATCATGACTGAAATCTTCCTATGAAGGTGAGGGACAAAGTATGTGAATAAGCAGAAATGCATGTGTGAAAATCGAATGATAGAACCAGTATCCCACATTGAATGTGGCTATGTTCGCTGTTGTGCTCTTCCCCATTCTTGGGAGTTATATCCCACGCAAGTGGAAGTGATGTGAGGAGGAACCCTATGATGAAGCATGCCACCGAATGATATCTGTTTATGTGCACATTTAGTTGCCATTTCAATTGAAAATGGGCTGTCAGTAAATGACAGTGTGCTACCGCGCCATGCTTTGTTAATATGTTTGTGACAGTTTGCTCTAAGAAATACACTGTAGCCACATATCACATCTTTAACACTTTCCTGCTAAATGGGTGTGAATAAATTGCAATACTTGTTCTTTGTACAACAGATTGACAAATGACTGGAAAAGTCCCACTTGAAAAAAAGTCAATTTTTAAGGTCCTAATGCCAATTAGTTGAGACGATTCAGGTAAACAAAGTTTCAGAAGGCTAATATACATTCTTGTCGTCATTCTGAATTTCAGTGGGATATTGTGCTATAGTCCATTCAGAAAATTCCTATTTTATATTGCTTTTGTCCTCGTTTAGTTAACGCCTCATTTCAGGAATAGTACAGGTTTAATAGACGTTAATGAACGTAATTCTGATTTGTTTTAGAGAGCAGCCAACAACAACTGCAAGTGATTGTCTCCCAGTGGATGTAAATATCATCGGAATATATAGTAGAGACCGCACCAGATTGAGGGGATTTAAATTGATAAGGTGTGCCTCTAACCAGAGAAAGACTACATGCAAAATCGATGGCAAAGAATTATGGGGCATATTTATACTCCGTTTGCGCCGAATTAGCGTAGTTTTTTTCGACGCAAATTCGGTGCAAAACTAACGCCATATTTATACTTTGGCGTTAGACGCGTCTAGCGCCAAAGTATGAGGAATGAGCGTAATTTTTTTGCGTGAACGCCTTCCTTGCGTTAATGAGATGCAAGGTAGGCGTTCCCGTCTAAAAAAATGACTGCGACGCAAATGCGTCGTATTTATACTCCTGGGCAAAAATCACGCCCGGGAGTGGGCGGGGCAAAAAACCCCGCATTTGCGCCTCTTTTTAACGCCTGGGTCAGGGCAGGCGTTAAGGGACCTGTGGGCTCAAAATGAGCCCACAGCTGCCCTCCCATGCCCCCAGGGACCCCCCTGCCACCCTTGCCCACCCCAGGAGGACACCCAAGGATGGAGGGACCCATCCCAGGGACATTCAGGTAAGTTCAGGTAAGTATAAATTTTTATTTTTTTAATATTTTTTTTTGGCATAGGGGGGCCTGATTTGTGCCCCCCTACATGCCTCAATGCCCAATGACCATGCCCAGGGGACATAAGTCCCCTGGCCATGGCCATTGGGCAAGGGGGCATGACTCCTGTCTTTACTAAGACAGGAGTCATGTAAATGGCGTCTGGGCGTCGTTAAAAATGGCGCAAATCGGGTGGAGGCGATTTTTTAGTGTCAACCTGACTTGCACCATTTTTAAGACGCCCTAACGCCATTTTCCCTAACGCCGGCGCTGCCTGGTGTACGTGGTTTTTTTCCATGCACACCAGGCAGCGCCGGTCTGCTAGCGCCGGCTAACGCCATTCAATAAATATGGCGCCCGCATGGCGCTTCAGAATGGCGTTAGCCGGCGCTAAACTTTTTGACGCTAAACTGTGTTAGCGCAGTTTAGCGTCAAAAAGTATAAATACGGGCCTATGTGTTTTACGATCAATAGGAGAATGATTGAGTTAATCGATGGATCTGCTGAATAAACAATGAGAGATACTGCCAAACCCCGACAAGCACTGGTTGATTCTTCTCTAGGAAAGCCTGCAACAAGGAGTCCTTCGTAATCTCCTCAACATACATAAGCAACCGAATGTTTCAGGGTGTCTTCATGAATCCAACATGACTTGACTATCGCAAGTAGATGATGTTGATTTAGGTGGGGTGGGACACTATCGGCAAATGTCAGCAACTCATTAATACGGAGAAAACAGTAAGTATCAGTGTTATCTTTGGAAATCCAATTAACAACATTTTAGAAAGTAGCAATACAATACGATTAAACCAGGAGACACTCTAAATTCAGTCATTCTTGTACATATCCAAATAGTGACAATTATGTGTTGATTCTCAAATTTTCTTTATTAGGTGCTTGCCTCACCCAACGCGTTTCCTCCAACAATTTTGTCAGGGCTGTAAGTGACATAGTAGGTATCTACATAAATATACAAATATATAGAAATACAATCCTCATAAAATTGTAATATTACGCTAAAAGAAAAAGGAGGGGGAACAAAAGATCTACCCACATTTTCCAAACTACCTGTACATATATAAGAGAAATGCTGGACAGTTCTACTACAAAGGCATAAAACAGTGGATACAACTAAGGAATGAAGAGCTAGGAATCATAGATTATTATTATTGTCACAAACTAACTCGGTACATTGGTTCATTTATAACAATTATGTCTTCGATATGTAATAGTATGGTAAGTGGTGAAACCACATTTTAACAAAGTCTCATAAACAATCTCATGTTATGATTTACCTATATCAATTTATCCAATTGAGATGATTAGACTCTACAGTCATCAATGACTACTATCATTTTAATTAGGGCATATCCGTGTTCAGCTTAAAAACATCATGGGTTAATGCATTAGGTGGCATTCTGGAGGACAATCTACTTGAAAAGCAAAATGTCTCCATGTATTTGGAGCAATGTTTTCCTGATTGATTTAGAATTGTGCATCCAGTCACCTTCCTAATATGAAAAAAGGAAGTGTTCATGACCTATAGCCCTGTCAGAGATGGTATGTTCCAAATAACTATTACAATGCCCACCGACTTCCATATATTAACTTTCCACTTGTACATTTGCCCAGTAATGTGCCAGAATCTGATTGCACAAAAGACTGGTATTTTCAGAAATATAACTTGGGCGCATTCAGAAACGGATCACCTGCAAACAGTTACCCTGGGTGAACGTCTGCAGAATTGACCCACAAACATCTGCGGGACATCCATGGGGTAGTAGTGTGAGACACACATGTTCACAGTTTCTGCACTGGGATTGGGAGGGATCCTCTTCCAGTGTTTTATTTTATTTACATTTCTAGCTATACATGAAAAAGCAGTCCCCTCCATTGCAAAGTGTTCTTATTTACATGCTTTTATTTATATTATATAGCTGTGGTACTTAATTTAAAGCAGAAATAACTAACGCCTGCTTTGTAGATGAGCTCGTCAGTCTTTACAAACAATTTTCTATTTACTATGTCTCAGCTGATACAGCTGTAATAAAAAGAATATTATCGGCCAGCATATACCTGAAGGTACACTTTACACAATGCCACAACACCGTGCATACTCACAAGGTAGGTAAGGGATTGCCAAACTCAGCATTACTCTGAAGTACAGTGTTCTCCAGCAAAGGACTTTAAATATAAAACATTTCTGTACTGTCATTGAAAGCCGGCTTCTCCTGTAGAGCTTAAAACCTTACATAGCCCTTTTGGGATCTGCTTTAACATGTAAGGCAGACTGTGAATACCTGGAAAATTGAGACCGTTCAGAGTGTGTATGAATAGTTCTCAGAAGCTTGGCAAACACCAAACCTGGGATTTTCTCAAGGCACATTCAGAAACAGCTGACATTCAGAGAAGCAGAACTTACCCTGTGTGACCTAGAGTTCATGTGCTGAGTCATGGGATCTTGGTTGGAAGCCAAGTACTGCTGCGTCAGTCATGCGGGTTCTGTTCTCATCAGTGTACAGTTCTGGATCAGTTCCAGATTGGCTTGCCCAACCCTAGTATAAGACTATGAAGTTCCCAGCCAGGGGAGGCTAGGAAAACATCTCTCAGTGCTTAAATCTCTCACGGGGTCTCCTTCCAACTCTCCTCCATACGCCCATTTGTGGCACGGTAGTTGTCCAGGCTCTAAGGTTTCAGGGCAGGGACTCATTTTGTTGCCAGTTGTTGGGTCCATTTTTTTTAAATATATTGTGCAGCTCTTAACTAAAGTAACGGTCTGTTGTGACTGGGCTGCACCTGTTTGGAAATTCCGCCTCAGTCCACAGTACAGTCTTTGTTAAGCATGTTTGTTTAACATGCAGGAGATTCCCTGAAGGTTCTTTCTCTACCACATATGTACTAACACCCGTGGTAATCAAAAGATTTACCACCAGTTTGATGGCTTTGACTGAAAAGGAACGGCTGGGAATCACTCTCTTGCAGATAAGACAACATGGATTGTAACTTGCGTTACTCATGTGGATATCAAGTAGAAGTCGCTGTTAGCCACTAATACTCCTGGAGTGCTTTTGAATACCCCAGCACCACCGTTTCTGCCACTGCTCTCGGTGATCACGATGGCAGGAACAGGGAGTAAAAAGAGCCCTAAAAGACTTACTTTAGGGTCCGAATTAGATAATGGCGGAAGGGGTACTCCGTCACAACGGTGACAGATATCCCGTCGACCAAAATCTAAATCCCACTGTTATAGCCAATAGGAATTAGATTTTGGCCAATGGGATATTCGTCACCATTGTAAGGGGGTAGTCCCCCCGCCAATATCTAAATCCGGCTCTAGTTACTTTCTGTAGTTTCAATTTGTTGCCCTTTCTCTTCCTTCTCAACACCCCACAGGAAGCTTCTGAGAATCTATGGGTGGAGGAAGAGCGACAACCCTGTCATGTCTGCAGGGGAGGGTCAAAGGCTGCAGCAGCTCAATCCTGCTATTACTGGTATTTTATAGGGGTGGGCTACATTCGCAGAGTTTGATTCACAGTAATCCTGTGTACTTACATTAAAATTTTGCCAGATTCTGCTGAATTCCAACATCGGGCAAATTGGAAATTTGGTGCTATTTTCATAGCGCAAAATTCACCCTTGTGTCCGAATATGGGTGCGAGGATGCATTTTGTCTGAGAAATAGCGCAGCCAAGTTCTACTCGGCACACTTCCATACTCTGCAGTGATTAAAACTTGTATTAACTGTGAGTATGCAAAGGTGTGTAATGGTCTGTACAGTGGTGACTAAGGTTTAGAATCCAACCAGTTAAACCATAGCATAATTTTTAATTCCTCCGGCGTAGCAGCAGAATTGTAATTCATCAGTATTTCGCGTTACAAGAGTAATACAGAATTACTAAACTTCCTCGTTTTTGCTGCCAATGCCTAGTATTTCGGTGATTCTGCTTCCAAGCGTACTCAAACCCTTGTCTGTGATACTAGCCAGTCAGGACATCTCAAAATGCACCTATTGGCCTATCTATAGCTATGGTTACACGGTACATGGAGAATATGAAAGACAAGTATAGGCAATTTCAGAGGCAGCGAAAGGTTTTAATTACTCTTCCATTGTGTTGCAAAGTTACTGGATTAAACTCAGTTAAGAAGGAGTGCTGCTTGGCATCAGCGGGGTGAGAGGGAATTAATGTTTGTCCACTTTTCAGAAATGAGGAAGTCCAGCAGAAACGCAGAGCAGGTACCAAAAATACCTTGAGCATATTACATCTTTTGAGACCTAGCTCCCATGAGGTGGGGAAAGTGCGAAGTTGTGGAAACTATTATCCACAACTTTTTTTAATAGCACAATCTTTGTGAACGATACAGTTTACAAAATTAAATAGGTAAAATAAATAACCGGAGAGAAAGTCAGCTAACTTGCAGGAGACAAACTTTGCACAAGACCTACTGGTAAAAAAAATTCCAACATGGTTCTCTCATAATTTTTTTTTTCAGAAATATTTTTCAGTATGCATCGATGAGAACGTGGCAAAATGCTCAAGAGTGTAGAATGTGAAGAGCTTAGTTATGTCACCAAAATTCAAGGACGACGTTTTCAACTTCGACTGACTACACCATTTTATAGGGATGGTTTGGGGAAACGGAACCCCAAATCTTCCACTCTATGACTTGCAATCAGGATGGGCAGAGAGAGGTTTGTTTTCATTACTCTAACTAACCACAACTTGCCCAATTTAGGAAAGGTATCCACCATTTATTGACTGGTGCGTCTCAAAGATACTTTTTTGGGTACTATGCTGAATATGGTGTCAAATTGTTGGCAATGAGATCTAATGCTGATTGGAGATACTTACTTTGCCTAACATTAGTTGATTTATATCACCCACTCCTACATTTCTTCTGTTATCTCTGGGAGTTTTGTCCTAGCCTTTCTCTCACTTATTGTCCCTGATGGTCTCAAGAAGGACTTCCCAGATTTTTGGACCTCCATCTGTGTCTGCGCCCTATTGTTCAGTGACAACAGAACATGAACTAACAGAAATGGTCCTCAATCTCCAACCATGTATGTTATGATAATGATGTAGTAAAAACCTAATAAAACAACAATGATGATGACAAATACATTCGAATAAAACAATGATGATGTTGCTGATGATTGTAATAATGATAACTATAACAGTAACAACTACACCAACACTAATAATAACTGGGGAACCAGGTTTGCGCCAAGTTGCGTGCTCAACATTTTGTGATATTGAGCATGATCCCCAATCAGCCTTCAAAATGATCTTCTGTTCAGAAAAATCAACCCATTATTACTATTCATGAGCCAACCGTAAAATAAAGATACCTAGCTTCACATGTGTAATGCATACTTTACTTTACAAACATTTGAATTTATTCCACCTCTTTATTTGAAAACTGTGCAAACATTCTGAATGAAAGGGACACGTAGAATTCAGCACATTAACATGTCTATGCCTACCTCGCTGTATTGTGTTTATTGTTCTGTACTGTAGCATTTCTGTGGCACTTTAACAACCCTAGCGTATACAACCTCCACACTCTCTCAAACTCATTACTGTCTATGTGCTCATGGTTGCCGGTGGTGTGTACCAGCCCTCAGTTTTGGGGACAGAACTCATGTTTTAGTATCAGATTTTGACCAAGAACAATAGAGGGGGAATGACACAAAACGAAGAGAAAAGGAATCAGAAAAAGATAGGCAAAACAGAGAGAAAGGAAATAAGAAGGCATGAAAACGAACTTGCCAGAGTGACACAAAGACTATACAGTGCTGGAAAAAAGCAGTGTCATGTGGAATAAAGACTAGGCAGGAGGCAACCCTGGCATTTGGCAGCGCTGTGCTAGTCCATATGTAAAATTCTGGGCAACTGCAGTTTTTTCTTTTTTTTTTACAAACTAAACACTTCTCACACAATTAATAATACGACAAACTATGGCCCTCATTACAACTCTGGCGGTCGGTGATAAAGCGGCGGTAATACCGCCAACAGGCTGGCGTTAACAAAAATGGAATTTTGACTACAGCGGAAACTGCTCACACAGACAGCCACTTTAACACACCGACCGCCGTGACGGTAGCAGGAAGCACTGCAGCGGTAACCGCCAACAGCCAGGCGAAAGACAATGTACCACCCGCAGTATTACAACAGGCCTATCCACCACCTTTTCCGGGGCAGTACCAACGACATCAAAAGCATGGCGGAAACAGTACACAGAAGGCAAAGGACTCACCCCTGGAGACACAAGGAAGAACCACGCTGCCAAGGAGCCTGAGTTGCAGGTGTTCCCCATGCTTGTCTATCTCCTTCTTCACTATGATCACCAACGCTGGCGAAGACGACCACGGTGAGTACTGCCGCCTAGCACACAGGGAAGGGGGAGGAAAAAGAGAGTCACATACACACGCAACATGCAACATCCCCACTCCCAACACCATACACATAAACAGATGCAGCAATAAAAAATATTTACCCCGTAATCCTCAGGAATAATGCAAGGACTACATGAATTGATTAAAGTGAGTGTAATAATATAACATTTTTGAAAATTGTGCTTCAAAATTAAAACAGTATATACATATATACAAATGGAGGGACACAGCCCAGTCCACAATGTCCATGAGCCACAGGGCAACATCACATAGGCCAAGGCCCCACTTGACTCCTGCAACAATACAGAGAGAACACTGCAGGGGCATCAGGTTGAAAATACACAGGCACCTCAGGGGGACAGGCAACGGGGGGCACCTCAGTCGGAAGATGGTACAACACCACTGGTCCTGGAGGGGGCTACATGCCCTGTGCGATGTCCTGGGAAGTGCAAGACCATAGTCTCTCGAGTGGGTGGTCTGCCCACTGCTTGGTCCTGGGAAGTGCAAAGCCACAGTCTCTCAAGTGGGTGGTCTGCCCACTGCTTGGTCCTGGGGAGTGCAAAGCCACAGTCTCTCTATTGGGTGGTCTGCCCACTGCATGGTCCTGGGGAGTGCAAAGCCACAGTCTCTCAAGTGGGTGGTCTGCCCACTGCTTGGTCCTGGGAAGTGCAAAGCCACAGTCTCTCTGGTGGATGGCTTCTCACTGGTTCTGGAGGGGGAATAGTGCCCATTGTGCTTCACCCTGGCAAGGATGGGGGGAGTGGGTGGCTTCTTCCACTGGTTCTGGAGGGGGCCTTGTGCCCAGTGTGCTTCATCCTGGCAAGAAGGTTGTGAGTGGGTGGCTTCTTCCACTGGTTCTGGAGGGGGCCTTGTACCCAGTGTGCTTCATCCTGGCAAGGAGGGGGTGAGTGGATTGCTTCTTCCACTGGTTCTGGAGGGGGCCTTGTGCCCAGTGTGCTTCATCCTGGCAAGGAGGGGGTGAGTGGATGGCTTCTTCCACTGGTTCTGGAGGGGGCTTTGTGCCCTGTGATGTAGCACTTGGGGAGTGCAAGGTCACAGTCTCTCACCTGGGTGTCACACCAACAGGATTTGCAGGATCCAGGACGCACTACAGTCCATGGAGGCAGGACTACACACTGCCCGCCGGCGGTGTCGGCTGCTCAGTGGTGGCAGTGGTGGTGCTGCCGTCAGTTCTGGCAGTGGTGGGGGGAGGCACCAGCCCATCCCCTGCAGCCTCGGACGGCAGCCCACTGGGGCTGCTGGCGGTGCTGGCAGTGGTGGGGTGAGGCTCCAGCCCATCCCCTGCAGCCTTGGATGGCTGCCCACTGGGGCTGCTGCTGCTGGCAATGCTATGCACAGCGGTGCTAGTGGCGGTGCTAGTGTCAGGAATGCCAGTGGTGGGGGGAGGCTCCAGCCCTTCCCCTGCAGCTTAGGACGGCTGAACAGCCATAGTTGGTGTTGGGGGCTGAGAATCAGTACCAGCACCAGGCCTCCTGTCCTTCCTGCCTGCAGGGGCAGGCCCCTTGCCCTTGCCCTTCCCAGCTGGTGGTGCCTCCTTGCCCTTGCCCTTGGGAGGGTGGTGGATGACGAGGAGGAGGGGGACACAGTGGAGGCAGTGGATGCTGGTGTGTCTGCATCTGGATGGTGTTTGTGTGAGTGCCTGTGGGATGATGTGTGATGCTTGTGTTTGCCTGAGCCACTCCTGTGTGTTGTCTTGGGTGCATGCTGGTCTGAATGTGTGCTTGTGATAGGTTGGGGTTGAGGGGAATGGGACGGGGTAGACAAAGTTGGAGGGAGGAGGCTAGAGACAGGGGCAATTGCTGCCATCCGGGAGGAGGCCAGAGCCTGGATTGATCTCTGATGGGCCTCCATGCCAGAGTGAATGCCCTCCAGGAATGCAGTTGTTTGTTGCAAATGGCCTGCCAGCCACTGCATGGCATTCACTTGCTGAGGGGCTGCTGGGAGGGAGGTGCTTTTACAGGAGTGGCGGCTGTACCTGTAGTTGGGGTGGCCACAGAGGTGTCGGCCACCACCAGGGAGCTTCCATCGAAGGAGGTATCACTGTCCGAACTGTCCCCTCCTGTCTCCGCCATGGTGCTCCCCTAGCCCTCCGTCTCACTGGTGCCCTCACTATCGGTGTATTCGGCCTCATGGGCCATGTGGGATACAGCTCCCTCCGTCGCCGGTGCCTCTGCTCCTCCGCCAGATAATGCTAATGCACATAAGGACAGGGTGACAAAACAAAAAGGTGGGGGAGAGGTAAAGGATACACTTGGTCATTGGCTGCCCCATCACCACCGTTGGCGTACCCAGCACCCTCACACAGGGAACAGGCCTACGCACTATGCAATGCACTACCAGTCACAACGCTAGTCACCAGCCCAAGGACAGGAATACCTAATGCCAATAGCAGCATACCTGACACCCACAGACCCCTGCCCAGTTGTGGATGTCTACTAACTTTGTAGGAGGTGGTGTTCATCAGCCCCTGCTCAACATGGGACCTACCCTGCAATGTCCAGCTTGGCCTAGGGGCACCCACAGTCCCACATCCCCCACCCGTAGACCACCCCCACATGCACAAGTAGTAGATTTGAAAACTGTACTTCTCCCCTTGTGGCTGCTGTGATGCCTTCAAGCACCCATCCAGCTCCAGATAGGCCACCGCCAGTATGCAGAACATCAGGGGGGTCAGGGTTCGACGGGCACCCCTTCCTCGTTGGGAGGCCATCCCCAGCTGGGCCTCCGTCATATTTCTTGCCCAGCATCTCAGGTCCTCCCACCGTTTGTGACAGTAGGTGCTCCACCTGCTGTACACCCCCAGGGACTGCAAGTCCTTGGCGATGGCACACCATATACCCTTTTTCTGATGGGTGCTGACCTGCAGACAAATAAGCATAGAAAAAGGTATCAGATACCGTCCGGCCTGTTACACTCATGTTCCACCATAGCCCTCCCATCCCCTTACGCACAGACATTGCCCACCATACATGCAGCACACTGCCCAGGACCCTTCCACCAACCCCCCTCATACGAGGCCCTCACACACAGCACTACATTCATTCATGCACCATGCATTGTGCTCGCAGTGTACTCACCTGTTGGTCTGGAGGCCCATACAGCATTCGGTACTGGGGTAGGACCCCATCCACCAGTCTCTCCAACTCTGCAGCGGTGAAGGCAGGGACCCTTTCCCCAGTGACTCAAGCCATGGTCAGTTCCAGACACAGGTCACAGCAGCACTTGCCGTGTAGGTCCTCTCCTGTTGAATGTCAGGTAGCAAGTGAGAGAACAGATAGAAAATGGCAGTTACATCCGCGGCACTGCGTACCGTCACCGCCGGCGTACTTCACCATTGGCCACTGTAACCCATAGGGTCTTATGAAAACCAATGAGGAGTTGCACTCGGTACTCGACCGCCTCCTGCAACAGCCCACAACGTCAGCTGCATTACCTCATTTACACATGCCCATCCACACAGGACAGGCAGGCGCCATTTCGGGGGGGGGGGGGGCAGGCCATGGCACCTAACTGCATCACAGTACACATAGGCACCAGTTGGGCCTATCCAAAAACATACTGTTTCTGTCACAACATGCAATGCAGCGTACAGTTTGGAAATATGGAATACTGACCAGCTGCTCACTCTTTTACCCCCGGGATTACAACCACTGCAGATGAATACGAGATGGACACATCCCCCTGGGTACAGACCCCTGGTAGACTTGACAACAATGGAGGACAGGCACATTATTCTCACCTACAGACTTGACAGGGCCACAATCACAGAGCTGTGTACCCAATTGGAGCCAGACCTGATATCTGCTGTCCGTCATCCCACTGGGATCCCCCCTCTTGTGCAAGTCCTATCTGTTCTCCATTTTTTGGTAACTGGTTCTTTCCAAGTGACAGTGGGCTTGGCAGCAGAAATGTCTCAGCCAATGTTCTCAATAGTGCTGACCAGAGTGTCATCTGCCCTGATTAAACACATGCACAGCTACATTGTTTTCCCCCAGGTTGAGAATTTGGCCACGGTGAAAACTGACTTCTATGCAATGGGACATATCCTCAACATTATTGGGTCTATTGATGGTATACATATTGCATTTGTCCGCCCCCCCGGAGAAAAGAACGGGTGTTAAGAAATCGAAAGAGCTTTCACTCAATGAATGTGCAGGTAGTGTGCCTGGCGGATCAATACATCTCCCATGTCAAGGCAAAGTATCCTGGGTCTGTGCATGATGCCTTTATCCTGAGGAATAGCAGCATTCCATAAGTGATGGCTCAACTCCAGAGGCACCAGGTGTGGCTAATAGGTGAGCCCATGGTTCCAACCCAGTATATGTTGGTGTATGGGTATGGTGTTGGCCCTAAGGGATAGTGTTTGGCTAACAGGTATCCATCGATATTTGCAGGTGACTCTGATTACCCCATCCTCTCATGGCTACTGACTCCAGTGAGGAATCTGTGGCGTCAAGCCTGGAATGTGGAATAGGAGGTCGTCACGGGGATGGAATGCGGAAGGACGACTGTTGAAGGAGAGGCAGCAGGCAAAGCATCTGGGGGTGGATTGACACCGCTTATCGTGTTTTATCTTGTAGCTGAATAAACCTTTGTACCAGCTTCACTGTGTACAGCTCGTAATTAAACATTGGTGATGAGCGGGAAAGGAGCAGTGCCGCCATTCCTGCTCAAGACATAGGCGGAGTGCTGTCAATTATTGCCGGAAACCTGCAGTGAGTGCCGTCATTGTTGGACCTGCCAAGGAACTCTGGCGTAGTCGATCAACTGATCAGTAATTAATTATTGCCGAACACCTGCTGTGAGTGACGTCATTGTTGGACTTGCCAAAGAACTCTGGCGTAGTCGATCAGCTGTTCGGTAATTAGTTTTTGTTTACCCTGTATCCGCGGCACACGGAAGGAACGTCGGCTCACGTCTGTGTTGCTATAGTAACACAGTAAAGTGCATTGCCAGTTCACGGCCTAGCACGTTGCCTGTGTAACTAATTGTTATTGTGCGCAGGTGTTACTAAAACGGGCCACGATTTCATTCAAATTTCATTACTTGACAACTGTGTAACACTTCTGCCATTTTTTCGTTAAGAACATCTCCTGGAAATAAAATCTACAAACAAATACAAGTTACAAATTAACAAATACAAGTTACAACTTACTTCATACGAAGTTTAAAACTTTATTTTATTTTGTGTTTGGTGTTCTCTTACGATTCAGTAACCTCTTCAATATTATTGCATTGTCCAGCATTCAACCCCCACCATTTTTTTATCAGAGCCTGGGGAGCCACCCATACAATGGGAATTATGGATTGATATGTTTGAGGCCTATGTGGAAGTTTTGGAAGATCAAGAGTGTTCTCCAGAAAGATACTTGGCATTATTGAAGCACAGACTTGGTGCAGTGGTTTACATGAATTTATGAACCTATCCCAAATGGATAATGCTGGAGAAGTGGATGTATACCAGCTTGCTAAGAAACAACTACAAGAGCGTTATGGAAGAAAAATTAATGTGGTGTTGGAACGATATAAATTTTATTCTAGGATGCAGCATGAGGATGAATCTATAGATCAATTTGTGGTGGCGCTGAGAGGATTCGCTGTTACTTACAAGTTTGAGCAGATATCTTATGACCAGGTTTTAAGGGACCAAATACTAATGAAAACCAAGTCTCATAAAATACAAGAGAAATTATGGTCATGCAGCAGTGATCTTACACTGAAGGGAGCAGTGGATGTAGCAAGAACCATTGAAGTATCCGAGAAATGTATCCAAACTGTCAGGAAAAACTAACTTAACTCTGAAACGAATACTGTTGCAGTTAGCTCTGTGAACAAAGGTTCTAAGGGGTGTGGGAAGAAATGTGATTGGAAAAAAAAAAGTGGTCCAAAACAGTGCTATAGGTGCGGTGCTGGGGATCACCTAGCTAATTTTAAGAAATTTCCAGCTCTATCTAAAATGTGCAATGCATGTAAGAAAGTAGGCCATTTTAGCAAAGTATCTAAAAATAACGTGAAAGGTATAAGTTATGTATCTGAACATGATGAAATGGATGAGCATACAATTCAAGACATTGGTGGTCATTACAACCTCGGCGGTCTTTTTACAAGACTGCCGAGGGACCGCCGTGCGGAAGACCGCCAGTGGTGGCGGTTTGCCGCTCGGCCTATTATGACCGTTGGCAGCTCTCCTTCCTTTTACGGATGGAGAGCCGCCAACAGCCATACTGGTGGGAGGCGTGGAAGTGGAGGTTGCTCCACCTCCACCGCCACGCCAACAGAACACTGCCCAGCGAATCGGTGTTCTGTTGACGGTGTGGTGTCGGCGGAGCTGCCCCATGGCTCCCGTCCCCTCCCGGAGGATCGACGGAACAGGTAAGTCGATCGTCCGTTAGGGGAGGAGGGTGCGGGGCGTTGTGTGTTGTGTGGGTGCATGGGGGTGTGCGTCTGTGTATGTAGAGGGGGTGTGTGAGTGCGTGTATGCTTGTGGGGGTGTTGCGTGTTTTGGCAATGAGTGCGTGTATGTCTGTGGGTATGTCTGTATGGATGTGTGCGTGTATGTTTGTATGTGCGTGTCTGACTGTGTGTGGATGTTGAATTTTATACAATCCAAACTACAACACATAATTGTAGCATCAAAGCAGTAACTTTATTGTGCTGTTTAAATATCCTCTCATGTATGAGGCGGTTGTAAATTTGTATGTATACTATTTTGTGATTTTGTTGGTTCTGTGTTATTTGTTTATTTTTGCGTATTTACTTGTATGTTTACTTATGTTTTCATATATGTATGTTTCATTTAGGTTAGGGGGTTGTATTATATTTTTTTGGTTGATTCTATGTTGATTATATTATGTGCGAACTGAATGTTTAATTAGCTATAATAAATATCTAAATTGAAATATATTGTATGTTGTATATTTGAATTTAAGATTTCCATTCCAATGTTTGCTATGTTAATGGAGAGTAAACTACGTTATACTCATAATAATCTGTAGGCTAGGCATCAGTATTTGCAACCATTGATTTGTCTAGCGCTTATCATCAAATTGAATTGGATGATAGCTCGAAACATTACACTGCGTTTATAACGACGGAGGGTGCATTTCAATATCGAAGGATGCCTTTTGGTCTGGCAAGTGCTTCTGCTGTCAATCAACATAAGCTTTATTCAATCAATTGACCATCAAAGCAATACAAGGAGTAAATAAATATCATCATAAAATCAATAATATAAATAGTAAATAGTAAAATCCCATTAAAACCAACAAAAAAATAAAAGTCATCATTGGATTGCATTATTTACATAAATATTTCAAACACGCCATGCTGCCACTAAAAACCTACTCATGGCATAGATTACTGCTTTAGAATTATGGCTTTTTAAAACCCTCAAGGCTATATCACATTTTCCTATTTTCATTTCTCTGCATATTTTGCAGATCCATTTTGTCCTAGGAGATAAATAGGCAGGGCAAAAGAACATAAAGTGCTCAATAGTTTCAGGGGTGGCACCACACACAGGACATATGTTGGTTGTAACATTTGATCCCCATCTACTCGCCAAGGACTTTAATGGCAATGAACCAAAACGAAATCTAGCATATAGTCCCTTGCCTAGGATATCAGGTGTTACATCAAGATACAATTCGAATTGTGGGTACCATTTAAAATCAATAAAAAGATTGGTTAGGAATCCTGCAGATTTCCGGATAATATAATCATTTCGAACATATGACCAGTATGTGCTCTTCAGCAGTTTTATATGAATTTTCACAAGTTTGTAGAGATTCTTCCAAAAATCACCTAGGCCCAGAGTGAAAAACCATCTATGTACATGTTTTACCCATGGAATAATAGCAGAGTTTGGACACTTTAACAGTTCAAGAAGGGAAATCTTATACACCTCCAGTTCAGGTACTGTCCATAGCCTTACCCAGTATAATAGGGGTCTCAAAGTAATTAAATCGGCTATCCATTTAAGACCCAAGTCAAGATATAAAGGAATCAGTGGGGTACTAGGAGGACATGCACATAAGGCCCTTGATAAATTATTCTCCCCAATGGTAAGCCGATTACTGTCAGAGGAACCCCATATCTCAGCTCCATAGACAGCTGCTCCCTGCGCCTTGGCCACATATATCTTTATTGCTGGGGACACAGCTTTAGTTGTAGTGCCCCTATAAAAGTGCAGTATAGATGCAGCGCTATGCTGCAGAAGACCAACGCTTTTTGAAACCTGTTCATCCCAATGTAATTTATCTGTGAGCCTCACACCTAAATAATCAATGGAGGTGACCTTATCCAAGAGTTTATCATCTAGGGTGATAGAACATTTCTTTTGTGGGCCAGAGTGAAGTACCATCAGTTTTGTTTTCTTGGAGTTAAGTTCCAACCCATAGTTCTGGCCGAATAAATTAAATCTATCAAGGAGAGTTTGAAGACCTATGGGGGTCTTGGAGATGAGATGAGAGTCATCTGCAAAGAGTAAGATGGGAATTTTCTGTGCATTCAGGGTAGGAGCGTCATTCTGGCATGCCATCAGACCCCGCACCATCTTATTTATAAAAAGGAAAACAAAATGGGTGCCAACACACATCCCTGGCAAACACCTCTATTTATGGGGATTTTATCTGTCAATTCGTCTTGGTTGCCCCATCTCACTTGCGCATACGTGTCTTCATGTAGGCGCTTTTAGATCTGAATTATGTGAGCCGGGGTCCCTATCCTGTTTAGTACTTCCCATAACTTTTCTCTTGGGACTAGATCAAAAGCTGATCGCAGGTCTACATAAACGACATATAACGGTTGCTTTGCGAGAATTACATACTTCCAGTGTAGTACTGCCAATCTAAAAACCTGGTCCACTGTGCTGATTCTAGGTCGAAACCCCGCCTGAAGAGGGGAGAGAATCTGGTGATCAGTTATCCAGCTAGTCAGTCTCCCCAGAAGTTGTTTAGCAAAAGTCTTTTGTAAATTGTCAATGAGACTAATCGGTCTGTAATTTATTGGAAGATGTGCATTACCCTTTTTGTAAATAGGAATGATTTCAGCACCCATCCACGTAGTAGGAATCTGTCCCCCCTTGGCTATTTTATTTGAGAGTGTGTTAATGTACCATGTCCATATGGCTGGTTCAGATTTGTATAAAATCGCGTGGAATTTTATCTGGACCCGGAGCATTACCAGATTTTAGGGAATGAATTGCATCGGCAGTTTCTTCTAAGGTAAAACAGATTTGGTCCTCAATATCAGCTTCACCCCATTCTGTGGGAGTAATTGCAGAATTCGCATTTAAAGCCGATGGGGGATCTTGTCCTGCATCATAGGTGTCAAAGGCCACAATAATATCAGGTCTATCATAGAGGCAGGAAAAGTGGTCGACCCAACTTTCTGGTTGAATGTGATTTCTTATGTTATTTCTACCCCTTTTTCTCGTTTTGACAACAATTACCAAAACAATGTATTCCTCCCAAGACTTCTTTGCTCGTAAGGTAGTCTCCTTGTAAGTACATCTAGCCTGTTGTATTCCCCCAGGGTCCCATTTAAGATAGCATATTTCAGCCCAGACTTAGCCCTAGAACATAGGTCATTAAACCATCTGTTATTTGCCGGGGGCCCACCACGTGATCTCACCCAGCCTTTTTATAAAAAATATTTTGTAACTTTGCAATCATAATCTCATGGATACGAAGGAGTGGAATTTCAACACAATCATGATCTTTGTAAGTTGCCAAGCTGTCAATAAATGTTTGATAAATCTCACATATCAAATATGGATTTGACATCACCTTGGGCCACCCAACCTTCCTAAATGAGTTAGTCATAATGGGGGGAGGGACCATTGTACACTTGGGGGCATATTTATACTACGTTTGCGCCGAATGTGCGTCAAAAATTTGACGCACTTTCAGCGCAAACGTTGCCCCATATTTAAACCCTGACGCCCGATCCGGCGCACCAGGAAAATGGCGCTTTGTGCGCCAGTTTTTGGAAGCGGCACCCCGCCCTGCGTTAATGACATGCAGGGTAGGCGTTCCCGTCCAAAAACAGACGCACATAGCGGTGCGTCGTATTTATGCTTCCGGGTAAAAATCACTCCCGCGCGGCAGGCGGCGCAAAAAAATCACGCAAAGCACGAATATCGTGAAATTTTAACGCCTGGGTCAGGGCAGGCGTTAAAATGGGGCAAACACACCTGTACTTAATCAGAACACACAGAACAAACAACAGAGCAGCAGAGCAGCAGAGCAGCAACAGGGAGACATGGAGGTGCTTTTTCTTCAGCGTGCACGTAGACGCAGAGCCCTGCAGCAACAACAGCAGCCACAACAACAACAGCAGGGACCCCAAAGACAGCGCAGAAGGCAGGAGAGGATATTCCGCCCAAGAACAACCCTACATGGCCTCAGGGAACGAGACATCATCCAGAGGTACCGGTTGAACTGGCAGGCCATTCAGCAGCTGCTGACAAATATTGAACAGCAATTGGCCCCCACTTTAGTGACTCCACGCACTTTCCCAACAGAAACAAAGCTGCTTGCCGTACTTCACATGCTGGCAAGTGGCTCCTTTCAGACAACTGGTGCCCTGGTTGGTGGAATCTCACAACCATCTTTCTCCGCATTCCTGCCTAAAGTACTGGACGCCATCATTGGACTGACACCCCGCCACATCTGCTTCCCTAACACAGTGCAGAAGCAGCAGGAAACTAAACAGGGGTTCTACGCCATCAGTGGCTTTCCGCACGTCCTTGGTGCAATCGACTGCACACACGTACGCCTTGTGCCACCTGCTGCGAGTGAACACCTCTACCGCAACAGGAAGCACACACATTCCATCAACGTGCAGGCCATAGTCGATCACCAAGGACTGATCAGCAACATTGTGGCTAAATATCCTGGGAGTGTACATGACGCATTCATCTTCCGTCACTGCACCATCAACCAACACTTCCAGGATGGACGGTATGGCAATGGACTACTTGTTGGTAAGGACAAAAATCTACTTATATACTCACTGCACAGAAACCCTCTAGGATAAACAACCCATACACCACAATAGCACCACCTAGACAGGAACACACTGAGGTACTCACATCACTAGCCATGTTTCACAAGTCACCATTGAACCTCTCACACATTTAAATTTACTCTACAGCTTAGTGTGAAGACATTCATGACTGTGGTTGCCTAAATGTCACCTTGCAAATTGGAAGTCTCACAATAACCTGTACACTAATACAATGCATAAGTTTTAAGGGATGGGATGGCCTGGGTATGTTCAATTGAACGTTTCTAATACACTTTCATGTTTCAACTCTGCATGGAACTATCATCACACCCCCAGTGAGGACACACGGACACCTGTGTCACAAGTCACAATGCAAGGGAGGACACACTGTACTTGAGAAACCGATACATCCTGCTGACAAACAGTTAGCCAACAAACACTTGCTCAGCCAAGGAAAAAAAGCAATGCCAAAGTTTGCAACAACAACCATAGGTTGTCACATTAGTACACAAAATAGTCACAGACAACACAACACAACTACTTCCATCAAAGATACGTACAACAGTGCCTCCTACATCTAATTGATACCATTCTGTGTTTCTCTTTCAGCTGATCAGGGGTATGGCATCCAGCCTTGGATAATGACACCATATGGGAACCCAAATACTGCTGCTGAGCGGGCATACAATGACGCCCACAAGAGGACACGCAGCATTGTGGAGCGGACCTTTGGGATCCTAAAGTCAAGGTTCCGCTGCCTTGACATCACTGGCGGAAGCCTACTATACTCCCCAGAGATGGTCTGTAAGATCATACTCACTTGTGCCATATTACACAATATTTGTGTAAAAAGGAACATTCCCCTCCTTGAACCGGACCCAGACATGCCTGAGGATGATGATGAGGAGGATGCTGGCCTGCAACTGGAGGGGGAACAACCTAACACGGCAGCAGGAGTGCGTAGGCGCCAACAGCTTGTGAACAATTTTTTTACTTAAGTTATTATAATCACTTGTATTCCAAACTTGTAAATAAACACAGATAACAAACACCACATCATGCTTTGGCCTATTCATTTCTCACCACCTTTAGTTTGAAATAGCTGAAGATGAATGTCGTCTCATTGATCAAGAATGCCATTAAAATTCATCACACCAAAAATAAACATCACAACTGTATGCACAGAGGGTAGGATGTGACATGATACATTACCATACACAGAGCCCAACAAGAGTACAAATGTGACAATTACACATGCCGGATCCAAACAACTGAAACAGTCTCTCATCCAGCCCAAAATTGGAGATCATTTGAAAATCACATTACACGTGTTCAGAGACTGGGTGGGACCATCCATGTGTACGTGACCATGTCATCAATGGCTTCTCTCAAGTGTGTGATATGAGCAATACACAATAGCTACAACATCAGCTGCCACTAACTCAGGAGGAGACCTTGAAGTTACAGTGACAACATACACCCAGACAGGTGATAGTGGATCCACATTCCCACACACATGTACACATATGTCATACAATCAATCTAATATTTGAAAGTAGACCATCACAGTTGTGTCCCAGTTTGAACCTAGCAGGAAGATTGTAACATGACACTAAACCAGTTTATGCAGAAAGGGACACAGACAACCAAAATATTCTTCTCATTATCACATCGGGAACGCTGAGAGTCTTGCAAACATAGTCATAGGAAAATGGTATGCAAGTTTGCTCCAATTCATCATTACTGCAAACGTCAAATGGGCTAATGAGATCAATGAATGGTCAACAGTCATTCATACCATATGGCCTTACATTAGCCCGCTGCTGCAGGTTTGCCATGATATAATAAATATACTCCATGGATACAGTAGCTATTCTGGATGGTCAAATCCTAGGGTGCTGGGGGCCTAAGTCCACCTCTACCGCCCCCAAAACATACAAGAATCATGTACTTGTGAACTAAACACATGCATAAGGCACATGTGTGGCCTCCATGTCACAAGTCCAACACAAATCTGAAACACAAAATCATAATGGGACATGCTCAGCCCCATAAAAACTGAAAGTGACTCTCCCACTCCCTGTTAGGACTACAGATAAAAGCATCACCATCATAAATGTGGACACATTTTGGAGACGGAATACATAATGGTATCCCATCCATCATTTCAAAATAGCCATCAGCAATTACACCAAATATGTCGTCAAATATGGTCAATACATTAGTTAACGTATCCCAAACATTACAGTGTGAATGCCTTCTATACATAAAACAACGGACATGTGTCATATACAAACACATATGTGTATCACATCGCACCGTTTGACCATGACAAATCACCTTTCCAAAGCTAAAAACATGAAGACATAAGGATAAATTTGCTCCATATTCTACGCATACAGCATGGCCGTCATAATTTGTTCACGTACATGTGTGCACACAATGCAGAGTCAAATACAAATGTATCCAAAAGTGTCTTAATATTTCGCCTTCAAAGTATAATTTACATCCACAATATTTTTGACTCTGCATCATGTGCACTACTGTACGTGTAAAAAAAATGACGCCCATGCTGTATGCGTGGTAAAATTGACGCTACATGGACAATATGTTGGTCATCTCATGTACATTATAAATTATTAATATTCATATCATATTTTTTCACTCCGCATCATGTGCACTACTGTACGTGTAAAAAAAATGACGCCCATGCTGTATGCGTGATAAAATTGACGCTACATGGACAATATGTTGGTCATCTCATGTACATTATAAATTATTAATATTCATATCATATTTTTTCACTCCGCATCATGTGCACTACTGTACGTGTAAAAAAACTGACGCCCATGCTGTATGCGTGGTAAAATTGACGCTACATGGACAATATGTTGGTCATCTCATGTACATTATGAATTATTAATATTCATATCATATTTTTTCACTCCGCATCATGTGCACTGTAATGCGTAAAAAAAAATGACGCACAACTGTGTATGCGTGAAAATATGACGCATAACGGGAAAATAAAAACGGCGGCCATTTTCTGCAGGAAGTGATGTAATAGGATATCCTGTTTACAAAATCTGTACTGGGAGTTAACTTTCACTTTCACTTTGCAGTCTCAGATTTATCTAGACTGTGTGGTTGTGTGAAAGGTGTTGTCCTGTGTTTTACTGCTTTTGTGTCCTGTGTGCCTTGTATTTTGTCTTAGTGTCAATCTATTATTGTTGTATAACATTGTCTCAGTCTGTTTAGTGTTATTTTGTCTATACCTGTGATAGTTTGTATTGTCACTGGGAGTCTGTTGTGGGTAGCATAGTTTGGGGGGTTAGTTGGGCTATTTTTCTCCTTCTTCTTTTTCTTTCACACCTCTACCTTTCCCCATTTCCCACTTTTACTTTCATATTTATTTTGTCCAGCATTAGTCCTCTCAATATGTCAGGTAGGCCTCGCCTGTCCAGGATGGGTGAAGACGAATTGGGGGGGTTCATATGGCTAGTAAGCCATTTCCTCCCACTAATGCTGGAAGCTGGGGGCCGTGTGATACACGGGTATCACACGGAGGCAAGGAAAATCCGGTGGGAGAAGGTGCGCCATCACCTGGTCCGGGTCTACGGGAGTCTGAGAAATGTACACCAACTCAAGCACCGCTGGGCAGATCTGATCACCAGGGAACAGGACCTGCTGGACCACCTGGGACTCCGGATTGGTGGCCATGTTGGTGAGTAAAAATCTATTAAATGGGAATGATAGAAATCTGTGTGTGAACATGTGATGATTGTTAGCCAATCTGCAAAATAAGTAGCTGACTGTGTGGAATGCTAGGGAAACCTAGGCCCATGGTTATACACATAAATCCCCATATTTTGCAACACATGTACACGCAATAACAGCATTAAAATCCAACATCTATTTGTATTTTGCTAAGTCGCCCCCTCTCTGCGTCACAAAATGTTGCAAATGCTGCGCTACAAAGGTATACATATGTGTCCTAATGTGTATTTGTTGCAGAATGTGTATGAAGACCTATGCTACCAGTCCGATGGCTCATTTTTGCAACACATACCAGATGCCTGTAGCTGCATGTAATGTAGTGTTGCATTTGTGTCAGAAAAGCAACACGTGAACTGCTCTATTTGTACTCCACTGGTCATAATGGCCAGTGAGTACGTCATGTAGAAACAACATACCTACATATGCAGACGCCATAGCTAGACAGAAAATTGGAAACACATGATGATGCTATACATGTGTGTTGCCTTCACGTCACATGAAGTTAGTCATGTTGTTCACACATATGTCACATGTGTGTCTGGTTGCTGTGTGTTGAACCTGTCCACATAGCCTGTTTGATTGTGAGTGGTCATGCAGTCCTCATGGAACCAGTTTTGGAATGTCTCTCTGGGATGCACATGCTGAGATGTATGGTTAACATTATTGTTGGGGCATACTAATGGAGGATTAACTTGGACGACACATGACTGTCCTGGCCACTGCATGAGTGTAGTAGGGTGTGACACTGGAGCAGGAGACTCATCCAATGATAATGTTGAATACAAAGTCATCCATGCAGGATGAGCATATGCGAAAGTCTATCATTACCATGTCATATTCACACAGTGTCATTGTAACAGAAATTATTTGTCCGTTCACCCAGTCTGAGTATAATCTTTGTTTCATGCTTTACAGGTGGACCAGCCCCGTACACCGTGGGAGAGGTGGCCCATTTTGACGAACCCGATACCTACAGTGAGTGTCGCCTGAGTGCTATTTACATAGTTTGGTAATGAAGCATGATGGATTACTGTGTGTTCAAGAGAATTCATGATTTGATGTGCTGGCCGTTCATTGGCTTTGTTGTTTTAGTGTGATATCAAATTTGAATAATGTTTCTGTAAAGCAATACCTAGTCATCTCTCAGATTGAGGTGTTGTAGCCCATTCAATTAGGGCGGCAATTGGGAATGGTATGACTCATTTGGAATACACTGGTCAATGTTAGACTTGGTCAGGGACTTGCCATCAACTGAGTCTGCATATCAGACTGACAGTCTCCCAGATAGCTTAGGCACATGGCTTTGATGACAAGTGTTTCTTCCTAGTTGAGGATGGACTGTGTACACTGTAGGTCGGATCTTCCGGGGCCATGTACTTCCACAAGGTGAACTCGAAGTGTATGTGACTTGAGTGCAATGGCCTAGGTGTTCAGTTGAATCATGTGAATGGGTGTTCTACCTCCTCTGTGTGTGTTGTTAAACATGCCTCACTAATAGTATGTTATGTTGGGCTAAGTCATATCATTTTGACATGTGTGGACCTGGGATGTGACAAGGTTGGGCTGACTACAACGTGTTGCTAGCCCTTCATAGGTGTTGTGTGTGAAAGCACATACTTGTTGAACTTTCTGTACACTCCTGGGTGTGCATTGAACATGGGATTGTTGGTTGTTCTTCCCACACCACCCACAAAGACTGGGATGTTACTGTGAAACAGGGTACCTAGGACTGTAGCAACCAGTATGTTACACGTACTTAGCACCTTTTGTGACTTGAGTTAGTACCTAGGGCCAGAGTGAGAAAAATGTCTACACGTTGCAAATGGCATAAATATATGTTTGTGATTTGCAAACGTCTGTTTCCTATTCCAAAATTTATTTGGTGGTCATGTACATATTAGGAAAATGCTTTTCAAAATGTAAATGATAAAGGGGTTTACCAGACCTACTTGCAAATCACAGTGGTAGGCAATCCCATTTGCAACCGAGTACGTGGTTGCAAAGTGAGTAGCTGTTATCATCCACTTGAAGTGGATGGTAACCAACTTGCTGACTGGAAGGGGTCCTCATTGTAAACCTTCACCTTTGTGAGTGGACCAAAATAATCCTGCACAAAACAGCCAGTGGTCTAAGGGACCAATAATTACCGTGAAAATTTCCAAGTTGAATTGTTGTGTTTTTAAACTAATTGCAGCTCATTTTCCTTTCAGGTAAACGGCCTACACTTGGGGAAAAATTACTTGCTTCATTTAAAAGCAGTCACGTCTATGGATTTCTGCTGGTCCCAGCAGGCCTCCATCCCCGTGAGTGCCCATAGTCGCTACGGTGGGGCAACTTGGAACCCACATCATTGATGTTCATGAGGTGGGTTTTCGGGACCCCATAGCGACTCGCAGACGGTGTCAGAGACACCGTTCTGCTTTGCATAATTGCTAGTTGTTATTTCAAGATTCCTACATCTGACCCCTAGTGTGGACATATGATTCTGGGCCAGGGGTTCAATCTTAGCACACAACTAATTCCAAATACCATTGAGTGAGGAGTGTGATTGTTATCACATAGAATGACATATGTAGTGAAGTCAGTATGCGGAAGAGCTGGTGCCATAATGTCTCATGCCTTAGGTATGATTTGGTTGAGTAGTTTAGGGTGATGTCATCCATCATGTAGAGACATGTATATGCTAGGTGTGATATGCCCTTAGGTATGCAGGCTTCACATGTACTTCCCCTGAGCCTTTCCGTGAACTATGTTGTAACAATTGCTGCAAAAAATACATTTCTAGTAATGGACAAATGACCCATGGTGGTATTCAACCCACTGTAAATTCAATGCTCAATATTTCCCTTTTCTCTTCACAGCTGCAAACCTGAGTGCCGCAGAGCGCAACCATTTCGAGCGCCGTGCAATGAGGTACAGGCACATCCTGCAGGTGCAGTGTGGGTATCGGAGGATGGCCCGCAGATATAATTCGGATCGGGCCTCCGGGGCGTGGTATGCCACACCACAGGCTCCCCCAACGGTGCCACCAACAACCACCGCCACTACATCCACCAGGTCTGCCCAAGGGGACACAGCAACGGACCAGGCATCTTCATCCAGACCTGGACCCAGCCGTGTGTTGGGAGCAGGGCTGTCCCGTGGCCACTCCACTCCAGCAACAACCTCCACCTCCACCGGCACCCAGACCAGCACTGACCCTCCTATTGACCCTGCAGCCTTCCAGGCATTGTCCAGAAAATTGGACAGGTTGATCCGCAAGGTTGACAACCTTGCGGAGGACATGAATGAGGTGAAGAAGAAGGTGCGCTCCATCCGGCGCACACTACGGAGGGCAAATCTGTAGTCATTTTGCCCTCCTGAACTTTTACCCCTCCCCTCTCACCTCTTTCCTTTTTCATAATGTTAGTTGGGTTTGGGGGGTTAGTTATAGGATAAGTATAGGAAATTAGCTTAGTTAGTGTTAGGTAAGAGGGTGGGGGGTCCTTATTCTTTCTATCTAATATTTTTGTGTGGGTGGGTGGGTGGGGGGCAATGTTGGGATTCCTGTTTAATTAAAAAAAAAAAAAAAAAAAAAAAAAGATTACAAAAAAATATATGTTTGTTTAGGATAGTATAGTATGTGTGTAGGTTAGTAAGTGTTGTCCTGCATGTGTCTTGTCTCTTAATGGTGGGTGGGGGGTTGATGTTTAGATCGTTTCGTTACATGTGTAGAGTAAGTTTAGCTTAGGTTAGTTAGGGACAGTTGTGGGTTAGTAGTAGTCAGGTTAGATCAGTGTAGGTTTACCTTTCCCTTAGTTGCCTCTTTTATTACTACTTTGAAATAAAAAATTTGTTAACCCTTTACCTGATGCGTTAGTTGCTACCTTTTCATAGCCTTGACATCAGTGTAGCAGAAAGTTTTAGTATGACATTTGTGTTCCATGCTCGCTATCCCCAGGCTAATGAGGTTTAACATGCCAGCTACCCGTGTGCTAACTTGGTAAGTATCCACCATGTGGGAGAGCCAACATTGGTAGTGTGCATTGATCATCAAGGTTTGGGGTTGGTATGTATCCTACTTCACAAAGAGTGCTTCCCGACTTGTTATTGTAGGTAAATTGATAGGTCGGACAGCATTGTGAAGTTCTGGGAGAGCTTTGTAGATGAGGATTTGTTCACACTCTTGTCTTGTTGCTGTCATTGCTGACCTACATCATGTGTGTACTGATTCAGCATGACTTTCCTTCATGGAAGTATACGCCGTAAGGGTGATTGATGCAGTGACATTTGTTTATCATTCCTTTCATTTTACAGCATAATTTCCAATTTTAGTATCGCATGGTGCCTACATTTCTCAGCCACCATTAGTTGTCTAGAATAGCTGTAGATGGTGCATCATTCTGTCCAACACAGCATGATTGTGTGTGCTTAGTCCCTTCATCAGTTATTTTCCTCAGTATAGTAAAGCTATGATGCAATCCTGGCCACTGCACAGATGTTTCAGTATACATGAAACAGGACAGTAGTATAGAGAATCGACATGGTTGCCACACAGCCACTTTGGAGTTATCTACTGCACAGTTGAAGTGTGAAATGACACAGAGACACAATAGGTGTGCAAGTGATATTTATTTGTAGGTGGTGTAATGCAAAATGTCCATTCACAATGTTAGCTGAGTCCGTTCTGGTGCATTCTTACATGGTGATCCTACAGACGGGGTGTGGATGATGCTCCTGACATGCTGGGGTGAGGTCACAGACGGTGCAGAGGAACATGAATTGCCAAATGGTAGGAGAGAGACATTCACTAGCAATGGGGACAAGTCATACAGTGGATTGCCGAACAGTCATTGAGGGTAGTTGTAGTGAGACTGGCATGTGTCAAAACGTAGGACCTTGGTCAGAGTAGGCCATGGTGCAGGGACTAGGGCTTCCGGGTACTCTTGCGTGTGAATGTTATCTGTTCCATGTCTTCTTCTTCTGATGTGTGTGTTGCCTGGTGTATCCTTGTTGTTGTTGGTTGTGAAGGGGCAACAAACACCTCAGTGTTAGAAGACATGGAGGCAGACATCCCGGGGGCTGATCCCTGTCGAGTAATGAAGGGCAGTACTGCAGCAAGGAGGGCTTGCTGGTTTTTCAGAATGGCAGCCACATCCCGATGGTAGGCAGCCAGGTCGGCCCTGAGGGGTTCTATGTTGCATTCGTGCACACGTTGACTGGCTTGCAGTTGGAGTTGTTGTGTCAACTGGATGACAGCTGTGCAGATTTCCTTCTGTGTTTTTAAAAGTTCCTCCAAGAGCGATGTTCTGGCTTGTATTGCAGCTGCCTGATCAGCAGTTGACAACATGCACGAACGCACCCCCTCAAGGCTGGCTGCCATAGTTTGCATCCCCACCCGCACCTCCTTGGCCAGCTCTCGCTGGACCCCAACGACAGTTCTTTCGAAGCTGGTGCCAGTGTCGTCAGAGTCCTCAGCTGTGTTGGAGCTGGCAGGTCTTACAATTGGGGTGGCGGGTGGTTCTACTGTGGTGGCTGCTTCTTCTGTGCTCCTCCTTGTGACTGAAGGTGGGGTTTGGAGGCTTTCAAGGACCATGTCAAGGGTCTCTTGTGGGAGGTTGATGGTCTTGTCATCCATGTCATCAGGGAACTCATGGACAGGCATATCGGCAGGACATCCGTGTTCCTCTGCAATGAAACAGGGTACAATTAGTGTGTCTGTGTTGTGACAATTTTGCTTTAAGATGCCTTTGGATGCCTTAACTTTGTACTCTGTGTTTGTCTTGGTATCTGCTGTCCGTCATAGGGCATTGTTGTAGGCCTATGGCCCACCTGTGTGTCACATGTATGATATGGATCTTTCAGACATGTCTGCCAGGTCGCCTCTAGGTGTTGCTTTGTAATTATTTAGAAATAGGCGTTTTTTTGTCCTACTCCTCACTCGGTGTTTCACTATTGTTATGGAGGGACATTTTGTTGGGTGGGCTCTCATTATCCTACATGTGATTCTTGGCTTTCTAGGCAGCAGGATAGCTAATGGTGTGGGGGACTAAGTTTGACCCACTTGTATATAACTCTGTCACCCAGATATTCAATTTAGCTCAGACTAACTAGCAGTGCCTCTGGTCTCCCACATCAAAGGAATGTTTAGACATCCGAGCGCATGACATCTTTGGAACTTCTCAGGGAAGTGGTGGTCACTCAGGTCCTACACATTTCTATCTTTTCCGGTATGTTCCCATACACAAATGACAAAGACAGTATTTGTTTGATATGAAGTTTCATTGTACAACTGACTTGTAGGAATTTAGGTGTGAGCCCCAATAACCCAAACAATACACACTGTTAGAATTGAAATAGTCCGCAGGAGACTAATACATTAGTACACAACTATCATGGTGCCTAACAGTTTCTACTCTCCCTCTGCTTGTTCTATGTATAGCACAGCATGTTAAGTTTGGAGCTTGCCTGTCTGAATCACAGGGGAGACATCATCCCTCATATCAGAGGAATGGGCTGGGATCTGGTTGTGCATCAGCAGCAAGGCAGGCAGCATCTAGTTGTGAATTTATGTTTGGAAACTCCCCCATGCGTGTCTTGGGACGAGAAAGTGAATTTAAAAGACATATGTCATGGTGATGACAAGGTTTCCCTACGCAGGAATGCCAGACCTTCAACCCTACCACATCTATCAGCAACGTACCAGACGGTATCCTTGACTGGGGCACAGAGTGAATATGTTCTGGCAAACTCCAGTGCAGAAGTAGGCAAAACAGGGCGATTTGACTAATTAACAACACCCTAGGACTGACTATTTGCTACATTAACTGATAGGAAGGGCAATGAGAATCATTTAGTGCAAAGTGCTCTGAGGCTCTTAGATGTGAGCAAATGAGTATTAGTACATTCAGGGTAAGATGCACAAAGGCCTCCAGCCTGAGGCTAATGCGCAAAGTATACGTTTCACTTGCCACACTACACTTTGACTGACTGTGGGTGTTGTGACTGCCCTGCCAGCACACTTGCCTCTCAGGCCCTGCCCCATACACTTTTTATTCACATTGCATGAACTGTACATGTTACGTGGCATTACCTATGCATGTCAATGTTAGGATGTGGTATGGATGTAAACATTGTTGATGTTTGTATATGATGGGGTATAATGTGTGTCTTACTGGATTGGCCTGTTTATCGTATGAATGTCCTATTTTTTTGTAAGACTGTGCAGATGTGTTTCAGTGACCAGTTGCCTGTGTCCCCTCCTCAATGTTGTTGTCTGAGCAGTATGACATTAGTGATGTAGCCTTGTTAGCCAGGCACGTGAGGGACCCTGACGTATGCAGCATGTGTGTGTCGTTAGTGCTGTGTGGCTCCTATTGCTCTTTACTTAGGGTTATGTATGTGTCAGTTATGGACATTCGGCATTTGAGTGTACTGGTACCTTTGTCTTATTTCTAGGAGTAATTGCAGATGTCATCCTCACCCCCTATTTTAGGTATGTATGTTCCAGGGTGGGGTTCCTGTCATTTGGTGCTATAGCTGCACAGAGATGAGAGGTGTTATTGTCAACTGTGGTGGCAGTTAAGTTGCAGTTGTTGTATTTGCTACAGCATTACAGGTAGGGACCTAGTTGATGGGGAATAGATTTTGCAAGACAAGTGCTTGGATGTGGATTTGAGGTAGTGTCCTTCCCACCTGTCACTGCTTTCCCTTGGCTCTCTTGTTGTAATTACAGGATGTCCCCGTGGGACTGTTGTGGTTGCTGTATTTTGTCGTGCCCCAGCTTCGGTCAGTACTGGGCATGCCCCCCTGCCGTGCCCCTTTCCCCATGCCACTTCATATATGTGCTGACTTACATGCATTGTGTAGTAGGTATCCCCCCCTGCTTACAATCCTCATTATTGCATTTGAATTCCCCATGCGACTTACCCTGCATGTGCGTTGTGTCGTGGTAGTCTGCGCTGTCCAGTCCTTGAATCCCTGTGACGATCTCCTCCGGGATGACGGCTGCGACCATCTCCTCCATGTGGTCCAGGGCCTCCTGTTGTGCTGGACTCCCCCCTCCAGTCTGCATTGCTGCCTTCCTGTTCCTGGCCATTTTCTCTTTGGTCCTACGTTTGCAGTCATGCCAGCGTTTCTTACACTCGGTGACTGTCCGGCGTTCTTCAGCCACACTGTTAATCTTGTCCACAATTTGTTTCCAGATGGCCTCTCTCCTACTGAGTGGCAATTTTGAGGAGATGAAAAGTTGGTGCTGGTGTTCCGTCACCTCTTTCACCAGGATTTCCTGCTCCTCTGCACTGAAGCAACACTTTCTTTTTTTTTTTTAAATGCCCTGGTTCCTGTATGCTTCCTCCTGGCTGGTTCCTGGTCTGCTCTCATCCTCCTGGGGTCTGTTGGGGCATCTAGGATCCATTTTGGGTCTCCTCTCCTGAAAGGGCAGTTTTCGCGCAAAAATGTAACACAATAGCGTGAAAAAAAACGGCGTTTTCACGATTGCGCTGTCGTAAATTGACCCACAGTGATGTGCGTCGCATTTACGTTGGTTTCCTTTACGACAGACCGACGCTGTGTGCGTCATGAAATAATGACTCCCACCTGTTGGTTGCGCCGCCGTACGTCAAAGTATAAATTTGACGCCCGCATGGCGCTTCCAAATGGCGTTAGACGGCGCAATATTTTTTTTACGCAAAACTGCGTTGCCGCAGTTTTGCGTCAAAAAGTATAAATATGGCCCTTGATGTTCGAATTCCTTCTAAAAGTATCCCCCAAGAGAGAGAGGAGCAGAGGATAATGATCACTCTCACATCTGGAATCCACCCTCATATACCTCAACAAGAGCCATAGTCTCACGTCTACCAAAAAATAATCAATAGTACTTGTCGTATTGCCTCGTTTGAATGTGGGTGCAGTGTTTGTATCAGAGGGCATGTGACCATTACAAGCTCTAAGGCCATGCTTTAAACAAATGGAAGCCGACTGGGCAGCCATTCTTGAGTGCGGGTAAAATCGATCGTTGTTCAGCTGGGCAATCCCCCATAATTTGTCCTCCTCCACTGTTAAACCGCTAAGCAGTTTACGTCCCCAGCTATAATTAAATAAAATGTTGGAGGTAGAGAATCTAAAAAATCAGAAAGTAGAGTTAAAGTCTGAGACTCAGAGCCTTGTGTGACAGAACAAGCATAAACATTAATAAGAATTACATTGACTCTCTGTTGAAACGAGATTTGCATCCCCATCAGATCAGCACAATCAAAATTTAAGGACTTAAGGTCACATTGTCGTTTTTTGTTAGTGAGAATCAAAAGACCCCCTTTTGCACGACCTGTCGCCTTCATAGATGGTTGGGCAGGAATATTAAAGGAAGAAAAACCATCAATGCTAATTCGGTCTTCCGCCCACGTTTCCTGGAAGAGGCATATGTCTTGGGTATTTATGTTCGAAGTCCAATTTGGATCATCCAATTTCCTTGCAAGGCCAGCCAAATTCCAGGTCATTATAGATAGGCCATTATTATCTGGGTTGGTTCCGGATGTCTGGGGGCTGGCATCTTCTAGGATTGTCTCGTCCTTAGCAATCCCCTCGGATTCCTTTGTATGTGAAACCTCTAAGCAATCCCTTGGGGGCACTTCCTGAACTGGAATCAATCATACAGGAACAACCCGCAAGGTTCCTGCAGACTTCGGGGGATCCCCCCTGATATTATAATCCGACCGTTCGCAAATATGGGCCTTGATTGCACTACCTAAAAGTGATACTAAAGTGATACCTCCTGTTGCTGGCCCCCTGCACTGTTGGGTACGTGCATCAAAAGCAATGATTTGGTCCACCAAAAACCCATCAAAAAACTCAATTGAGATAACATCATAATTCGACCCTAGAGGACACCATCTCTTTGCTTTGTAAATATCCGAACGAATAACTGAGAGACAGTTTCGTCGGAAGCGCAACCAGTGGATAACCTTGTTGATCCGTGACTCGTGTTGCTCGACGACTCCCGGGGGCAACTTTGGTACATTGTTAAAAAAAAAAGAGGGGGTCATTGTGACCCTGGCGGAAGGCGGAGAAGCAGCGGTAAGACCGCCAACAGGCTGGCGGTCTTTTTTTTTTTATTATGACCATGGCGGTTACCGGCTTGGTCATCCGCGCTTCTCCGTTCCGCCCGCCAGGGCGGAGACGTCCACCGGGCTGGAGACCTGGGTCTCCAGCCCGGCGGCCGTCACTATACTGCTGCCGGTATTTTGACCCGGCTTACCGCCATGGATTTCATGCGGTTTGAAACCGCCATGAAATCCATGGTGGTAAGCACTATCAGTGCCAGGGAATTCCTTCCCTGGCACTGATAGGGGTCTCCCCCATCCCCCACCCCCACCCCATATCCCTCCCCTACCCCCCACCACCCCTGCACCCTCAAAGGTGGCAGGGCCCCCTCCCAACCCTGACCCCCAACATCACAAAAACTCACACACACACGACACGCACGCAGGCACCACCAACACACACACACGACATACATGCAAACATCCACACACACAGTCAGACATGCACATCCACATTCAAACATCCATACAGACATAACTACAGACATACACGCACTCATTCCCATACACACAACACCCCCGCAAGCATACACGCACTCACACAGCCCCTCTACATACACACACGCACACCCCCACGCACGCACACAACACACAACACCCCCCCACCCCCCACCCCTCACGGACGATCGACTTACCTGGTCTGACGATCCTCCGGGAGGAGACGGGAGCCATGGGGGCTGCTCTGCCGACACCACACCGCCAACAGAACACTGCCACGCCGAATCACAGGATGTGATTCGCTGGGCGGGGTTCTGTTGGAGTGGCGGTGGAGGTGGAGCAACCTCCACTTCCCTGCCGCCCACCAGTATGGCTGTTGGCGGGTCTCCTCCGTAAAAGGACGGAGAGCTGCCAACGGTCATAATAGGCCGAGCGGCAAACCGCCACCACTGGCGGTCTTCCACACGGCGGTCCCTCAGCGGTCTTGGTAAAAGACCGCCGAAGTCAAAATGACCACCAGAGTGTTTTTCCCACCCTTGATATCTAAGCTTGTTGGTAAAGATGGGGGTGGACCACTGGGATCTCTATTGAAATTGATATCACAGGAGGAATCATAGGTAGGAGGTGATACAGGTAGCTCCTTTACGTCTGGAGGGAGAAGATTCCCCTTGCCTTGTAATTTCGTAATGGATTTGCACCCCCTAGGTGTTTGAATACTCTGTGGAACGGCAGAGCAAACAGTGTGGGCAATATGGTTCATCATAATCGCCCCTTCCTTGAGAATGCTGTTGGAGCCCACCCGCTCATTGGCAAAAAGGTCTGGAGAGTATCATATATTGGCCTCTGTAACTGCCTTGTGGATCCCCTTACTATGGGGGAGAGCGGTTAATCCACCATATACTGACGTCGATGGAGTCAATTCTGCCTGCTTATTTCCTCCCCTCTCAGAAGCCTCTACCTGTTGACATCTGCATCTATCGTGGAGCACCATGTTCCCCTGCAAAAATTTAACTAGCTGCGTTACCAATACCCTAACTTTATCAACTTTCTGCAGGATTAAAGAAACACACTAGTCCCGCTTGCTCGTTGCTCCAAACCACTGTAAGTGGCCGGGGAGTTTGGCTAAAGAACATCTTCTATATCTTGTTCAGCCATAGATTGTTCGTGGACTGTACATAAGTCACCCTCCTCTGACAGGGGACCAAACCGGTTTGCACAGGGTATATTGGGAACCAGCCTTATCTCGGGGCTCAAAGGGTAAGAAGTACTTGGAGCATCTTCTAGTTGGCAATTTCCCTGTATTAAAGAAGGATTAATAACACTGCCCATAGTACCCTGAGATAGAGGACATGTGGTTCCGTTTAAGTTAGACAGATCCCCTCCTTCCTCTACTTGGGTGCCGGGAACAGGGGTATAATCTCCCCTCTTCTTTTTGTGAAAGAATTCTTGAATCCTCTTAGGTTGTGAACGGGACTTCTTTTTAGGCTGGGCTCTATTAGTATCCATCTCACTATTTAAAATGGCCTCCACTTCCTCAAAAAGCAGATCCATTTCTTCGAGGGATTTAGGACCACATCTTGTGACCGTATTATCTAGTTTCCTGGGGCGCTTTTTCTGTTTTATGGTTTCGTTGAGGGGGACTGACAACTCAGCAGCCTTCCTCTTCCCCATGGAATTGATAGTAACAAAAGGCAGACAAGGTAATAAAACAACTCTTACTTGGTAATTGGGGCTTCAGCAAAGAGACTGGGCCCTGCCCGGCCTTGTACAGGCGAAGACAGGCATAGATGGGCCCGTCTTGGCCCGGGCGCACGCCCTGGCGCGTCCCGCGTTCCACGAGGGGTGCATCAATATGTAGCAGCAGGGGGGTCCAGGGTGGCCGGGAGCTGTAGTTCTTCCTTTCCCCCAAGCGCCAGCAGCAACTTTGGAAACACCCGCGTCCCGCGAGGGGTGCTTCAATATGTAGCGGCAGGGGAGCCCTGGGCAGCCGGGAGCTGTAGTTCTTCCTTTTCCCCAAGCATCAGCAGCAACTTTGGAAACACCCACGTCCCGCGAGGGGCACGTCAATATGTAGCGGCAGGGGAGCCCAGGGCGGCCGGGAACTGTAGTCCTCCTTTTCTCCCAAGCATCAGCAGCAACTTTGGAAACACCCGCATCCCAGCAGGAGGGAAGAAGTTATCTCCAAGACTTGCGAGACTTGCTTCTAAATTGCAAATGTATTTTTTTGAAGTGGAGCACATTCCTGGGAGGTGCAATGTTGTAGCTGATGGGTTGTCGCAATTGCCAATCGGAAGTGAAAATGTTGATACGGAATTTGATGTTGCTTTTACGTATGAGCACATGTTGTCAGGTTTGGAGGTGCATGAAGGGTTGGGTCAAGGAAGTTTGACGGAACAGGAATGGAATCAAGAGATGGTGAAGGACAATAAGATGCAAATAGTGAAAGGTTTTATATTGAATGGTTGGCCTGGTGGGAGGTGAGAGTGCAATTTTGTGGAAAGCGAAGGACGAGCCTGGTGTGTGTGGGGAAGTGATTTTAAGAGGTGATAGAATCATTCCTCCAAAGGGAATGCGGGAAATTATTGTGAGAAAAACTTACATTGATCATAGTGGTATGTCAAGGAATAAACGAAAAGTGAAGGATTTTTTCTGGTGGACTGGAATTGACGCAATGATAGACAGATTTGTGAGAAATTGTCTGATTTGTGCCCAGAGTGATAAGAGTGCAAGAGCATGTACGGCACCTTTGGTACCATTAGAATTACCAGATAGGCCTTGGAGGAAGTTGGGAATCGATTTTGTCTGACCGTTTACTACTTTATCTCCTAAGGAAGTCTACGCTATAGTTATGGTGGATTATTTTTCTAAGTGGCCTGAAGTAGAGTTTGTAAATCAAATTTCCACGGAGACAGTAATTGAGTTTTTGGAAAATGTATTTTCTAGGGAGGGGGTACCTGAAGCTTTGGTGTCAGACAATGGAGTGCAGTTTACTTCGACGAGGATGTTGGAGTTTTTAAAAAGAAATGGCATAAAACATGCTAAGGTTTCTTTGTATAATCCTTCTTCGAATGGTGAAGTGGAAAGGTTCAATTGTGTGATTAAGGAAACTATACAGTTGGCTTTAAAATCAGGTATTCCCTGGAAACAGGCTATTCGTGACATGCTTGTGTCGTACAGGATAAGTCCCCATTCTGTGACTGGCAAAATGCCGTTTGAATTGCTAAGAGGAAGGAAACCATCCACTAGTTTAATTCCCTGGTGTTTGATGGAAAGGAATCAGGTGAAATTTGTTGTGGAATGTGACAAGGAAATGTGAGACAGGGTGTGAGACTATCAATTACATACCAGTTTGTATCATTATGCCAAATCCAGTATGGGTGAGTTGTCTGTAGGACAAAGAGTATGAGTTAAGTTGCCTGGGATTGTAGATAAGGGAAGGCCACGTTGGTCAGAACCTAGGAAAATTGTTAAGGTGTTGAGAAATGCAGTTAAGTTGGATGATGGCAGAACCTGGAATGTGAGAAGGGTGTCTGTTTGTAGGACTGGAGATGGGCAGATTGGTGAATGCTCTGAAGAATGTAATGGATATTTGATGGATGGTATTCCTGATGTGTTGGACGACAAAGTGACTGGTGATGATGGTGCGGAGAATGGAGTGTTACGACGAAGTGGAAGGGAAAGGAAGGTACCTGCCTACTTGAATGTCTATGTGACAAACTAACAAACTAATAATATTATTTCAGGCACTTACCTGCTAAATGTTCATGTATGTAGTTACATTTATTGGATGTTTTATAATCAACATTGGGATGTTCTGTATTCTTATCGACATGTTATGGAACACTGTATAAAGGTTTGTTGGGGGGAAGATGTGTGACGTCAAGCCTGGAATATGGAATGGGAGGTCGTCGCGGGGATGGAATGCGGATGGACGACCGTTAAAGGAGAGGCAGCAGGCGAAGCTTCTGGGGGCAGATTGGCACCGCTTATCGAGTTTTATCTTTTAGCTGAATAAACCTTTATAACGGCTTCACTGTGTACAGCTCGTAATTCAACATTAAGGCCCTGATTCTTACCTTGGCGGGCGGCGGAGGCCGCCCGCCAAAGTACCCCCGCCAGAACACCGCACCGCGGTCGTCAGACCGCTGCGGTGATTCTGGGATTTCCACTGGGCTGGCGGGCGACCGCCAAAAGGCCGCCCGCCAGCCCAGTGGAAATCAACCTTCCCACGAGGACGCCGGCTCTGAATGGAGCCGGCGGACTGGGAAGATGCGACGGGTGCTGTTGCACCCATCGCGTATTTCAGTGTCTGCAAAGCAGACACTGAAATACAAAGTGGGGCCCTCTTACGGGGGCCCCTGCAGTGCCCATGCCATTGGCATGGGCACTGCAGGGGCCCCCAGGGGCCCCACGACACCCCATACCGCCATCCTGTTCCGTATGGGGTGTCAGAATCCCCATGGCGGCGCAGCTGGATTCTTATGGGCAGCGGAAAACCGGCGGGAGACTGCCGGTTTTCCTCTTCTGACCGCGGCCAAAGCGCCGCGGTCAGAATGCCCTGCGGGGCACCGCCAGCCTGTTGGCGGTGCTCCCGCCAACCCTGACCCCGGCGGTCCATGACCGCCGGGGTCAGAATGACCCCCTAAGTGTGTCATCTGCCCTTTATTAAACACATGCACAGCCACATTGTTTTCCCTCAGGTTGAGAATTTGGCCACAGTGGAAACTGACTTCTATGCAATGGGACATATCCTCAACAATATTGGGGCTATTGATGGTACACATATTGCAGTTGTCAGCCCCCCCAGAGAAATGAACAGGTGTTAAGAAATCGAAAGAGCTTTCACTCAATGAATGTGCAGACAGTGTGTCTGGCGGACCAGTACATCTCCCATGTCAATGCAAAATATCCTGGGTCTGTGCATGATGCCTTTATCCTGAGGAATAGCAGCATCCCATATGTGATGGCCCAACTCCACAGGCACCAGGGCCCGTATTTATACTCCGTTTGCGCCGAATTAGCGTCGTTTTTTTCGACGCAAATTCGGCGCAAAACTAACGCCATATTTATACTTTGGCGTTAGACGCGTCTAGCGCCAAAGTATGGGCAAATAGGGTCATTTTTTTGCGTGAACGCCTTCCTTGCGTTAATGAGATGCAAGGAAGGCGTTCCCGTCTAAAAATATGACGGCGACGCAAATGCGTCGTATTTATACTCCCGGGCAAAAATCACGCCCGGGAGTTGGCGGGTCAAAAAACCCTGCATTTGCGCCACTATTTAACGCCTGGGTCAGGGTAGGCGTTAAGGGGCCTGTGGGCTCAAAATGAGCCCACAGGTGCCCTCCCCTGCCCCCAGGGACCCCCCCTGCCACCCCTGCCCACCCCAGGAGGACACCCAAGGATGGAGGGACCCACCCCAGGGACATTCAGGTAAGTTCAGGTAAGTATAATTTTTTATATTTTTTAATTTTTTTTGTGTGGCATAGGGGGGCCTTATTTGTGCCCCCCTACATGCCACTATGCCCAATGACCATGCCCAGGGGACATAAGTCCCCTGGGCATGGCCATTGGGCAAGGGGGCATGACTCCTGTCTTTACTAAGACAGGAGTCATTTAAATGGCGTCTGGGCGTCGAAAAAAATGGCGCAAATCGGGTTGAGGTGATTTTTTTTGCCTCAACCTGACTTGCCCCATTTTAAGACGCCCTAACGCCATTTTCCCCCTACGCCGGCGCTGCCTGGTCTACGTGGTTTTTTTCCACGCACACCAGGCAGCGCCGGTCTGCTAGCCCCGGCTAACGCCGTTCCATAAATACGGCGCCCGCATGGCGCTTCAGAATGGCGTTAGACGGCGCTAAAGTTTTTGACACTAAACTGCGTTAGCGCAGTTTAGCATCAAAAAGTATAAATATGGGCCCAGGTGTGGCTAATAGGTGGGCCCATGGTTCTAACCTAGTATATGTTGGTGTATGGGTATGGTGTTGGCCCTAAGGGTTAGTGTTTGGCTAACAGGTATCCATCGATATTTGCAGGTCACTCTGGTTACCCCAAACTCTCATGGCTACTGACCCCAGTGAGGAATCCCAGGACAAGAGCAGAGGAACGTTACAATGAGGCACATGGGCGAACAAGAAGAATAATCGAGAGGACATTCGGCCTCCTGAAGGCCAGGTTTTGATGCCTCCATCTAACAGGTGGTTCCCTGTGCTACTCACCCAAGAAGGTCTGCCAGATCATCGTGGCATGCTGTATGTTGCATAACCTTGCCTTGAGACGGCAGGTGACTTTTCTGCAGGAGGATGAGGCTGGAGATGGGTGTGTGGCAGCAGTGGACCCTGTGGACAGTGACGAAGAGGAGGCAGAGGATGAGGACAAAAGAACAGCAATAATATGACAGAACTTCCAGTGACACACAGGTAAGACACTGTAACTTCACCTTCCATCGACAGTTTTGTGTTGGACATTGTACATGGCAGGGTTATTTTCCCACTACAATGACCACTTACTGTATCCTTTGGCGTCTCTATTTTCAGATATCTGTGCCCCACTTTGGTTCCTGGTGTGTTGACTGCTGCCAACTACAGGTCAACCCTATGTATACATTACTGTACAGTTGAATTGCAATGTTCACAGCTTGTTAAACAAATACATATTTCAATCAATTGACAGACTCCATACTTGTATTTGTTCCAAGGGTGTTTATTTAGATGCTAATAAGTGGAGGGGGTATTGCAATGGGCTGGGTTGCTGATAGAGGAAAGTCCAGCATAGAGTCCAGTCTATTTGCATCACAGGTGCATTGTCCAAGGGGGCATAGGAAGTGGAGCAATGGTAGTTCAAGGTGGACAGGGTGACTGAGTGGGACACAAAGGTGACATTCAGGAGAGTCTTGTTTCCTGGCGGGGGTCTTGGCAATATTCTCAGGCTTCTGCCTGGATCACAGGGACTGTTTGCGGGGTGGTTCTCCTTCTGCAGGGGGAGGGGTACTGGTGGCCTGTTGTTCCTGTGGTGGGGCCTCCTGTCCACTAGCGGCAGTGGAGGTGGAAGGTCGTTCATCGTTTTGGCTAGTGTCAGGGGCCCAGTGGTGTGCTACTGTCTCCCTCATGGTGTTGGCCATGTCTGCCAGCACCCCTGCAATGATGATCAGGGTGGTGTGGATGTCCCTCAGGTCCTCCCTGATCCCCAGGTACTGTCTCTCCTGCAGCCGCTGGGTCTCCTACAACTTGTCCAGTATCTGGCCCATCGTCTCCTGGGAATGGTGGTATGCTCTGACGATGTTGGTGAGTGCCTCCTGGAGAGTCGGTTCCCTGGGCCTGTCCTCCCAGCTTACCTGTTGTCCTGTGCCTATGTCCCTTGAACCGTGTGCCCACTGCCACTGACCCCAGGTCCCTGATCATCCTGTGTTTGTGGGGTGGCCTGGGGTCCCTGTAGTGGTGAACACACTGCTGATTGACGTGTCCTGGGGACAATGGTATGGGCCCGCTGGGTGGATGCTGTGGTGGTGTTTCCTGAGGGGGAAGGCTCTGTGGTGGTGTGTGACTGTATCTGGGTAACCGACTGTTCGGAGGTCCCTTATGGGCCAGGTTGATCATCCAGATCCAGGCGTCCAGAGCTGCTGTCATCACTGTGGGCCTCTTCTGGGGGGGACTGAAAGTTGCTGGCACCTCCTCTCCGGTGACATTGGATGGGGGACTTGTGGGTATGTAAATGCAGTGTTATTGTTTCTGTGTGTGCCATCTTGTGCATGGGTGTGTTGCCCTCTATGGTTGTTATTGCCCTGGCAGCTTAGCCTTGTGTGAGTGATGATTTGGTGATTTGGTGTGCTAGGTGATTGTCTCTAGTGTGCATGCTTTAGTGATGTTTGTCCATGCAGGTCTGTGATGGGGGTCCATGCATTGGTGTTATGTGCCGGCCTTGGTATTGGGATGAGTGGGTTGTGATGGTGGGTTGTATTTGAGGTGGTGCGGTGATGGGGGTGAGGGCAAGGGTGGGGGTATGTGATGGCATGCTAGTAGGAGAGGATAGTAATAGAGAGTTGACTTACCAGAGTCCAGTCCACCTGCTACTCCTGCCAGGCCCTCTGGATTCATGATTGCCAAGACTTGCTTCTCCCATGTTGTTAGTTGTGGGGGAGGAGGTGGGGGTCCACCGCCAGTCCTATGTACTGCTACCTGGTGTCTTGCTGCCACGGAACACACCTTCCCTCGTAGGTCGTTTCAACTCTTCCTAAAGCCATCCCTTGTTCTTGGGTGCTGTCCCACGGCGTTGACCCTGTCCACGATCCTCCGCCATAGCTACATCTTCCTAGCAATGGATGTCTGCTGCACCTGTGATCTGAATAGCTGTGGCTCTACCCGGATGATTTCCTCCACCATGACCCTTAGCTCCTCCTCTGAGAACCTGGAGTGTCTTTGTGGTGCCATGGGTGTAGTGTGTGTGGTGTGTGTGAGGGTGTGTGGGGTGATGTGTTGGGGTGTGTGCTGTAAGGTGTGTGGATGGTGTATGGGTGATGGTGTTTTTGTGGCTCTGGTTCTGTGGGTGCTCTTGGTCTGTCTCACTCAGTTGGCTATAGTTTTTCATCGTAAGGGGTTGTGGGTATTGTGGGTGTGTGTTTTATAGTGGTGTGGTTGTGTGGGTGTGATGTGTGTATGTGTGTCAGGTGTGTGTAGTTTGACTTGTCCAGTGTGGTGTAGTTTTGTATGTGTCTGTGTATTTTGAGCGCAGCGGTATGTACCGCCAATGGTTTACCACGGTTGAATGATTTGTGGGTCATAATGCTGTGGGCGTAGTTCTGTTGGCGTAACGGTGTGGGTTTTGGTACCGCCAATTTATCACTGAACTTTGGGCTGGCGGACTTGTGTGTGTGTCTGTATAGTGACGGATTGGTATATCTGTTTCATAATATGTGTAGCGGTAATCCGCCGCAGCGCCGGTATATTGGCGGCGGTCGGCATGGCGGTAAGCAGGACTTACCGCCAATGTCATAATGAGGGCCTATGTTCTAATGTCTCCATTGCTAGATGGATATCAGGACAACATTAGTTTCCTCCCACCCCAGGTCAAGAAACAAAAGACCACAAAGATCGTCAGTGGAGCGTTTCTTTGACTTTTCCTAACAACACGAATTTCTTCAGGTCAATTTCTTCTTTCATTCTTTCAATTTACCATAGTGTTCTTGCTTTACTTTTCCCATATTTTCTACCCTACCTCTGCCTACTCTTCTGCATATTTTAAATTTCCAACATCTTTGAGAGGGCAATTTTTGCTGAAAGTGCTTCTGTTGAAATGGCAGGATTTTCAGCCAAAATGCTGAATTCAAGAAACAACCCCCAAAATGTAGCGCGCTTTCTCTCTGTGCATTCGGGACGTGCTTACGTTTCTTGACCGGATCCACCATGCCTTGCACCAGACAACTGGGCTGCATTGGGAGGCCTGCCCTAAGAATAGCAAGCCTTCTGATGCACAGAAACTGATAGAACTACAGCATTTGGCTGGTTGACTTATAGTTTCCAAGAGAGGAGACAGCTGGAGGTCTGTTGTTAAAATGTTTTTCAGTTCTGTGGCATCTAAGCTGCAAGGATATCCCTTGGGCGAGGCATCCATCAATCTGAACCCCTGCTCTCTTTTATTAGTTTCTGATTTTGTTATCAGGACTGAGCAGAAAGCCAGAAAGCTCCTCCTTTGCATCAAAACGTGTATTGCACAGAGTGGCTGCTGTAGACCTTGCATAATGACCTTAATTGATGCGTAGATTGAAAAGTGAGGTGTTTCACTCAAATGTATCAGGGGAAGGGGCACAACACAAGCCACTGCAGAACCTGCGGCGCCCCCAACCTATCGAGGAGCCTCCAATGCACCAAAGGCCAATGAATATCTCTGAGATATGAGATGGTAAGAGGCCCCTCCTCCCATTCTGCAGGGGACCCTATCATTTTATGTTACACCAAGGAACTTGGCAGAATCTTACACGGCTATGAGAAATAGGAAACATTTATATGCGGGCCTATTCCCAAATGTCCACCAATGAGTGTTATTATTAAGAATTCTTGCTCCAGATTCTATATCATGATGTGGTTATCAGCTTCGTAGTAATCACCAAATAAATATTGTTTGCCAAGTAGAGAAGAGAGTTGGATACTAATTTGATGACAAATTATCCCATATTGGAAGGAAATGATGCAATGTAATATGCAACTCGAACTATTGGTAGTGCCGTTTTCCACCACTGCTGCAGTTCCACCAAATCAATATTAACTGTTGATCCAGCCAGCACCCAGATTCTGTAACTTATGTCTGACTTTGAATCCATGATTAGGGAAGGCAGAAACGAAACTTTGGAAATGGCTGCTGTGAATGCCTTTTCTGCTACTGGAAAACATACCTCGCAAATGACTGCTGCAACGCCCTTCCTTCTTCCAATGAGCATACCGTCATTACTAAATGATTCATTGTATCCTGCTTCTATTTCTGATAGACAAAGTATTTGTTTGTCATATTCATAAGAAGACCGCCAACAGCAACTAAGGCCCGTATTTATACTTTTTGACGCTAAACTGCGCTAACGCAGTTTAGAGCCAAAAATGTTTGCGCCGGCTAACGCCATTCTGAAGCGCCATGCGGGTGCCGTATTTATTGAATGGCGTTAGCCGGCGCAAGCAGACCGGCGCTGCCTGGTGTGCGTGGAAAAAAACCACGTACACCAGGCAGCGCCGGCGTTGGGAAAAATGGCGCTAGGGCGTCTTAAAAATGGTGCAAGTCAGGTTGACGCAAAAAATCGCCTCCACCCGATTTGCGCCATTTTTAACTACGCCCAGACGCCATTTACATGACTCCTGTCTTAGTAAAGACAGGAGTCATGCCCCCTTGCCCAATGGCCATGCCCAGGGGACTTATGTCCCCTGGGCATGGTCATTGGGCATTGAGGCATGTAGGGGGGCACAAATCAGGCCCCCCTATGGCAAAAAAAAATATTAAAAAAAAAAAATTATACTTACCTGAACTTACCTGAATGTCCCTGGGGTGGGTCCCTCCATCCTTGGGTGTCCTCCTGGGGTGGGCAAGGGTGGCAGGGGGGGTCCCTGGGGGCATGGGAGGGCAGCTGTGGGCTCATTTTGAGCCCACAGGTCCCTTAACGCCTGCCCTGAGCCAGGCGCTAAAATCCGGCGCAAATGCGGGGTTTTTTGACCCGCCCACTCCCGGGCGTGATTTTTGCCCGGGAGTATAAATACGACGCATTTGCGTCGCAGTCATTTTTTTAGACGGGAACGCCTACCTTGCATCTCATTAACGCAAGGAAGGCGTTCACGCAAAAAAATGACGCTCTTTCCTCATACTTTGGCGCTAGACGCGTCTAACGCCAAAGTATAAATATGGCGTTAGATTTGCGCCGAATTTGCATCGAAAAAAACGACGCTAATTCGGCGCAAACGGAGTATAAATATGCCCCTAAGTGTCGAGGGCACAGTCAGCATCCAAACATGGCAGCTGCTACTTGAAAGAGCTCTACATCGGGCCTACACCTTCCATCAACATCTGCAGCAAGGTGAAGTTCTCCAGCACTGCAAACCCCAGATCAACTGCTGTGACAACAGAGAAGTTACTGGTGCCAAATAGGGTGACCACCTGGTATGGGGGCAAATTCCTGACAAGACTGTAAACAATTCAGAACAACAGGTCAAAATTCAGGACAAAGGGTCAAAATTCAGGACAAAAAGTTATTCATAGGACACATCCAAGGACAGGACACACATGACTACTTTATCAGTGCATTTATTTACAATTTTATTAGATAGCACCATTCACTATGGTCTCTATGTGATTGCCTGTAGGTATGCTTTATTCCAGTGGGACATTATGTCCTTGTTTAATAGTAAGTTAATACCCTTGAGCACGGAGTTAAGGGCATCTGCCCTATCTAAATGTACCCAATCTTTCTTGGAGAGAAAGCAACTGCAACATTTTGATTATGTATCTAAACATTTTAAGATGTATGGCATAGCGTTTGGGGAATTTAAGGTAAGTGACCTTCCACTAGTTTAGACAAGTTGAACAAAACATCTGATGCACCTCATCATCCAGTGGACTTTAAACCTAAAAGAAAATTAATGAGGCAGAACTGATGGTGTGGGCAACAGTCTCACCCCTTAAAAAGGATGTGAGATACCCACAACTTATATAGTCTCACAGCACTACAGTGTGTGTCCGGGACTCTAAATGTATTTCAGCCCAATCTACCAATCAAAGAGAATTAAAGAGGATGATGATATCAAGATCAGATGGGAGTTACAAGGCAACTGATTCAAAGGGTTGCTGCGAAGGGCAGAATAAATAAGGAAGAGAAGAACAAGATGGGACAATTCCTAAGATCAGACAAGGTGGGCATGCCAGGAGTAATGGAAAGTATTGTATATCTGGGGAGTTGTCTCAGCAGAGAGGAGACAACAGAAGTAAGCCTGTCAAGTGGTTGAACAAGCAGCACCCAAACTGTTGGTGCAACGGTCCACTGGGCATGATTGTAAAGGGTGAGCAAAAGCCATAGATATTGTATTTTTGGTTGTGCCGTAGGCAATTGCCTGCTCTATCTATGTCTTAAAATGGTTCTGCAGTTGAGCCAAGGCCAAACCAGTGATCTGGGTCATCCCCAAGGGCCAACATACATGTAGAATCTTCAAAATATTTCAGATGTTAAACACACAAGCAAAATAAATAAAAAAAACATGATAAAGATTTTAAAATGTAAAAAGTTTTTCTCTGACATATGGTAGCATTTTCCATGTTTTTATACTGTTGAACTGGAAATCAGTTACTTTTTGGTACCTAAAAATTCCTATCTACTATTCCCCCATTGATTTACAAGATTAAAATCTGGGCAGGGCTGTAGGGTTCCTCCAAGCCCAGTTTGCTTTTTGGTCTTCTCTTCTGCTATCAGTAATGGACCGCCTGGCAATATTGAAGATGGTGGTTCTACCGTGGTTATTATATCATTTTGCAAACCTTTCCCTGCTCATCCCTTGTTCTTTAGTCAGACATGTCCCTCGTTTGATTTGAGGGCCGGGGCACCACCAGTTAGCTCTTTCCACTCTACAGCTAACTGTGACTGCTGGTGGATTAGCCCTTCCAGACTTAGAAAGCTAATATTTAGCTGCACAGTTCCAATGGGTTGCTCGCTGTCTGTCTGACCCACACCTGCATGAACAGGGATTACCGTAAAGACTTAACGGAGGGCTTTTTGCACTACTCATTGTTTCCAACTGTCCATTCTATCCAACCCAAGGTTATTCCACACATCTTTCTCTTACTTTGCTAGAACCAGAAAAACTCCCTAACACAAATAAAGCCTGTGCTCCCGTGCTACCTTTTCAATGCCTCCCCACTCACACAGCATGGGTTTGCTCAAGGCAACTCTGTCAGCGGCATGCTACTGGCCTCTCAAAAGTAGGGGACTTGTTTATTGACGGTGAGCTACTAGATTTCCAAACCTTATTGTGGACTACAGTCTTCACCTAGGTCAATTCTTTACTTATGGACACCTTGAACAATCATTAAATGCCCTATTTAATGTTTGCCACCGAGCACCAACCCCACAAGAGCTATGCCAGATGCTCTACACCATAGGTACTGGCGGCAAACTGAAAATATGGGTGTACAGAGCATTCCAGCGACATGGGGACCACTCCAAGCCTTCTCTCCATACTAACTGGGAAACTGACTTGGCAATCTCTGCAAAATGTGAACTGGGCTAGAATATTGGAATATCCCCATAAAGTATCCTGCAGCTTCAGTTAAGCATATTCAATTTAATATTCTGAACTGAGCCTACCTTACAGCTAGCCAAATTACCGAAACATGCCAGGGAGCATCATCTGGATTCATCCTTCCTGCATGCAATTAGATGACAATTTGCTTTTTATGCTTTGGTCTTGCCTCACACTCATTTTATACTGGCAGAGAGTTCTCGAGGTGCTGTCAAACATGATGGGCCATGTACATGTGTTTCAAATTAGTACGTTAGATCACAATTCAATGCCATGTATTTAAAGTGAACGTTTCGAAACATGAACTTTAAAACATTCCCTAACCCTTACTCTTGACAACACCAGGAGTGAACAAAGTGAACCAATTATCTGGTGTCCCTTACATCATGGCCAATTATTGTTATGGATGGTGGAACATTACAGACTAATAAAACATACCTGTGAGTTTGTTTACACAGTCCATCTTGAACGGAATTACTTGAAAGTTCTCTCATATATCACTATCAAGTATATTAGACTCATAAAGTGAATTGATTTGAGTTAGTTCACACAATTTAGTCATGCAGGGAATCTGGGATTTGAACCTTGGTTTCCAGGTCACACATAGTGCACTTAAGCCACTGGCTATTTTCTCAATCCCTTTTACAAGTAGAAGACAGAGCTTTCATACAATGTTTTTAAAATTAATAGTACACTGTTATATAAATACAGATCACATGATAATCTGGCACAATGCCTAAAAAAGAAAAAGGTACATAATGAGGGTAAGGGAAGGCAGGACACAATATGCTAATATCACTGGATTTTTCAGATATTACGGAGCAGATTTATCAAAGTTTTTCATAACCCTTGTGCCACGCATGGTGACACATAGTTTGCTAAATCTGTTATAATGCAAGGCAGTTCCCTTGTGTTACACTATGCCAGGAAGGCGTTACATGGGTGGAGCTTGGGTGTTCCCACATATCCACCCATGTATTCTAAGGATTCCCAGATTTACCTACACTAGTAGACCTTGGAATGCCTTTGAACGGTATGCCTTCGGAGGGGAGATGCAACAATGAGAAATAACTATATTACACCTTGCTGGTTCCTCTTACTGAGTGTGTGGCATCAGGCAGCACACTCAGAAAGTGAAAAATGCCACTATGGGTAGTTTTTGTGCAGGAAGGTGTCCCATCCTGCACAATAACAATCCTGCTTGTAACACAGGCACCCTTGCACCTGCGTTGGCACTAGCCTGCAGATTGTGCTCTAACGCAGGCAGGGGACAGCAGTGCACCATATTTTGATAGATATAGACCATTCCTGCCCTCTCCCTTTCATGCAACTGGCAAGCCCCTCCTCCTTGGCTAATCTGTGCATACATGGAGAACATGAAGCCTAGAGAGGTTAATGTGGCTGACTGAAGAGCACTAAAAAGGCTGTGCAGACTTCTGAGACAGGAAGTTTATTTGGACTGGGAAGGCACATAGGCCCATATTTATACTTTTTGACGCAATACTGCGCCAACGCAGTTTTGCGTCAAAAAAAATTGCGCCGGCTGACGCCATTCTGAAGCACCATGCGGGCGCCGTATTTATTGAATGACGTTAGCCGGCGGCGCTGTCTGGTGTGCGTTAAAAAAAACGACGTACACCAGGCAGCGCCGGCGTAGGGGGAAAATGGCGTATGGGCGTCCACAAATGGTGCAAGTCAGGCTGAGGCAAAAAAATCGCCACAACCCGATTTGCGCCATTTTTTTACGACGCCCATCCCCCATTGAAATGACTCCTGTCTTAGCAAAGACAGGAGTCATGCCCCCTTGCCCAATGGCCATGCCCAGGGGACTTCTGTCCCCTGGGCATGGTCATTGGGCATAGTGGCATGTAGGGGGGCACAAATCAGGCCCCCCTATGCCACAAAAACAAAAACAAACAAAAAAAATACTTACCTGGACTTACCTTAATGTCCCTGGGGTGGGTCCCTCCATCCTTGGGTGTCCTCCTGGGGTGGGTAAGGGTGGCAGGGGGTGTCCCTGGGGGCAGGGGAGGGCACCTCTGGGCTCATTCTGAGCCCACAGGTCCCTTAACGCCTGCCCTGACCCAGGCGCTAAAATCCGGCGCTAATGCAGGTTTTTTAGACCCGCCCACTCCCGGGCGTCATTTTTGCCCGGGAGTATAAATCCGACGCATATGCATCGGAGTCATTTTTTAAGACGGGAATGCCTACCTTGCATATCATTAACGCAAGGAAGGTGTTCACGCAAAAAAATGACGCCAACTCCATGAACTTTGGCGCTAGATGCGTCTAACGCCAAAGTATAAATATGGAGTTAGTTTTGCGTCGAATTTGCGTCGAAAAAAACGACGCAAATTCGGCGCAAACGGAGTATAAATATGCCCCATATTGTTCTGGGAAATGCAGAGAGTCTCACAAATGGGCCCACTTTTGTTCCTTGTGGCAGTATGCGGCCCCAGATGGTGTACCTGCAAATACATAATAAAAGTCAAATGATCTGGGTAAAGCAGGCCTAATTTGTGCATGCAGGCATGCCAAATGTTGTGAGTGAGCTGCTAGAGACTGCTGATTGCCAGAAGTCATCACACTAAATGTGCTGTTCCCCGTATGCTATGCTACAGAGATTGTTCACCGTTCTTTAAATAGAATTGATCCTGAAGCACTAGCCTGATACTTTACCAGATGGGCAGACTACAATGCTCAGTCAGACCCTCCTCACATTCCTCCTTGATGACCAACGCACCCATCTTTCAACTATGGCTGCCATGCAGGAGTTTGTGGCTCCATCATGTTCTCTTGATGGCTCCTCTGGATGTCCAGACATGCTTGACATGATACTGGTGGCTATTGCAGAGATTTGCAAGGCCCTAGAAAAGGTAGATGAACTAACATTTGGCTCAACAATTTTGTGGGAAAATCATTGCAACCTATCACATAAAGTCATCAGTAGTGATTTTGCCATCTCAGAACTGTTTCCTTGTTCAGATGACTTGGCTCACCAAGTCCAAGATCTTACATAATGAGTGAGATTCATGGAAGGCAGGCTTGACGATGTTTAGCGCCACTTTTGGCACATCATCCAATGCATATTTGGCCTGTCTGAAGGACTTAAAGGCAATGATACTAGTCTCTAAATAAAATATTGGTTGAAAACTGATATAACCCCCATGTCTTTCACCTCCCCTTGTTTATGATGGAACATGCTTGCAGAGTACCTGTGAGGCACCTGCTGCCATGGCCATCTCAAGACAAATAGTGGTTAAGATGGTAAATTAAAATGACAGTGATGCTATCCTGGTGGCTGCCAGGAAAACAGGGTGCTTGAAGGTTGACAACATTCAGGTGATGATTTTCCCTGATGTTTGCATTGCTGCACAACATAACATATGTCATTCATGCAAGTGGAGATAAAAACTGTGGTCTCTTGGCCTGCAATATGCACTACTACTCCTGGTAAGATTTTGAGTGGCTGCTAGTAACCATTCTTCTTTACTGAACTGGAAATGGCTTGGAATGGGGACGGACTTACAGTTTACTGAAGAATGCATTGCCTGCTGCACTGCCAGCTTACACACCAAAGCCTTAATGCACTTGACCTGAGTGGCGCAGTACCCAAAAATGCCGGATGAGTCTCAAGCACCCTTCTTTCTCTCCCTGAGTGAACAAATTAAACATTCACCACACTGTTAGCATATTCTGCTACCTCAGGAGATGATCCTCCTTCAGAAAAAGAGGCCTTGAGACGCTGGTTAAGTCACAGACTCAAACAAATGAATTTAAAGCACAAATATCCTATTTTGATATACTATCTATTAAACAATCTATCTATCTATCTATCTATCTATCTATCTATCTATCTATCTATCTATCTATCTATCTATCTATCTATCTAACCATCTATCTATCGCTATATATATATATATATATATATATATATATATATATATATATATATATATATATATGTGTGTGTGTGGATAGATAGATAGACATTCACTTAAAAAAGGACAAAGGTTAAAGTGACATTTTATTTAGGTGACAATATCAGTTGGAACATAACATATTAAACTAAAAATACACTAACATTCATCAGTTTTGGTTAACTGAAGTAGCTACAACTTGATCTCTCAAGAAATTATAACTTGTGCCCTGCCATGCACAGCGGTGTCACAAATTATGTTATTTCAAATGTCATTGAAAGTCTTGAGCGATGTAATATGTGATGTTATAAGCAGTGCATGGCAAGGGCACAAGTAATAATTCTTTGAGGGCTCGAGTTATGGTTGGCTTGGTGAACTATAACTAGTGAGTTTTAATGTTGTTTTTAGTTTGAAATGTTATTTTGTAATATCCATTGTCACCTAACTCTAACCTCACTTTATCCTTTGTTGTTTTCTATGAATTTGTTAGGGGTGGGTGGAGTCCTTGGAATTCTGCAGCAAAACCTCTACCATACTTACCTGGCCTTTTCCCTGTACCTTACCCTGCTGCAGCGGAATAAGAGCCTTATTTAGATCTCGGCTGAGAGAATACTCCATCAACAACATGACGGATATCCTGTCCTCCATATCACAACCCCCATAGGATATAAAGGGATCATAAAATGGCAGACGGATATTTGTGACAGAGTATTCCCCTCTGCCAAGATCTAAATCAGGCCCTAAGTAAAGTTTCCTTCCATTACTGCCAAGCGCATGTGTTTGATTGAAATAATTGTGCTTGAGGGTGAGGCCAGAGGTTAAAGTGGGATTAAATGTTTGTGATTTCGGGTTTTGCAGGTGGGATACTGTGTGACAAATGTGCCCAATGAAATCTATGTATTCCGTTCCTTTCCCTGTACTGCAATGCACCATTTTTCATACTGTCCACTTACGACAGACAGGATATCAATTATCCGGATGATATACATGACCTGTGGGACATATTAATCATCTGCTTCTTTGGAGTCAGGTTAGAATTGAAAGGTATTTGGAGAAGAGCAGGGCCATTGAAAATCAAAGTTATTTTTTTGTTAATTGCAGCTGCCCCAGGTGCAGACTGTAGAGAGTAGCATATTTGTACCCGATGAGCTATCTTTCATGCTACCAGTCATTTAGCACAACAAGAATAGTCTACTTGTACTCCATAGTGGATGATGCCTTACTCGTTAAGGCGGAAGAAAGTTAGGGGTTTGATGAATGGATAGAAAAGGGGATTTGGGAATGTTGTGACAAAGATAAATACAACACATGAACAATATCCATCAGGACGATGAGCAGCACATCATCATCATCAGTTTGTTGTGGAAAGAAACGAAGGAATGAGTATGACAAAGTTCACGTTATTTTAAATGCATTACAAACACTGTTTTTGCCCCAGCAACCCAAGGTATTAGGGGGCATATTTATACTCCGTTTGCGCCGAATTAGCGTCGTTTTTTTCGACGCAAATTCGGCGCAAAACTAATGCCATATTTATACTTTGGCGTTAGACGCGTCTAGCGCCAAAGTATGAGTAAAGAGCGTCATTTTTTGGCGTGAACGCCTTCCTTGCGTTAATGAGATGCAAGGAAGGCGTTCCCGTCTAAAAAAATGACGGCGACGCAAATGCGTCGTATTTATACTCCCGGGCAAAAATCACGCCCGGGAGGTGGCGGGTCAAAAAACCCCGCATTTGCGCCACTATTTAACGCCTGGGTCAGGGTAGGCGTTAAGGGGCCTGTGGGCTCAAAATGAGCCCACAGGTGCCCTCCCCTGCCCCCAGGGACCCCCCCTGCCACCCCTGCCCACCCCAGGAGGACACCCAAGGATGGAGGGACCCACCCCAGGGACATTCAGGTAAGTTCAGGTAAGTATAATTTTTTATATTTTTTAATTTTTTTTGTGTGGCATAGGGGGGCCTTATTTGTGCCCCCCTACATGCCACTATGCCCAATGACCATGCCCAGGGGACATAAGTCCCCTGGGCATGGCCATTGGGCAAGGGGGCATGACTCCTGTCTTTACTAAGACAGGAGTCATTTAAATGGCGTCTGGGCGTCGAAAATAATGGCGCAAATCGGGTTGAGGCGATTTTTTTGCCTCAACCTGACGTGCCCCATTTTAAGACGCCCTAACGCCATTTTCCCCCTACGCCGGCGCTGCCTGGTCTACGTGGTATTTTTCCACGCACACCAGGCAGCGCCGGTCTGCTTGCGCCGGCTAACGCCATTCCATAAATACGGCGCCCGCATGGCGCTTCAGAATGGCGTTAGACGGCGCTAAATTTTTTGACGCTAAACTGCGTTAGCGCAGTTTAGCGTCAAAAAGTATAAATATGGGCCTAGATATATAAATGTTCTGTGTTCTAGGTTTGACAAAATCAAATTATGGATTAGTGAATTGAACCAACCCAGTTCTAAAACAATATGATTAAAAAAAAAAAAAAATGATACTGCATTGCCAAATTGGCTGTGCGTCTTCATTCTCCTCGGGAATGTCTGCTACTCTTGCTTGCCTACCTGAACCAGTCTGGTAGGTAAGCAAGAGTGTTGAGAACAGGTTTTTGCCTTTTGTTCGTTCAGGAGAGGAGAAGACCTACAGATAATAAAACAGAAAATGTATTGTAGAGTCAAGAGAGGGTCAGAAGGAAGGGAAGCTTTATGAGAAGTGTATCAAGTTCAGAGGCAGAGTAAAAACAAGATGACTCAGAGTTTCATGTTTGTCACCAGGCCAACACACTTAGCAGCATTTAGCAAATCAACGCACCTCTCTTCATTCCACATAGCCCCGTACTAGACCTCAGTCATGGTTTCCCTTTGAAGTCAATAACTTCCTTCTTCTAGCTGTTGAGGTAGAACCACCCTGAGTCCTTCCATTCTCCTCCTGACTTTGAATAACTCTGTCCCGGTCCTGGCCCGAGCGAGATGGACCTGTAGTGCGCTGCTGTTGAAGAACAAGAACGGAAACAGAATTGCAGTATTTTGTATAGATTTGTGTTTGTTAACTAAAGTGGCTAGTGGGGTCTCTGAAGAATGAAAAAAAAGGAGTGGACCCTACAGGTACATTTTTGCTAAGTAAGTTTGTAAAGGCCAATCACCTGCAGGGAAAATTATCACCTATCAGGCACTAAACATTACAATTCATCAAAATCAAGTTTACTATTATCTGAACACCCTCGCTCACTGCCTGCCACCACATAAATCATCAATCATTACTCCCAATCACTCACTAATTGGTACAATAGTTGTAGTTACATTTTCCAATCCAAGCCCAGGAAGGCTAGGTACACAGTTGTATCTTTGATGCAGGTAACAAATTGGAAGTTTGAATTGAATCGCTTGTAAATCAGTGATCTTCTGGGGCAGCCCTGCTTAGTGATGCAAAAAAAAGGATAGGCATGCAAGGGAGATAGACATTGTTTCCAATGTCATGAAGGAATTGTGGAGACTTTTTCACTGCGTACTGGTCCAATTATAATCTGGCCATGTATGTGACTAATACATGATGATGGGCAGCATAAATCTGACACAAAAATAATGTTCCACTAGCTATTTTTCCTTTTTAACAAAGAGAGAGGTTCAATGAGAAATAATCAAAAAGTTCTATGGTGGCACTGGCATACTCAGTCCAGGAAGCAGAGGTCATCCTCAAACTCAGGTGGTTCCCCCAGAAGGTAATCAGCTAACATACTTGATTCTGATAAATCATTCTCTTCTTCCCCCTATGCTGTTTCAGGAATGGTGTAATTGTGTGGTATGAAATGTTGGTTCATTTTGATCTTTGTCAATCTCTACACATTTTGAAGTGAGAGACTAGTTCTTTTCACTGTGCCAGCTGCACTGAACATATTCTCAGCAGACACATTGGCTACAGGTTAAGCCAGATACTTTATTGCCAGCCTGCAGGGCTCTGGTCATTGGTGCATATTCCCAATACCAATACACCAATGGGTTTTGATCCACATATACCTCTTTTGGGTCATCCAGATACTCCTGAAACATCCTCTGAGTTAGGCCTGGATGTAGAACTACACTCACTAGCAGAGTTTACATAATTCAGGCACTTTGTGCTATGTGGAGAAGCTCAAAGTTCTCAAATTCCGTACTTCGGCGGGGAGCAGAGTTTGTTTGTGCTTGTGAGATTGGGTTTTGGTGTTCTCTTGCTAGTGCAACAATACTTCCAGGCCACTTGCAAGCGTACACAAGACTTCATGTTCGCTTGCGTTGCTTCTAGCCACGCCAGCGGCTAAAACAGGAACTCTCATGAGTGCAAACTCACTTCTAAAGTAGATTTTCTAAATGCAATGGAGAATGCAATTTGTTTTTCAGATTGAGAAGCCTTTTTTCTTCTCTTCAAGCAGGAAGGAAGTGTATCAGAGACTCCAACTTCCTATTCCTGTCCAACAGACTCCTCCCAGTGCTTTGTCCATCTCCTGGTCACTTTACACTTGGTGTTCAAGGTGGATGGATCACTCTCTTTGTCTCCGGGATATACCTTTGGATAAGGACCTTATGTTTGTTGAATCACACATGTAGATAAAAAAACTATTGTATAAAGATGTTCAATCAATCAATCAAATAATTAATTTATCTTATTTATGTTGCAGAACTTCCACGAGGTCCACATAAAAATATCAAAACATATAATTACAAAATAGTCAAATTCCTCTTAACCATCACACGAACATCATATCAATTTCACACTGATATAAGGCATATTGCACGTAAGAAATAAAAGAGTAACTATCATACCTCAATTTATGGATAAAAAAATCATCAGCTTACCTGATAACTAAACAAATTGAATAAAATCTAAAGCAGATCCCAAATGACCACAAATTAAAAATTATATCAAACATTATTAGTATAACTTTAAGAAACATACATTTCAAAACAAAACATTTCATTTGGGTGGCATAAAGTGCATTTAAGAACATTGGAGCAGAGAGAACCGATAATTGCAAACAGATAGGTCTCAACCTCCTCTGCCGGAATGGTAATAGAACAGGATATATAAAGAGGACATGATTGAGATCTTGGATGCCCCTTTGACATCGATTACAAACCGGCAAGATACCATACCATTTAGCCAACAAAGGGTTTAATGGATGCAAAGTCTGTCTTAAAAGAAACCAAACGCATTTCAGACCATGAGGTAGATTCCAATGAATATAAGATTATGCTTTGTTTGCTATTTATAAGTCTATTACAAGTAGACTGATCTTTTCCTTAATACATGCCTCTCTATCCAGGTGGAAACTTAAGGACAATGTGGCTTGTTTTAAACTTGCCTTTAATTGCTGTATTGATAGTGAGAAAACTGACATAGGATCGAGTTGCAGCATGTCAGGTGCAACCACAAAGTTCCTTTGAATTGATGACTTATCTTTTAAACTGCCCAAGATGTCTTTCTTTATGCAGGATCTTAATGAACCATTGTCACATTTTTCAAGATGTGCAACCCAGCACACTACCCCGCAAGGTCCTGAACAAAGGCACTTCTCAAACCAAATTCTAGCCATAAAGCTGTTACGGAGGACGCTGTATTCACTGAAATTAAGCTTCTTAGAACACGACCTTCTACCAAGTTTAAAAAGCTCCAATTAGAGACATCAACTGGTTCAATACCATACAGCATAAATGCAGGAATTTTAGCGCGGTAGACCTCCAACAGGTATGAAAAGTGTCATCTCCCTGTGGCATAATAGAATGTACCTAAGCCTTTGGCCTGAGAGAGGGCTTTGGGCATATTGGGCCTGATTACAACTTTGGAGGAGGTGTTAATCCGTCCCAAATGTGACGGATATACCACCAGCCGTATTACGAGTTCCATAGGATATAATGGACTCGTAATACGTCTGGTGGTATAGCCGTCACTTTACCGTCACTTTTGGGACGGATTAACACCTCCTCCAAAGTTGTAATCAGGCCCATTGTTTCCTTTATGAGCTTTCTCACTTAAATACCCACATACTGTCTTCGCCAAGAAAACATGTCATTTAACAATTTCTAGCTTTTGGGCACCCAAGGTCCATATAAAATTTCCATATTTCTGTTTCTTCTTCCTATGCAAGCACATTATTTTACTTTTAGTTGCATTAATCTTCATAAAGGTTGTGTCCTCAAATTGCTGTAAAGCCTGCAGGCGTCAATTTAACCCTTTAGCTGTAAGATAAAAAATTACTATGTTGTCCGCATAAAGTAGACAGACAATAGCCTTTCCTCCAAGCAATGGGGCAATACCCTTGCTTTGAGACAAGTAGTATGGGAGATCAGAGATGTAAAGAGAGAAGAGGAGAAAGGCTAGTAGGCAGGCTTGTTTTAACCCATTTGAGGTAGGAATAACTTGTGACAAGTCCCTGTCCCCAGCCATAATCACCCTACACCAGGTATGCGAGTGAAGAGCAATCACTAAATTTAGGAACGGTCTCAGCATACCCAATTTTAACAGCCTATACAACAGCAAAGAACGATCTGTTTCATCAAAATCAGTGGAAAAGTCTATAAAGGCTGAGCATAAGACCCCATCCCTTACTACCACGTATTTTTCAGTTAATACCTGATGGCTGTTACATTATCAAGGGTTCCATGTTTACTCCCAAACCTTGTTTATTTCATGGGGAGGATTCTATTTTCTTCCACTTGTTCATTGATTTGAGCCAATACACGGATGGGGGAGCATAGAAGAGTAAGTCCTTCTTTCCTAAAGGTTGATTACTCTCCCCCTCATTTACCGCATAAAGGCCCTAAATAAAGGTAACCCATTTCATTTCCTCTATAGATAATGGGAGAGATGTGCTCTTAAATCACAGCCATCCCTAACTAGTATCCAAAAAGATCTGGGCTTGCCTTTGTTGGCTGCCTCCATTAATTTAATCCAGAGCCTATCCCATTCTTCTCTCTTCAGATGAGCGTTTACTCGAGCCCTTCTCCTTTTTAATACTTGCACCTTCACTTTCCTATCAGGATCATAAACCAAATATTGGCCCCTAACGAGTGCATTTATTACCCTATTTAATAACTGAAGGGGGAGAGGGGTCACCTCAGTGTGGTTTATTGAGTATGTTTGGTTAACATCACTTACTATCTGCTAAATGAAATTATTAAAACATTCAATTTAATTTCCTAAACAATTAAATAAATTATTGATGGTGGATTCTAATTTAACTTTCAACCCCATGCTTGACCACTAATCCCAGTGTGTCGGCCCTGTCTTCTTATTATGTTACGACTCTGTCGTCCCATCTCTAGGGGGCGCTCTAAGGAGACTGTTGGAAGCCTGGGAATCACCTGGAACAGTTATCTAAAGTCCCTTGCTGACTCCTGTTTTTTCTCTTTTCTCCATGGTGCACTAGTGTAGTACTACCTTTGCTTCCTGGGACTGCAAATTCCATAATGCACAGCCTGGTAGTCAGGAAAGCCAGGATTCTGTTTCCCATTGTTTTCAATGGGAGAAGTCCAGTTGCTCCTTTTCAATGGACCCTCTCCTCAAGTGTCTGAAACTACACACACCTGAGACCTCTCCTGTGCAGCCCAGCTTGGAACTGCTTATAAGCAGCCATTTCCTCAAGATTCCCGTCGTGCATTGGACTTCGATTCCTTTGTGTTACAGACCCTTTGTCGGATGGTGTTCCAGTTTTGTTCCTGTTCTGTTCCAGCTTGATCCTGTTTCCTGTTTCTCTGCCCTGCTCCTGATTGTTCCAGCCAGAGTCTGCTCCCTATCTCTTAGCCTTGTACCTGTTTGTTTCTTCCAGAGCATGCTCCCTGTTTCTCTGCCCTGCTCCTGCCTTGTTTCAGCCTGAACCTTCTCTCGGTTTCCCAGTCCTGTTTACTGCTCTTTTCCTACTCCCTGTATTCCAGCCCTGGCATTGCCTGTTCCAGCCAGAGCCTGCTCTCAGTTTCCCAGTCCTGTCTCTGTTTGTCCCAGCCAGAAGTTTGCACCCTGTTTTCAAGTCCTAGTCCCACCTTTGCTTCAGCCTGGGCCTGTTCCTAGTTCTTGCCTCTGCCTCTTTGTTTGTTCCCTTCTGTTTCTGTTTCTTCTTGGTTCTTTGTGTCTGGTAAGTGTTCTATCAGTCTTCACCAGTGTATACGTGTCCTCCTGGGTACTGGGGTTGGCTCCTGGTTTCCAGGAGGCAATTCCAGCCCCATCCTTGTCCAGTGTTATACATTGTCTTTCGTGCCTAACAGTGACAGTGTGCTATTGCTGTTTTCTCAGGAATCGCCACTGTGTTTCCAGCTGGACCCTCAAGAGCGTGTCTTGTGTATGTAAGTACTTTCCTTGTCTGTGCTCTAGGGTACAGAGACAGAATCACTTCTGCTGCCTCCTGTCTATGGGGCTGCCAGGGTGACTATCTGTAAGAGCAAACTGCACAGAGGCATGGACATTCCCTGTCACTGTGGGAGGTTCTGCGCCTTACTCTGTGTACAACCCCAGCGTGTTTGTCCATTAGTAATCTGTTTCCTGTTTGATCACACAAGGGTTGCTCTGCTTTTACTTTCCTGTTTCCTGTGCCTGTTCATAGACGATGCCAAAAATTGCACCTTCTCCCGACAGTTTTTTAATCTAGCTATATTCCAAGAAATTACTTTTAGCTCATTGCTAACTAAGGACATTGCAAGTGACCATTCTGGGAAGCGCTGGATAGAGCACCCTGTAACCAGTTCCATCTAGACAATTCATCGTCACGTACTATTTGGGTAGAAGACCTGGGAGTATCAGTGTTCTATCAGTCTTCACCAGTGTATATGTGTCCTCCTGGGTACTGGGGTTGGCTCCTGGTTTCCAGGAGGCAATTCCAGCCCCATCCTTGTCCAGTGTTATACATTGTCTTTCGTGCCTAACAGTGACAGTGTGCTATTGCTGTTTTCTCAGGAATCGCCACTGTGTTTCCAGCTGGACCCTCAAGAGCGTGTCTTGTGTATGTAAGTACTTTCCTTGTCTGTGCTCTAGGGTACAGAGACAGACTCACTTCTGCTGCCTCCTGTCTATGGGGCTGCCAGGGTGACTATCTGTAAGAGCAAACTGCACAGAGGCATGGACATTCCCTGTCACTGTGGGAGGTTCTGCGCCTTACTCTGTGTACAACCCCAGCGTGTTTGTCCATTAGTAAACTGTTTCCTGTTTGATCACACAAGGGTTGCTCTGCTTTTACTTTCCTGTTTCCTGTGCTTGTTCATAGATGATGCCAAAAATTGCACCTTCTCCCGACAGTTTTTTAATCTAGCTATATTCCAAGAAATTACTTTTAGCTCATTGCTAACTAAGGACATTGCAAGTGACCATTCTGGGAAGCGCTGGATAGAGCACCCTGTAACCAGTTCAATCTAGACGATTCATCGTCACGTACTATTTCGGTAGAAGACCTGGGAGTATCAGTAAAGGATACCTGTTTACCATGCTTACCTAGGTAGACTTTCAACCCCTTATAATTTAACAGTAACCCTTAGTATTGGAAGGAGCCTGGGGGGAACTGCCATTTGCCCGTTACATTAATCTGATGAGGGGCCATACCAAGGTTTTGCCTCCCCTCGTCTCCCTTGGTGGGCATAACATCAAACACCCTACATCAGAATTTTTTATCTCATATGTGCTGTGAATTTAGAGTGAAAGTTTACCCTAGGGGTAAAACCTGGCCCTACAGACAATAAGGAGACCAATTTAGTGTCATTACCTTCAATTAAGCTCAGGTTCTCAATTTCGGAAAAACATTTAAGTAATAAGGCCCTATTTAAAATTAAATCCCTATCAAAAAGAGTGATAAGGTCCAACATACAGGAGTCCACATTGCCCTCTACAAAGCCTGTAGAGGGCAATGTGGACTCCTGCATGTTGGACTCTTCTAACACCAATTGACTTCTTCTTATACCAGGATCTAAAAATGGCACAACTATTGGATTTAGGGAAGATGGAATGCAAGACGTTTGTGGCCTATAGTAAACTTCCTTTACTGCTGTGGGTCTCTTGACCGATGCCTTTGCGGGAATTTTTATAGAGTCACTTACAGCCTGGACTAAAGAGGGAATTTGCTCAGGAGCCTCATTGCTTTGTAAATTATCAGTTACTTCTCCAAAGCGTAACTTCCTTTGACCTTTCGTTGAAAATCTACGACAAGATGTTTTCTTTCCTTTGCACAGAATTTCCCTCTTCCAGATTTTACTTGCTTTGGATCGTTAGTACCTGTTCAGGACGGGATTTAAACATCTGGAACAGGATCTGCTCAACAGCCTGCTCATCTGCCTGTGGATTTTCACTCAAGTTCTTTACATTTGAGGAATTATTGAAGAGAAATCTAATAGAGTCGACTGGACAATCTGGACAGAAGACTTCTTTGATGTGCTTCTTACATTGTGGTTTTTCTGACTGGAGGTAAAAATCATTTTGATAACAGACTTCATATTGGTGACTCTTTCTACAAAACAGCGAGGGCCCTTCCAATCCAATAGGTTCCCCAGGTCCTGAAGATTTAACCTTCTTGTTGTTGGTCAATTCTTTCAGTATTGCTGTAACAGTATCAAAGATATAGACTGATCCTCCAACAATTTTTTCTAATAACTGTGGAATTGAATATAAAAGTCTTTCCAAGCACTGTAAACAATTTGACACTTTTACTTCTTGGTCAGCAGTTTGGCAAAATTGTATTCTAATTAATCAATAAAGGACGATTTGATGGGGTACTACTAAAAAGTTGCAGCCCTGAAGGGGGAGGAAGGATCCTCATGGACTGTGAGACTCCCCCTTAACTTGATAACCATATTCCTTACATAACTCTAAATCAAGGTCTGGCATGGTAAAGTCATCATCTCAAACCTGTGCTACTATTTCCTGCGATGACTCCTCTCTGTAGGTTGACTGGAAGGGGATCATCGCCACGGGTACCAACAATGAAGGAGGCAAATTAAGAGTTGGGGGTTGGGAGGACAGTATAGGAGCAGGGAGGCTGAAGGCGGCCTCACAGATCTCTGAGGCATCCTTCTGTAAGGTGGTCTCTCCAAACTTGAAATTCAACAGTGGCCTGTTCCCCACAGAGCTCTCATACCTTCTCTTTGCACAGATTCAGTTGACCCCCCATTAGAGCTCATGTTAGAAATTGGAATCTCCTGTGGGGGGTTTCTCATGTTCCCAAAGAATAAAGATCAGATTTTTCCCTTTCAACAGCGAGGGCGAGGAGTCCTTATGATGAAGAAGATTACATTTTGTTTTTTGGACGGGCTCTTCCCTGGAGCAAGTGGCCGGATCCTAATTTTTTTCAGGATAATGACCAATAGTTTCGGCCGGTGACTTTAAGATGGCAATTAGTAACAATTACAGTGATTTGTGGTAAATAGTAGTGCAAGGGTTAATGGGGCTGCAAACCGCACCACAACCTGGATTGCCCGCTTCCGCCACACAGCACTATCCCCTTTGGCAACAGGGGCTCTACTAACCTCCTTGCCAGAGTGTCTTTCCTTCTTAAATTCCAGATTTTCGAGGCACTGTCTACCTCTCTATAACAGCGACAGGCCAGGAATTGTACCACTCAAGCAGATCCCAATTAAATTGAAGTGAAGGGCAAGGCAGGTTTACAACACAGATATCAGCATAGGCCTTAGTAGGGTCTCCCAATGTTTTTCCTCCACAGGTCCTGGGACACGGTAAAACTCAGCTCTACTCAGCTCCGATCTGTGGACTTGGAGCTGTTACCTCTCCCCCACAGGGCCACCTAAACTATCTCCACCATTGCAGAGCACAGTGGAGACACGCTGCGATAAAAGCCAGAGCAAGAGACTACTGAGTGGTCATGGCCACCCTCCGCTGAGTCTCCTTCAATTTCTGCCAGGTCCAATATAGATTATTACTGCTTATGCAGCTTAGGGTGCTGCCGACGGGCCACTCATGGATCCACTCACACGAAGCTCATCCCCAGCCGCTTGGCCTGCGTCTTCCCTGACTCAGTTTGCCGCTGCTGCTCCCAGCTTCTCAGTCTTTGTGGTCTTCCCGGCTTCCCAGCTTTTCCCGTGGCTGCTACTGCTGCTGCTGCATTACGCACAGCTCCACTTCCGTTGCAGCTCAATACAGCTCCAGGTGCGATGCCGCCATGTCCCTGGGGAGTAGAATAGGAACGGGAGGAGTGAGCGGAGGCCGCGATGGTGCGCCGATCTCCCAACTCCCATCTTGAACCACCCCAACCACAGGGCCAGCTTCAGCGGCAACACAGTTAAGGATCTCCCTGCTTCATCTGCTGAACACCACGCTGAGCTGTGCTGGGAGCACTTCCGGGGCAGCCGGGAATCACGTCCCGTCATTCATCTTCCAATTCCAAATGTGTTACATGTCGATTCTTTCGAGAGTCCGTGTCATTGCGAGAGTTTTGTGTTACGTGTCAATTCTTTCGAATGTCTAGAGACACACAAACGAGGAAGAAAATGTCACAGAGGAGAAGGGCAGGATTAAATGTGAGCTCTTTCAGGATTAACATACCAGCTCAAATGTTGGATCTGTTCAAATGCAATGAATGAGGTGGCAGTCAAGAGCAACATCCCCAGGGACCTGGATGGACAACAACTCTCAAAATAGCAAAGAACTCTTCACCATCATTAATGAACTAGCCAAATCCAAAGCCAGCAACATAGACCCCTCACACACACAGCCCCTATGTGACGCCCTTTCCAACCACTTCCACCACAAAATCCTGGACATCCACAACAGCTTCATACCACACACACTCACCACACACACCCCTCACTCACCCAACTCAACCCCCACTCATGCCCCCGACCACACTCACCACCTGGGCACCCCACCACACACGAAGAAACCGAAAAAAACATGAACTCCATCCACTCCGGATCCCCCTCCGACAGCTGTCCACATCGCATCTACAACAAAGCCAACTCAACCATCGCCCCCATACTCCGCGACATAGTCAACTCCTCTTTCGACTCCGCCACCTACCCAGACCCATGGAAGCACGCGGAAATCACCACTCTCCTAAAAAGAAACTAAGCCGACCCGGAGATCCTCTCCAACTATCGTCCCATCTCCCTCCCCCCTTTCCCCGCCAAGGTTGCCGAGAAACTAGTCAACGCCCGCCTATCCCACTTCCTCGAAGAAAACAACACTCTTGACCCCTCACAATCCGGGTTCCGCAAGAACCACAGCACGGAAACCGCACTCATCGCATGCACTGGCGACATCAGGACCAAAGTCGACAAAGGCGAGACCGTCGCACTCATCCTCCCAGACCTCTCCGCAGCATTTGACGCTGTCTGCCACCACACACTCCGCACACGTCTCCACAACATAGGAATTCGCCACAAAGCCTTAGACTGGCTCACCTCCTTCCTCACCGACCGGACCCAGAGAGTCCGCCTTCCACCTTTCTATTCCACCGCTACCAAGATCATCTGCGGAGTCCCCCAAGGGTCCTCCCTCAGCCCCACACTCTTCAACATTTACAGGATCCCCCTAGCCAACATCCTCCGATCACACGGAATCACTATCCTCTCCTACGCAGATGACACCCAACTCATCCTCTCCCTCACCGCAACCCCACCACCGCCAAAACCAACCTACATGATGCTCTCCTCGACACCGCCAACTGGATGACATCTAACCACCTCAAGCTTAACTCTAACAAAACCAAGATCATCCTCTTTGGCCCCAACAAAACCACATGGGATGACTCCTGGTGGCCCACCGCCCTAGGCCCCGCACCCACCCCCACAAACCACGCATGCAACCTTGGCATCATCCTGGACCCCTCCCTCTCCATGACACAGCAAATCAATGCTCTACCCTCCTCCTGCTTCCACACACTCCGCACTCTAAAAAAATCCTTCAAATGGATTCCTTCAGAGACCAGGAAGACAGTCACCCATGCACTCATCAGCAGCAGACTAGACTACGGTAACGCTCTCTACGCCGGCACCACACTCAAACTCAAACGCAAACTCCAGAGAATCCAGAACACAGCTGCACGCCTCGTCCTTGGCCTCCCCGCCACAAACGAATCTCACCACACCTCAAATCCCTTCACTGGCTCCCCATAGACAAGAGAATCACATTCAAGATCCTCATCCACGCACACAAATCCCTTCACAAAACCAGCCCAACCTACCTCAACGAAAGAGTGAACTTCCACACTCCCACACTCAACCTCCGATCAGCCGACCTCGCCCTAGCCACAGTCCCCTGCATCCAACGCACCACCACAGGAGGCAGGTCCTTCTCCTACCTCGCCCCCAAAACCTGGAACTACCTCCCTACCAACCTTTGCAAAACCAAAGACCTCCTGCTCTTCAGAAAGAACCTCAAGACATGGTGTTTGAACAGTGACCCTCCTTGTCCCCCCCCTTAAGTCCCCCCAAGCGCCTTGAGACCCTCACGTGTGAGTAGCATGCTCTATAAATCTTTTTGGATTGATTGATTGATTGATGCCTTTGTACCTACCAGCTCCCTGTGGTCCCAGGTTCCACATGCTCTCCGCTCCTTGGGGGAGGTCACAGGCTTTCAGTCACTTTCCCCATCATCATTTGCGAATTGTAACTAGCTCCGAGTGGGGTCTCCCTCCACTGGGGTCTGTCTGGAGCAAGTCACATGGGTTCTGCGGTGGCGGCTGCTCTGGAGCTCTGCAGCTGCTTTGAGTTGGGGGCTGTGTTTGTTTTTCTTCGGGCATTCACCAGTATTTCTTTTTACTTTGATTTTAAAATGTTATAGTGTGTGGTCGGCTGGAGTTTAAGTATAGGCCTAGTTATTATTTATTTTGCATTTCATTGATTTTTACATTTGTAAAGGAAAATTGTTGCACAGCTCAGTACCTTTTCTACATGTTTCTAACATTTGCAATATTGTTTTAATATGTGGCCTAGATTTCTATAGGGCCAATTAGCCAGTTGGCCCAGTGCTAGTAGTCATCAGTGCACGAAATACATTTTTCAGTGATATATGTTTTTGAAACTTCATTTAGGGCAGGGATGGCATTGGATTACATTTAAAATGCTGGCTATATTTTGCAGTTCATTGTTTTTGCAAAAGGTGTATATATTGTGGGGTGATAATATCTGATGGCATAGGAGGATGTTGTTTGACCATGTGGCTGGCAGCCATTTTGTGCATGCAGCCAGTCTCCCTTTGCTATAGGCTTGCAAGTGTTCTTTGTTTGCCATGCCTCCTTTCTCCTTGTTGTTGGTGTTTGACCATGCGGCTGACTGACAGCCATTTTGTCCATCTAGTCAGTGTCCCTTGCCAGAGGCTTGCATGTGGTCTTTCTTCTCCATGCCTCCTCCTTCCTCCTTGTTGTTGGAGCTTATTGTTTGACCATGTGGCTGGCAGCCCTTTTGTGTGTAAAGCCAGTGTGCCTTTGACATAGGCTTACATACAAGCATCATAATTATTGATCATTTGTTTTTAAAGTTTTTTTAATTTTTAATTTTTACATTTTTATTTTTCATTGTTATGCCATTTTTTATTTCATTGTTTTAAATGTATTTTTTATTTTCACTTTTACATTTTATTTTTATTTTTTAATGTTTTTTATTTTTTTACTTTTTTATTTTTTTATTTGTTTATTTTGAATTTGAATTTTTTAATGACTTCTTTATTTTGATTGTTATATTTTATTTTTTAAACTTTTTTGTATTGTTTTATTTATATTTTAATGTAATTCTGCCTTTTGCCTTGCTCCATCTAGCCACATCCGTCCGATCCGTTAAATTCTTCCATCCATCCATTCATTCACCAAAGACGCACAGCTGCACTACAGCATTAGGGAGCATATTTATACTCTGCTTGCACACGATTTGCATAATTTGTTTTGTGCAAATTCGGCACAAAACTAAGACCATATTTATACTTTGATGCTGGACCCCACTTACGTCAAGATATCTCAGTGTGCATCATTTTCTGGATGCGTGAAACTGCCTTGCATTAATGACATGCAAGGTAGGCGTTCCTGTCCAAAAAATTACTTAAACACCTGTGCGCCATAGTTATCCAACTGCGCAAAAATGCTGCACGGCTGGGAGGCGGAGTCGGAAAATGGCGCACATCCTGATTTGCGTAAAAAATTAACGCCTGGGTCAGGGTAGGCGTTAAAATGGGACAAACACACCACTACTTAAGGAAAACACACAGAAGCAACATCAGAGCTCCAAAAGGAAGACATGGAGGTGCTATTCATCCAGCATGCACGAAGACACAGAGCACTGGAGCAACAGCAGCAGCTACCACCACACCAACAGGGACCCCAAAGGCAACGCCAAAGGCAGGAGAGGATATTCCCGACCAGGACAACCCTTCAGGGCCTCAGGGAACATGACATCATCCAGAGGTACAGAATAAACTGGCAAGCCACACAGCAGCTGCTGCGCCACATTGAGCCACAGTTGGCACCCAGCTTGTAGACACCCCACATCATTGCACCAGAGACCAAGCTGCTAGCTGTCCTCCACATGTTGGCAAGTGGCTCTTTTCAAACCACTGGTGCCCTGGTTGCTGGGATCTCACAGCCCTCATTCTCTGCCTTCCTACCCAAGGTACCGGATGCCATCATCTCCCTCACACCAGCCACATCAGCTTCCCCAACATACAGCAGAAGCAGCAGGTGACCAAACAGGGCTTCTATCAAATCAATGGCTTCTTAAACGTGCTTGGTGCCATTGACTGCACACATGTACTGATTGTGGCACCTGCTGCAACAGAGCATCTATACCACAACAGAAAGCACACACACTCCATCAATGTGCAGGCCATTGTGGATCACCGTGGATTGATCACCAACATCATGGCAAAGTATCCTGGGAGTGTACATGATTCATTCATTTTCCGCCACAGCACCATCAATCAACACTTCCAGGATGGACGATATGGAAATGGCCTTCTTGTTGGTATGTGCACAAACCTAGTTATATACACACAGCACAGGAACCCTGTAGGACACACAACACATACACCACTACATTGACACGTGGCCAGGAAGACAGTGAGGTTGTCACACTGCTAGTCATGTTTGATATCCTGACCCAATGGGATACACACCTATAGACAACTGACAGATGCAAATAACAACAGATGCCACTCCAGAGCCACAAGGGACCAATTCAAAACCATACAGTGTCAATGACATGGCTGTACAACTTGGAAGATGAATCTTCCAATATCACATCAATAACACTTAATCACACACTCTTCCAACCAATACGTACTGTGTAAGGGGTGTGTAATGTGTTTCGCTGCAGGTCAAACACCATGAGATACAAAGCATGATGATGCTGACTCTAATGAAGGTGACATGGAATCATTGATGCTGTACCAACATCTCACATCACTCCTGGGCTGACATTGCCCGCTACCAATAAGCAAGTGGACTGTGCTAAAAACACATATTGATGTGACAATATTGCAAAGTGCACACTGCTACACATACAGATTGAGACAGTTACACATATACACAACAGATGTACAAGTACACGGACCTTCTGACACTTAAACCTTCACCCCAACAAACAAGTTAGCAAGCTTACCTGGTTCAGTACTGTAGGTACACTTTTGCATATGAGCGAACTCGGTGAGGGCACAAAATTTAGGTTTGCATATAACTTGTCACACATGGGATATTTGTGTATCGTCAATTGTGAACACTTCAGTGCTGCCAACTTATGGAGATGTGTTGTGCATTGTCACCCAGCCAAATCAAAGGGCCTCACTGTTGATTTTCACATGATATTACATATATTGAATTGGATGGGATGTTCAGGCCATATAGTGCAACCTTGTTACCACCACAGTGGAATCAAATCTGTGTGTGGAAGTATCATGTCGCCTCCAGTGAAGGCACGTGGACACATCTTTCATATGACATAATGCATGGGAGATACACAATGAGATGCAAGTTTACAAATATACCGCTGATATCCGGTCAATCAGCCAAACACCATTTTTGATAATTAAACAACCCAATGCTGAAAGAACATCCTAGAACCCTGAGGATCCCACACAATAACACAAACACAGATGAGTCACAGACGACACAAGATAATAACTGCCATGCAGAGTGATAATCAAGGTGCAACCAACATCCACAGTTTTACACTCATTTTCTCTTTCAGCTGATCAGGGTTATGGGATCCAGCAATGGATCATGACCCCATTTGCGAACCCAAGCACTGCAGCAGAGCGTGCCTATAATGAGGCACATCGGAGGACACGCACCATAGTAGAGAGGACTTTTGGCATCCTGAAGTCCAGATTCCAGTGCCTCGACATCACCAGAGGCTGCCTCCTATATTCACCTGAAATGGTCTGCAAGATCATTTTGACCTGTGCCATCCTGCACAACAATTGTGTAAGGAGGAATATTCCCTTCTATGAACCAGACTCACAAATGCCTGAAGAGGAGGAAGAGGAGGATACTGTCTGTGAACATGAGGGGGACCATCCAAACACTGCAGCAGGATTGCGTCGGAGACAACACATTGTACAAAACGTCTTCTAACTATAGTCACCATCACCACTTTGTTAGCATATGTCATTAAACACCTACCTTTATCACTCAATCATGCTCTGGGTAATTATTTATGCATCACATGATCCCTAGGAATCATCATCAGAGTTTAGCCTCATGGAGCATTGCAGAAATACAGATTAGGATACTGAAAAAGCCACATCACATTTGATAGGTATGAATGTACACCCAACTTCACACACAGTGTGAATGACATATGTCCTGTCTATGTCACATGTGAAGGCCAATATTAGAGGACCACAGCTATGACAAACATCCATGTTGCCAACATGGTTCATTGCAGCACATGAAACACAACTAAGACACCATCAATCATAAGGTAAAAAAGCATCTCATACATGAGTCAGTGGATGTGCTATTACATTGGTAACAGGAATGTATGACCAGACCCTGGACAGCAGTAAGTGTGACATCAACTATCTTCGCAAGGAGCATCTGTGACAAGGAGTCCATCTAAGCTTAAAATGGATAGCACGAGTGCCCCAGGTATGACAAGCATTCTCATAAGACATGCCCTGTGCAGTCCATCCCAGGTAATGAGTCCTGCTACTGCCAAGTTTTAAGTCTTCCCCACCCTTCTCTTGGGGGGCATGTAAATGGGCTATCTGTACCCTGATAACCTTCCTCTACACACACCCAGACTCCCATTCTGACTCCTGTGTGCTTCCCTCTTCAGTACGGCATGCCATAGTCATAGTACATCAGTCTGCATGGACTTCACGTCCGATTCTGCACTGCCTGGTAGTCGGTAGGACCTGTAATCAGCTGTCCATTGCTTCCCATGTGAAAGCTCCACTTGGCCCTTTGAACTTGATTCTCAACTCCAGGACTTGTGAGAGACTGAAGCTGCACACACCTGTGAGCACTTCCATGCAGACCAGCCATTTCAACCTACCCTGCCATTCCTGCTGCCTGGAACTGCTTAGAAGCTGCTATTTTCTGAATCTCCTTGTTGTCCCTTGGCGTACAAATCACTTGTGTAACAAAGCCCTTGGGGGATTGTGTAACGTTGCAGACCACAGCACAAATACAGTTTTTAGTTCCCACAGTGTTGTTCTAGCTTTTCCCAGGCAGGGTCTGCTCACTGTGTATTTGCCTTGTTCATATTTGTTACTGACAGAGCCTGCACCCTGTTAGCCTGACTGTTTTCTGTCTTTGCGTTAACCATAGAGGGTCCCTGTGGCTACATTTGTCTCATAGATGCTTTCCATGCCCTCTCTTTCCTCATGGGGTATTGTGCCTGGCAGGTCTTTAATGAATCCTCAAATATATAGTATGGTTTAATCAGTTTCCTTAAAATAGTCTGTTCTGGGACATGTATTCATGTAGCCTAATCTAGCCCTCATCTCTTGTCCACTTTTGCATGTATTTATTAGTGCCAAACAGTGACAGTGTGCCATGGCTGTATGCATGGATTCAGTACAGTGCCTCAAGCAAAACAAACAAGGGTTGCCAATGTGTGTGTGAGGACAAAACATGTTTGTGCCCTGACGGTCCACTCACAGATTCACTTCTGCCACCTTTTGGTGGGGCTTGCGTGATGACTAGATGTGACATTAATCAGCACAGAGGCACTGACGTTCCCTTTGGCAGTGGGAATCTTAGAGGCCACCCTGTGTACAAATGTTGTGATGAAACCTGCCTGTTTCCCATTACTGTTGCAAAACATTTTTAAGCACACCAAGGTTGCCCTGTTGTCTGCCTTATTAAAGGTCTGAAGTGCTATAGCTGGACTATCCCCATGTGTGTTGTTAGTTGATCTTTGGCTTTAGGTCAAATCTGCTTTGAAGGATACTCTGTTAATTCAAGGGTTGGCTCCATAGACTCATGAACAGACCTGCACGTAACTGTGACAACATGGAGGCCAATGCTGACACAGGGTACACATGGCCACACACTTGAACAGGACCCTTTGTTCAATGAACCACTGGAAAAATGTGAACACATGCAGCATGGTCTGCTGGGCCTCCACATCCACTGAAGAAACATAGGTCATTTACATGACTCAAACTGTGGTGTACCATAACTTTTTTGGATTGGAGTTGGTACTCTGTGTCACAAACACTGTACCTACCTAGCATGTTCAAATGCCTGACTCATGGGTAGTATACACACAAGTGACCATGAAGTGGTATCCAACATTCCAGTACATGTGATGGCTTACCTTTGTAACATTGCCATTATCAACCGTCCTCTATCTATCCTGTGTATAGTTTGTCATGGGAGATGTTTTGTCCCCGAAGTCATGGAAGTTCACACAGCATAAGATGCTACAGGTATGACAAACACATATCCTGACTGATGTACCTCAATTAATGGCATCTGATGGTTATCCACAATTACAACCCATGCATACAAGCACATTATGCAAAACACGTCTTGTGACATTCACAAAGAGGCAGAACAACAATTGAAATAGCCAATTCACAGACATAAACACACAGGCCATGAGTGTACTTTTTAAAGTTGCATAGCCTTGCTATCCTCTATTGAGGCACCACCTGCTCAAACTAGGGAATACAAATTTTAATTCCAAATGTTTGGGTTGCTGTTATGTCACTTAAGAGTGCTAATCCGGCACAACAACATGAGTATTATGGTCCGCGGTAGTGTGGTCTGCTACATGTGACCAAACAGTGGAACACACACAGCAGGCCCTAACAGCCTATCTTTGTATAGTTATAGCTTTCATGTATGTGAAAAATGAGAAAAATGACACAAACACATTTAAAATGCCACATAGGCGTTAATAAATGACTCTCACAGCCATTATACATCGATTGGTCCCAATCCTTAATTCCAATACTGCACCCCATGAAATTGGTTATCCATGAAAAATATATTGATCTTTTAATGTGGGGTAATATTTAAGTATATGCGTCAATAAGTATTGACACAAAGCCTGCAAGCGTCATAAAATTTCACTCATCACAATAAAAACACACCACATTTGAGACAGGAAGTGATGTAACAGGATATCCTGTTTTCAGAAATGGTACAGTGGGTGTACTTTTACTTTCACTTTGCATTCTGTGATTCTTCTAGACTGTGTGGCTGTGTTGAGAGTTGTGTCTGTCCAAATTGTGCTTTTGTCTCCTTGTGCCATTCAAATTGTCATCTGTTGTTTTTGTAATAGTCTCAGTAATTAAGTGTAAGTGTGTTTTTGTCATTTTTTGTGTCTAATTTTGCCTTAGTACTGTTGGGAGTGTGTGGTGGTTATTGTTAGTTGGGGGATTGTTAGGCTATTTGTGGGTTCTTTACGTTTCATTTTCCTACCTCCTTTCCCTGTATTTCCCTCTTTTCCTTTTCCTATCCCTATTATTTTCTGTGATGTTTGGCAGGGCACGTCTGGGGAGAATGGGTGAGGAGGAGCTGGGGGCTTTCATTTGGCTGGTGTGCCACTTCCTCCCCCGATGTTAGAGGCTGGTGGCAGGGTGATACAGGGGTATCACACCAAGGCAAGGAGGCTCAGGTGGTCCAAGGTGCTGTTCCACCTGAAGAGGGTATTCAACAGCCAGCGCAACGACCACCAACTCAAACATCGCTGGGGTGACCTTGTGGCCAGAGAGCAAGACCTGCTGGAACACCTGGGTGTGGTGATTGGTGGCCCTGTTGGTGAGTACAAATCAGACTAATGTGTACAGTAAAATGCTCTGTAGTGACAGTAGCAGAATTGGTGACATGCTGCATGCAAGGTTTGTGGACATGTGGAATGCATGTTGAACATACAATGGCCCTGATTTATACAATATTTGCTATGCATTACCGTCATTTGTTGACGCTAAAGCTGCACAAACTTACAAAACACAACTTGATCTTGTAAATTAGTGCTGCTTTGACGTCAATAGATGATGGTAATGTGTCACAAACAAATGTTTTATTCATGGTTTGTGAGTGTACCAGGAATGAGATGTATTTCACATGCTAATGCCAGGAATGAATGTAGTCCCCAATTATTTGGAATACATGTCTGAACTGTATTCATGGCCATACGTACAAAGATCTTCCTAACCTCTGGTAATATCTTAGGCTGATATTTTGAGTTGGTTTGTGCAGCATTTAAATTAATAATGGATGCCAGATGGTGCAGTAATGCACACTGGGTAATATCTAAATGTTTGGTGCTACTTCCCATAGCTGTAGTGTAAAAACAGGAAGCAAATGCTACACATAAAATACATTTAAAAATGAGCCCCTATGTTCATTGTTCCTGTGTGTTTTAATTTGACTTGGGCACAATTGTTGGTACAGAGCTGATGCATTTGCCATCTATGTCACTCAGAAATTTTCATAAGTTAATGGGTCATCATGGGATCCCTGAACTTTGTGAATGCATGGTCACAAATCATTTATTTGCACCAGGTTGTGCAAGGGAGCCCTGACTGCTTTCATCATACATTTAAAGTGATGAAATAGTTTACTAGTTTACGTTTGGTACACCCCTGCTGATCTAGTACAGCATATGTACAATAGTTAACCTCTCAGTATGAAGGCTATCACAGACATGGGTGTATGCTAAGATCAGCAGACAAGCATTCCTGTGACTGCTGCCATTCCCAAGGTGCATACAACTTGAGACCTACCTCATCAAGATTGCCACAGTAGGACATTTGCTAAACCATGGGTCACTAAGGGGACAGGGTCAGTTTGTTGTATAACCACAGATCACCCAACTTGGCATATGTAAGATGATGAATGTGGCTAACTGTGATCTACAATACCTGATATAGGTACACAGGGCCCTGAGTAACACATTTCAGGTGCAATGACTACACCTGTGCCCATGCATTCTGTCACTGATGGTCAAATTACACACTGTCAGCATATATTTCTTTGTTGTTTTGATTTAGATAAATGGCCAATCCATGTTTAGCGTAACATTGTCATCAAGTAACACAAAGGATCCATGCCATCATGGTGTCATAGGGGGCATATACGGCTGTGGGTATGCACTGGCAATGTGGCATATGTAACCTATAGACAACACAGGCCCACATATAATGGACCATAGTAAGCACAATAATTCCTGAACTAAACACAACCCACATGAGCATCTCACAGTAACTGATTGCCCCTTGATGCAGAAGCCACAATACCTGAGTGACTGCTATTGCAGTGCACCAGGAAGGTGGCTTTGCATGTCCCTCATAACAACAAAGGAAGAAATGGAGTACCTTCTAGAAAGAATTCTGCACAAAATTGTGTACTCATGTTTGTCACCACATGATTGTGAAGTGCAGTGCATTTGTGCATATGTGTGTCTATCAATCACTGGAGTGACAGGGTCAATACATGTTTGCAGTGGTATGTCTGTTGGGCTGTCTACATGCCTGTGGTGCTGCTCTATCATCTAAAATGTCATACACAGTGAGTTTTTGTTCCAAGTTTTGTACAGTGAGCATACATTGAGCACATTTCACACTTCCATGTGTTACAGGGGGACCAGCCCTCTACACAATTGGAGAAGTGGCTCAATTTGCGGACCCAGACATATCCAATAAGTGTTGATATGTTAGTTCTGTGTTGTGTTTGCAGCTGTTGTGTGATTGACTCCTGTGTGTTGGACTCATTGCAAGGTATGATGTGCTGGCACATGATCTGATATGTGACTTGCCAGGCGTTTGAAATTTTGTTCCATGTTTGAGTTGGACAATCAGTGGCAGGGTGATATTTGTTGCTACATATATGTCAGTGATAAATTAGGAGGTGGCCATGTTCATGATTTAGTCAGCGAGTCATACCCTGATTAACACAGACCAGTGATGCCGAAGTATTACCCACAGACTCCCTGTTAACTAATGAACATGTAGGACTGTATGTTTGACTTCCTAGCAGCATCTGGCTCCACATGTTGTGCTACGTTTATGTGGCACATAAGTAGAATGTCATAGGTGTGCATGCAGGTCAAGCCCAGATGGCTGCTTGCATCTATGTGCTTGTTTTTGGAAAAGTATTAGTGAGATCAAATGATGCTGACACTTGTCTGAAATTAGGAACATAAATGTGGATGTGATTGTCCAGTGTTTGAGTCTATCCTATTTGGCAGCCCTCCTTACCTGTGGTGTACTGACTAAACCCATGGACAGCTGTCCAGCTTCCTGGCTGTCCTTGATGTTTGAAAGTATGAGTTGCTTGTCCATCACCCCCTGAGACACAGGGTTAGGATTATGAAATATGTGAACCTAGGTGTGAAGATCCCAGTGTAGAAGACAGACGTGTAATTCCAACATTCATTTGTTCCAACCTAGAATACCTCCTCATGATTAACAACTGCATACCGTCCAGGCAATTCCATTGACCAATCACAGATCTTGTGGGCCTTGATTGTCATCCAGAAGTTATCCATTAGTTGGCCGTCACATGTGGAGTACTTGCAGCATGTGTAACGTGACTAATGGCAGAACAATGATGCACAGATAATTTAGTAAGTACACAGCTTTTTGAGCATTGCTGGACTGTTAGATAGGAGATGTGTAGGCTGCGTTGGCATATCAGTCCGCAGGGACATTCAATGATCTGAACTGTGATTTGGACTGTTTAAGATTATTTTGAGGAAGTGTTAGAATATCATCAGTGGATGTATCACACAATAATGTCACTAATGTTTGGCTTTCTCTATTTTTACAGCTGCCAACATGAATGCCCATCAGATCAGGGAATTCCAGAGGCGGGCGATGTGTTACTACCACATACTGGATGTGGAGTCTGGGTTCCGCAATATGGCACTGCGTTATTGGCATAAGAGAACCACAGGGAACTGGAGGGCATTTGCCCAAGGCGGGGCATCCTTGGCCACAGCAGCCACCAGCACAACCACTCTGACCACAGTCACACCAAGGATGACAGCCACTGTTGCAGGTCCCTCTACCTCATCAGCTCCAGGCTCACAGACAGCAGCTCCTTCACCTCTCCCTCCAAGCACGGCACCAGTACTACCATCCACTAGTGGCACACAGACAACCCTTGCTGCAGTGATAGACATGCAGAATTCCTACAAATGAGACGTAACGTGCAACATATGTTGGGCAGGATGGTGAGGCTGCAGCAGGAGGTGTCCTGCAATAGCAGGAGACTGCATGGAATAAAGAAGATCCTGTGGAGGGCAAACTTGTGACTTTGTAACCCTCAGCCATGATTCCCTCCCTTCCCTCCTCTTTCCTGGTTCTTCTATTTAGTGGGTTTAGGGGGCTTAGTGTTAGGTTAGAATAGACTGTTAGTTTAGTTAGTATAAGTCAGTTGAGGGGGTTATATTATTACATGTGTTATTTTTGTGGGTGGGTGGGGGATGATGTTGGGTTTATGTGTATAAAAAAATAAAAAATACAAAAAAATATAACAAATATTTTTAAAAAATACAAAAAAAATATATTTGTTTAGGATAAGTTAGTATGTGTTTAGGTTAGTATATGTTGTTCTACATGTGTCCCGTCATATAATGGGGGTGGGGGTTTGATGTTTAGAGTGTTTAGATAAATGTGATAAGGAAGTTTAGATTAGGGTAGTTAGGGCCAATTGTGGGTAATGTGTAGTTAGGATAGGTTAGGTTAGTTAAGGTGTTTCCCCTAGTTTTAGTATCCTTTTTTACTGTCAAATAAATATTTAGGTACTCCTTTACAGTATGTGTCATATGCTTGGGGAACAGGGCCTTGGCATGAGTGAACAATGTCAATTTAGTATTTGCATTTGTGTTCCATCCTGAATCCAAATCCCATTATTGATATAGTTATTCACAATTCCTAATGTGCAGTCAAATTGGCAGCTATACCAAAGCTACTTTTTTGCATCTGCCATCCATTGCACCCACCACTCAAGGTTATTATGGTACCCAATGTGTTGTGAAGTTTGGATGTGTGTTTTCAATCTGTCACCGTTTGAGACCTGATTTGTAATCTTTGCCACTGTGGTACGTCTGTCTGTGAACCCGAGTAATGGTATAATCTCATGTAGTATTGTATACATAACTCACACCTATCATTTCTTACATTGTACTCCCAGGTTACATATTTGTCCATACACTCATACACATCCATTCCTGCTGTATGGTGTGTGCGCGATGAAAGTTTATAGTCAGATGTCACATACATAAAGATTGTCTTGAATGGAATTTTGAACACATTGATTTTCAGCGTAAACATACCTTGAAGCTGACTTTTTCAGTCCAACACAGCATTATACTGTTAGTTTTCTATTTACTTCGGAAATAACCCTCAGGAAGAACAGATGATGATACAATCCAGACCCCAGTGCATAGTTTTCAGCCCACAATCTTTCAACACAGTTGTATTGACATTCTATGGCCATTGACATATGACATACATCACTAATCTCCTACACAGTTGATGTGTCACATTGCACAGAGACAAAGTGGTTGTGTAAGTGCTATTTATTTTAAAGTGCTGTAGTGCAATATTTACATAGTCCAGGATTGTGAGTCCATTAGTGTGACGCCTTCTATTGTGATACTCCACAGGTGCAATGCGACATGTCATTGGACATGCTGGGGTGAAGTGTCATACAGTGCAGAGGAACATAAATTGCCAATAAGGTAGTGAGAGACAATCACAGAGCATAGTGTCAAGGTAAACAGTGGGCTGGAGAACAGTACATGTGAGCAGCTGTTGCAAAACTGGCATGTTAACCAGCACAGGGCCTAGGATATAAGTGCCCATGTGGCATGGACTTGTGCTACCGGGTACTCTTACGGGTGAAGGTGATGTGTTCCATGTCTTCATCTTCTGATGTGTGTGTCGTCTCCCCTTGGTGGTGGTGGGTTTGAAGGGGCAACACACACTTCAGTGTTTGAAGACGTGGAGTCAGAAATCACGGTAGCTGCCAACTGTGGGGCTATTAAGGGCAGTACTGCAGCAAGGATGAGCTGCTGCTTCTTAAGGATAGCAGCTGCATTTAGGAAAGTACCATCTTGCCTGGCATGTTCCCCCCATTTTTACTTGTATGTCACTTTGTTATTGCCTCTTTCTCACTGGGATCCTGCCAGCCAGGACCCCTGTGCTCATAGTTTGTGGCCTAAATGTGTGCCCCTGTGTAGTGACTAACTATGTCACTGAGGCTCTGCTAATCAGAACCTCAGTGCTGATGCTCTCTCTGTCTTTAAAATTGTCACTGTAGGCTAGTGAACATTTATACCAATTCTAATTGGCACACTGGAAAACCCATATAATTCCCTAGTATATGGTACCTAGGTACCCAGGGAATTGGGGTTCCAGGAGATCCCTATGGGCTGCAGCATTTATTTTGCCACCCATAGGGAGCTCAGACAATTCTTACACAGGACTGCGACTGCAGCCTGAGTGAAATAACGTCCACGTTATTTCACAGCCATTGTTTACTGCACTTAAGTAACTTATAAGTCACCTATATGTCTAACCTTTACTTGGTGAAGGTTAGGTGGAGAGTTACTAAGTGTCAGGGCACCCTGGCACTAGCCAAAGTGCCCCCACATAGTTCAGGGCAATTTCCCCAGACTTTGTTAGTGCGGGGACACCATTACACGCGTGCACTACATATAGGTCAATACCTATATGTAGCTTCATAATGGTAACTCTGAATATGGCCATGTAACATGTCTAAGATCATGGAATTGTCCCCAATGCCAAATCTGGTAATGGGGTGCCAATCCCATGCATCCCCGGGACTCCAACATGGACCCCGGGTACTGTCAAACCAGCTCTCTGGGGTTTTCACTGCAGCTACCGCTGCTGCCAACCCACAGACAGGCTTCTGCCCTCCTGGGATCTAGGCAGCCCAGTCCCAGGAAGGCAGAACAAAGGATTTCACCTGAAAGAGGGTTTTATACCCTCTCCCTTTGGAAATAGGTGTTAAGGGCCTGAGAGGAGTAGCCTCTCCAGGCCTCTGGAAGTACCTTGAAGGGCACAGATGGTGCCCTCCATGCATAAACCAGCCTACACCGGTTCAGGTGTGCAACTGGCCAAAAGAAAGGGGAGAGACCACTCCCCTGTCCATCACCATGTTAGGGGTGGTGCCCATAACTCCTCCAGTGTGTCCCAGATCTCTGCCATCTTGAATCCAGAGGTGTGAGGGCACAGTGAATGTCTCTGAGTGGCCAGTGCCAGCAGGTGACGTTAGAGACCCCTCCTGATAGGTGCTTACCTCTCTAGGTGGCCAATCCTCCTCTGAGGGCTACTTAGGGTCTCTTCTGTGGGCTTTTCCTCAGATAACGATTTGCAAGAGATCACCAGAGTTCCTCTGCATCTCCCTCTTCGACTTCTGCCAAGGATCGACCGCTGACTGCTCCAGGACGCCTGCAAAACTGCAACAAAGTAGCAAGAAGGCTACCAGCGACATTGTAGCACCTAATCCTGCAGGCTTTCTCAACTGTTTCCTGGTGGTGCATGCTCTGGGGGCTGTCTGTCTTTACCCTGCACTGGAAGCCAAGAAGAAATCTCCCGTGGGTCAATGGAATCGTCCCCCTGCTAATGCAGGCACCAAACTTCAGCTTCACCAGTCCTCTGGTTCCCCTCTCATCGTGACGAGCATGGTCCCTGGAATACATGTGCTGGACAGTCCAGTGGTCCATCTGTCCAAATTTGGAGGAGGTAAGTCCTTGCCTCGCTTCGCCAGACAGTAATCCTGTGTACTGCGTGAACTGCAACTACTAGGGCGTCTGTGCACTTTTGCAAGGAATCCTTTGTGCACAGTACAGCCCAGGTCCCCAGCACTCTGTCCTGCATTGCTCAGCTCGCTGAGTTGACCACCGGCTTTGTGGGACCCTCTTTTGTAGTGTTGAGATGACCGCCATGTTCAAGTACTTCTGCGGGTGCTGCCTTCTTCTGCATGGGTTCTCTGTGTGGAGAAGTGTGGCTCAATGGTTAGAGCGGCAGACCCTGATGCAGAAATCTGGCCTGGGACCAGGGTTCAATTCCCGCCTTGGTGGGTCTTGGGCTCACTTTCCTCGGACCTGATAATTCTCGCATTGGTGCCTAATCTAATTCATGGGTCCCACTCTGGGGAATAGCTTGCTTAATCTCCACAACGGCCCCAACAGCACTGGGATACATGGCTTCACCTTGGAGGTTGCCCAGGAGCGGGCACCTCACAGGGAAAAGCCAGGAGGGGTTCCACAGTGGTATGTGTACAGCGCCTTGAGACCCTAATGGGTGAGTAGTGTGCTATACAAGTATGAAGTTCTTTACAAAGGGTACCCTCTGTCTCCTCTTCCAAGTGGCAACCTCCTTGTCCTTCCTGGGCCCGGGCAGCACCCATTTTCTTTAACTGCAACCTTTACAGCTAGCAAGGCTTTTTTGCAGTCTTTTTCCAATGAAACAACTCTCCATCCTTCAGCACGCCGTGGAACATCTTCTGTGCAAAGGAAAAGTTCCTGCCACCTTGCGTTGTTGCAGAATCTTCAGCTTCTTCCACCCAGAGGCAGCCATTTTGCACCTTCATCTGGGATTTAGTGGGCTCCTGTCCCCCCGGACACTTTCGGGACTCTTGGACTTGGTCCCCTTCCTTTACAGGTCCTCAGGTCCAGGAATCCGTCTTCAGTGCTTTGCAGTCTGTTGTGGTCTTTGCAGAATCTCCTATCACAATTTTAGAGTGTTTCTGGGGAAGTAGGGTCACTTTACTCCTACTTTTCAGGATCTTGGGGTGGGGTATCTTGGACACCCTTAGTGTTTTCTTACACTCCCAGCGACCCTATACACACTACACTAGGCCAGGGGTTCTTAAGTGGTTCGCATTCCACTTTCTTAGTATATAGTCTGTGATGCCCCTAGGTATATTGCATCCTATTGTATTCTACAGTGTTTGCACTACTTTTCTAACTGTTTATTTACCTGATTTTGGTTTGTGTGTATATTTTGTGTATTTTACTTACCTCCTAAGAGAGTCTATCCTCTGAGATATTTCTGACACATTGTCACTAAAATAAAGTACCTTTATTTTTAGTAACACTGAGTATTGTGATTCTTATGTCATAGTGCTATATGATATAAGTGGTATAGTAGGAGCTTTGCATGTCTCCTAGCTCAGCCTAAGCTGCTCTGCTATAGCTACCTCTATCTGCCTAAGCTGCTGGAACACTACTAATCTATTAATAAAGAGTAACTGGACCTGGCACAAGGTGTAAGTACCATCAGGTACCCACTATAAGCCAGGCCAGCCTCCTACACTACATCACTGTGGTAGGCAACCAGGTCAGCCCTTAGGGGGTCATGACTGCATTGGAGCACGCAGTGAAAGGTTTGGGGTGCGAGGTGTTGTGGCAACTCCCTTACTGCAGTGGTGAATTCCTTTACACTTTGTTGAAGTCCTTGCAGGAAAGATGTTAGCGCTTGCATGGGTGCTGCCTGTTCTGCAGATGACATCATGCATTAACGCATCCCCTCAAGGCTGGCTGCCATATTTTGCATCCCCACCCACTCTTCCTTGACCAGCTCCCTTTGTACTCCAACTACAGTCCTCTCAAAGGTGGTGCCAGTGTCCTCAGAGTCCTCAGTTGGTGTGAGCTGGCAGGTTGTGCAATTGGGGTGGTAATTGGGTCCTCTGTGATGGCTGCTACTTCTGTGCTCCTCCTTGCGACTGAAGGTGGGGTTTGGAGGGTTCCAAGGACATCTTGGAGGGTCTGCTGGCTAATGTTTGTCAGCTCGTCATCCATGTCATCAGGGAAGTCCAGGAAAGGCATATCCCCAGGAGAGCTATTGTCCTCTGCAATGAGATATTGTACAATTAGTGTGTCTGTGTTGTGGCATTTGTAATGTGACGTGCCTGACTTCCTATTAGTTGCACTTTGTCATCTTGGTTCCTGTTCATTGTTACTGTCATTAACATTAGCATTCTCCCAGGTCTATGCCCCACCTGCATGTCACATGTAGTGTGGGCATTTTGGGGAAATGTCTGCGTCACATCCTCTAGGTGTAGGTTCTGCCCAAATTGTATGTTGCCACCTTCTTGTACTTCTCAACCCTCCGTCTACTTCCATTATAATGGTGTGGCCTTGCACTGGCTGTGGGTGTTCTGATGACACTTGCACCACACTTAACAATCTGGAACTGACCCAGTCTCTGATATTTCACAATCACCTATATGTTGTGGAGGCCTAGCATACACTATGTATAGCATTGCCATGGCACGATGTGGGTGTCAGCATTGGTAGTGTGTACTGCTGATGTTGGGGGAATGGGTTCTACATTGGATTGCACTGATGGTCCTAGCACTGTTTCATTTCCTCTTATGACTGTGCAGGTGTGTTTCACTAGCTAGAAACATATGTCCTCCCTCTCAATGCTGTTGTCTTAGCACTATGACACTTGAGATGTTGCATAGTGGCATTGCGACTATTGTAACACAGGCACAGGGTAGACCCTGACATGTGCAGCATGGGCATGACATTACTGCTATGTACCTCATAATGTTAATTACAATACCTGATGTTTGTAGCACCTATTGAAGTACTGGGTTTTTCAGAACCCAGCGGTGCCATGGAACACACCCTAAGACTTTGAGTCCTTCCTGTTTCAGACTACAGAAACACAGAGTCTTCTTGGTGAAGTCAAAGATCTTGTTTATTGGCTGCAGCCAGTAACAGGTATCCTAGAAGTACAACACGGTGTATATTCTCAGGAGACTGCTCCCTTTGCAAAGCTAACCTTCTCTTTCATATAAAATATTATGCTTTGGGCAAACATTCCTTATTTTACAGTTGACCATTCACATATTTTCACTACAAAGAAATAGCAGGTTTATGATGACAAGCCCATATTTCAGTTTGTCCAGCCCTCAATCAATTACCCGGCAAGGCTTAGTACTTTCATCAGATATCGACGGACCCCCAATAAAAACGGGCACCTCCTCCTCGTAAAGCAAGTCATAAAGAAAGAAAGAGAGACAGGTGTGTGTAAGATTAGGCATGGTGTGTGTGTGATGAAAGGTTTATGATGTGTTGTGCCTTGATACTAATCTCATTCGGCCACTGGGAAAGAAACTGGCCGAACAGGTTTGGCTTCAGGCAGTGGAGTCAGCTTGCCCAGGTCACAGAGGAGTCAGCAAAGATGTACGTGTCCTTCAGACTCGTTTTCAGCATTAGACATTGGCCTATGTGAGGGCAATCACAAAATGGCTGTCGTTTAAATGGAACACAAGGGTTCAAGACGGAAACTCTGATATTCGGGTGATTTCGTTACCCGAATATGAATACAATGCTTGTGCATACCATTCTAATCATTCCCGGTCTGCTGATACCAAAATCATTGTGATACGACGATGTTTATAACACGGGTCCAGAATTTTCAGTACCACAGACCCTCCTTTTGCCCTTACATAGGCAATAACCCATACTCACGCTAATCTGAGTCCAGGTCTATATTCATAAAGTCGTTGAGATGTTGCTGTAGCCTCATCCTATTACTTAGCTCGTCCCTTGATACAGGTTTCCTTACACACGATGTAGCACAGAGGCCACATATTGCAGGAGCACACTGTACACACAGGCAGGACAGGAAAAGAATGGCTAAGATCATCCCAATGAATATCAGAGTCTTCCATCCCCAGGCGGATATCAGCTCCCAAAACCACCCCATCAATGACCAATCTCCTTTATCCACGTGAATAGACTCGGAGATCTTATGCAGTTTGGAAATGGCCTGGTAGACTATCGGAGCGTTATCTGGGATGAAAACACAGCAACTTGATTGGATCACTTTACATACCCCACCTCGGTCCGCAAGTATGACATCTAATGCGACCCTGTTCTGAAGAGTCATAAGGCGATCCGACTGGAGCTCAGCAGTCAAATTACTAAGGGCACCGGCGGTTTCAACTACCGTGGATTCAACCACCCTTGTCAATTGCCTTATGTTCCTGCTGTTAACCATAGGGCCCCAAAACGGCAGAAAACCCTTTGCGAAATCTCCAAATTCTTGTCCTGTAGTGTCTTCTTTACTTATGACACCTCGAACTATCCTTGTCTTATGGTAATCTGCTGCGGCCGTTTAGGTGGGAGGTAACAGGAACGAAACAAAACATGTGCCTGAGAAGTCAGGAGGCAACCATGTATAGGCTCTGTTATGGCAGATGAAATAGGTAACCTTAACTGCTAAGAACGAAGGAGAAGTCTGAGAGGCAAAAACATATGTTTCAGTGCAGATACTTTTCCCTAACTGAGCTCTGGGATTCTTGCCATTACCTTGCAGACATAGGTGACCCTGATGGGGTACAATCCAAATCGGGGAGGATCTCTTTGCTCGCTGGTTCCCACTCAGAGTAACTCCATATCCTGTTATGTTCCATCCAATATATGCTAGTGTCTCATCTCTCGGGATAGTCTCATAGGAAATATCTTCCCTAATCATATCCACTATACCCTTAGCTAGAGCACTATTCTTAGGATTATCTTTCACAGAACGTAGGGGGTTGGCTTCATACGCGTATATGAGCACCGTTCTATATGCCCATACAGAACCATTATGGCTGAAAGGCAGGACCAGATAAGGGATACCTTTATCAGTAGTATGAGGCATAAGACCACACACCCAACAGTTAGTTGTGTTCACTACTAATTGGTGTTGGTGTAGAAGCTGAATGAATGAATTGTTGACAAATTCTAATCTTCTGGCAGACTCGTGTTCAGGCAGGGGGTGAAAAGAGTGCGAGGAAACAGTAGAAGGAGGTATGGGCTGTATAATGGGTGCAAATGTCACTTGAAAAGAGAATAAAACATATCCTATTAAAAACGTCATTACACTAAGCAACATGAAAATACATAATATCAAAAATCGTTTCTTTGTCATTATTATACACATTCTGGCTTTAAAGTCCATCTGTCTGGCAGGTCTCTCATTCTTGAAAAACTCCATCCTCTCTAATTGCTGCTCGTGGTGGTAGGGTGTTCTATGCTAGGGAATGCTTCTGTCAGTCCAGGGCAACTCCCTTAGACCGACCAGAACTGTCGACCTAACGTCTTCAGCTGCACTCCAAAGACTTGGGCAACCACGACCCTACAGCTGAACCCGGATGGCGGTTCGAAAAGAAAAAAACAAAAATAAGAAAGTTTCTCAGATGAGAGAGCTGCACTTTCAAAAAAATAGCAAAGGAACGGGAAAAAAATTATTTGTCCTTAGTTCTTGGTCTCAAATTATAACGGCTTTTTCCAGGTACTGTCTGGTTCTGGAACAAGAGTTCAGGCTCTCTAGTGTTCAATCGAATTGACGGTGGCACAGCTTCTTGCAAATTATTGTCACTTTCTCGTTCAGAAATTGTTCCTTTTACACGTGCATCGCTAAATGGCAAAAAACGAGGCACAGTCTCAGTCTCAGAGTCAGCGATCCCCTCCTGGACCCACCGGTCGTACGGTAGAGGAAAAGGGACCTTCTTGCAGTGTACGCCGTGGATCCAGTTCTTTTTCCCTTCCACTCGAACAGCTGATCTTGTTGAGAGAAGGACGAGGTAAGGGCCGGTCCAACGGGGCTGGTCATTCTTTGTCCGCTGGAAGTTCTTGACCAGCACCCATGATCCAGGATCGATAAGATGTCCTGGAGCTTCAGAGACCTGAGGCAGAGTATTGTGAACCTGTTGGTGTAGAACACGCAATTTAGCCGTCAATTCATACAAATAATCAAGCAGTACAGGGTGTTCGATCTCACTGAATTTTGTTGGTCTTGGCACTCCCCATAAGTTGGCAGGGCGGCCAAACACGATTTCATAGGGACTAAGTCCCACTCGCGAATGCACAGTCATTCTTGTTGATAGGAGTGCTAGAGGCAGGGCGTCAGGCCATTTAAGACCAGAGCTCGCTTGTATCTTTGCCAACTTCAGTTTTAGCGTGCCATTATAGCACTCTACTAGTCCAGCTGATTGGGGGTGATTTGCAGCGTGGAATTTTTGCTGGATACCTAGCCCTTCACATACTTTTTTCATCACTCGACCCACAAATTCACTCCCATTATCACTCCAGACCATTCTCGGCATTCCAAACCTAGGGAAGAATTCTTTGACAAGGGCTTTAGCTGTGGATAAGGCAGTGTTGTCTTTTAAGGGATATGCTTCTACCCATCTTGAAAAAGCACAAACAACAACGAGTACGTATTTCAGATTGTTGCACCTTTCCATGTGGATGAAATCTAGCTGCAAAACCTCAAACGGATACGTTGGAGGTGCAAAATGACCAGCTGGAGTTGGGGTTCCCCTACCAGGATTGTATTTCAGACACACCATGCAATTCTTGACCACATTCTCTGCACATTTAGGAATTCCAGCATTTTGCCATACTGGAGCCAACAACTTACAAATCCCTTTCACACTGATATGGGCCATTCCATGAGCCATTGTCACCACTGCAAGCACATACGCATCGGGTAACAACCATCGCTGATGTTCTGACAAGTCAACCCAACAACCATTTTCATCCAATTTACCCATACTTTCTTTCCACACACTCAACTCTTTCTCTGAAGCTTCAGCTTGAATAGACTTCACACCCTCTATCGTATCTTCACATATTCCAACGTCACCAACCCATCTTGCGGGGCCTGCAACATACATTCGATTCATCACATCTTTTGCTGTTTCTTTTGCGATTTCGTCAGCAAATGCATTGCCACGACCGACATCATCAGTAACCTTCTTGTGTGCACTGCATTTCACAATCGCAACTTGTAATGGCAAGGTCAGTGACTCAAGAAGCTCATTCACCAACTGACCATGCTGAATTTTAGCTCCATGCGAAGTCAGGAACCCACGTTCTTTCCATAATCGTCCAAAACTATGGGCCACACCAAACGCATACTGGCTGTCGGTATATATGGTCACTTTCATTCCTTTCGATAACACACACGCTCTCGTAAGTGCAATCAGCTCTGGTGCTTGAGCTGAATTATGTGGTATACGTGCAGCTTCAACAATCGTATGCAAAGTTGTGACAGCATATGCTGCAGTCGTATCACCATTCGGAAGCTTGAAGCATGAACCATCCACCCATAAGGTACCATCACACTCTACAAGAGGAGTATCTTTAAGATCTACTCTCCCTTTCGTTTCTTCTTCTGTCCTAAGAAAACAATCATGTTGTTCAACATCATCTGTTTCTACTGAAATTGGCAATAACCTGGCTGGATTCAACGTATTGCACCTCTTTATGTGCACATGACTCGCTAACAGTGTCAACTCATAACCTGACAATCGAGCACTAGTTAAATGCTGTGTCTTGGTCCTGTTTAACAACGTGTCCAATGCATGTGGAACCATCACAATCAACATATTATTCATCACTAACCCAGCAGACTGTCGAATAGAAACAGCTGCTGCCGCTGTGGCTCTCAAGCAACTCGGCAATGCTTTAGCTACTGGATCCAAAGTCGACGAAAAAAATATGCGCATGGGCGCTGCTTGTCTCCAAAAGACTGTGTCAGCACTGACAATGCACAACCCTCTTTCTCATGGACATACAGTGTAAAGGGCTTACTGTAGTCGGGGGTACCCAACACAGGAGCCGAACACAATGCATTACGCAATTCGGAAAAACTTTTCTGACAATCTTCAGACCACGGAACAGGGTTTGGTGTATCTTTATAGGTCAATGCTACCAAAGGTTTGGCCAGCAAAGAAAAATTCGGTACCATTGTCTGCAGTATGATGTAATGCCCAAGAAAGCACGTACTTCTCTCTGTGTCTTTGGCACACTCAATTTTGCAATTGCCTGAATTCTTTCTGAGGTCAGTTTCCTTCCCTCCTTCGATAAGAGATGACCTAAGTAGGTCACTTCTTGTCGACAATATTGCAGTTTTGAAAGGGACACTTTGTGATGTAAATCAGACAGATGACGCAACACCAACAAGGTGGCTTCTTTACAAATCTCTTCAGTATCTGTAGCGACTAGCAAATCATCAGTGTACTAAATAAGGGTAGCGCCGTCAGGTAAAACAATGGCATCAAGCTGTGTTTTTAAAGCCTGACTATATATTGATGGACTTTCACAGTAGCCTTGTGGAGCACGTTTGAAGCGGAAACTTCGGCCTCCTAAACTGAAGCCAAAAATATCCCTGCTCTCCTCGGCAATCGGGATGCTGAAGAAAGCATTCTTTAAGTCAATCACCGAGAACCAGGTGGCGGAAGCTGGAATCATAGTCAATAGGGCAGTGATATCAGGAACAACTGGAAACTGTGGCACAACTATTTTATTTACCTCTCTAAGATCAATCACGAGCCTGTAAACAGGCGGCTTAGAGGGGTCAGTACGTTTCAAAACAGGCAGAACAGGACTATTACAAACATTGCCTCTTGTCTCTTCAATTACATCTTTTTCAATTAAATCATAAATGATCGCTAGCAACGCCTTTTCACCTTCACTAGAGATCTTGTATTGTTGAATGCGTGGTAATTTAACATTGGCTTTCAATGTCACAACATAAGGCGGTATTTCCAACAGACCCACGTCATTAGGACAAGTAGCCCAAATGATATCAGGAAGAAACGACAATTCGGTCGGAAGTTTATCCTTCGACAAATACATTGGAGAGACCATTTTCCTACCCAGTGTAAGTTGTACTCCCGAAGGAGAACAATATAATGTTGCATACAATCTTTTCAACAAATCCAATCCTAACAAGTTTTCACCACAACCTGTCGTCAGAATAAGGGGTGCTTCCAATTCACAAGGTCCAACAGAAAGGGACATAGGACTAGAAATCGGGTTCCTAACCGGGGCGCCAGAAAAACCTACTGAAACATTCATCTCGCCAGACAAAGGTGCACCAGGGAGTTTTGAGTGCATAATAGAACTCTTTTTTAGCACCAGTATCCAACAGAAAAGGCTCCGACACACCTGAGGTAATCACCTTAACATAAGGTCCATTCTGATCCACTGGAACTAAAAAAACTCCCTCTCTTCGTCTATGGCTGTCCTAGCAATTATTACCTTCCAAATTCTCATCTTCTCCATAGTAGTCGTCAGCATAGTACTGAGCCATTCTACCAGACGCGTTATGTTGCTGGTTAAAACTATTCATTGAGTTTTGAGACGGAAAGGAACGTGTGTTCTGGGGGAAACTTCCACGTCCTCTACCTCTAGGAGCTTGTTGAACACCTCGACCTCTTGCGCCAGAAGCACCATTCGTACGCTGTAACAAAATAGGACAACTATACTTGAAATGACCCTCTTCTTTACAATATGAACACTGATTGGGACCTACAGGAACACGTGGTTGAGAAAACTCGAACCTTTGCGAGTTTCTCTGGAACTGTTGAGGTTGCTGATAGTTACTCTGACCACCACGTGGCGGATATGCCTGTTGTAAAAGAACCTTCGTCTTTAATTCTTTAGTTTTCTTGTCTGTTCTATCCTTCTCATCTTTATCCCTATTTTCGTAGTACTGTGCAGTAGCCAATATTTGTGCTGAAGAGGAAACGGCCCAAGAACTCTCTGAATCCTTCAATTTCTTACACAGCTCGGCAAGCAAGTTGTGCCCAAACTTGTCGACGAACAACCGTTGACCACCTTCTGTACTCATATCTTGACCACTGTGGTCGATAAACGTTTCCTCAAACCTGGTGAAGAAATCAGACACTGTTTCATCTTTCTTCTGCTTACACGCAGACAATTTATCCCAATTCACACGCATCGCAGGCATTAGAGTCTTCATGTAAGTAATGATCCTAGCAGGCAGTTCTGCTACCAAAGGCTCAGGCTTGGCACCACCAACTTGTCTATCATTTGCAGCACTAATATTAGCCCATGAGTCACCTAACTCTTGTGCATGATCTGTATGGCGAATCAATCCCCACAAAGGCTGTGGAACAACATTCCCAAATAACATGTCTATGTCGGCTAAATTCATAATGCATGAGTCTGCAGTCTGTGATAATTCCTTATAATACCCTGCAGGGTTTTTACGGGGATCAGGCAAAGTCTGCTTAAGGGCTAAAACTTCAGCTCGCTTCCACGGAACATGTACCCAAACACACTGAAAATGAGCTGGGACAGCATCAATGTGATTAGCATCATCAGCCTCGACAGCGTCCTTCCATACCGGAGGGACTTCTCTCATTGGGTACTGTCGCACCTTTTTTTTAACAGAAGAGTCATGCTGGAACAATGACTGAGAAGGATCCTTATTCCTAAAGGACAACAACGTCGCAACTGCTGTCTCAACATCGGGACCCACAATCGTGCCCTTTGCAAACTCAAACCGTACACGGCACAAATCAGGCAGATTTGTTTCCAAATCATTATCTTCCAATTCCTCACAAAGGAAAGCACACATTTTCTCAAAAACTTATCTTTGTTTTGGTGCTCCCCATTGACGGAAGACATCCATAACAGACTCTACATCGTATCTTAAAGGGTAAACAACGCATTTACACGCCATACGGTCAAACATTTCTCTCTCTTGAGAATTAGGCAGTTGACTACGCGACTGCTTACGCTCCGAATCTGGGGTCACACCAGACGACCCAAAGAGAGGAAATATAAGGCTGGCAACAGTATCTGTCATTCTCTGTCGGACAGAAGGAGAAGTTGATGAAAGAACAGGAGGAAAAACAGAGGGAGGCAAGGCAGACGCAGAAGCAGATGCAGAGGCAGTATCAGGAAGAACACCACAAGAGGCAGTCGATGTAGTACATAAAGTCGTAGGAGGTACAGATGGAGCAGGTAGCGAAGTCGGCGGCCCTTGAAGGGGCTGCGCCATAGTAGTAGGAGCCAACTGAAAAGGAGCTGGTGGCTGTGGAAGAACCTGAGGCACAATAAACGGAGGTTGCACAGCTAAAGGTTGCGGAGGTGCTGTAGCATTCTGCGCATAAGGGGGTGGCGAACTCAACAAGTGTGACATTAAAGGATCTTTCTCAAGTTCTTTTGCTGCATCTTGCTGAAGAAGCGGAAGAACTGGATAACATTTATCGGTCACCATTTTACGTTGCCTGTGCAACTGCTCATTCTTCTGTTCTTCTTCATCATCTTTAAACTGCATGGCAGCTTGCATTATCGAGATACCCTCTTCCCTCTTATTTCTCTTTGCTAATTTAATTTCCTTCTGTTTGGCTTCCTTACGCCATAGGCGGAAAGAGTCAAACATTGCCGGCCGGGCTTTCTTCTTAAAAAGTTTAACCTCCAGATTATCCAGAATCTCTGTGTCAAAACTACCATATTGGGGCCATTTTAAAACACCATCTTTCCTGGTGTATCGGATCCATACTTCATTATATGTGAGGGGGCCTATGCCATGTTTCACATATAGTTCATAGGTTGGAGTTCCAATCGGAGGAACCGGACACGAGTCCTCCAATCGGGAATCCCTATTATAACCAAGACAAAACAAATTTCCATATCTGCTAAGACCAGGCATCTTCGCTCTCTAGTCTAGCTTCAAACTTCAAAGGATTATCGAATTCGATAGTCTCGTGAATACACGAATCCCTCGGCTTTGGTACTTGCAAGTTCCAAATCAAAGATCCCAAGGGGATACCAAACTAAGAACCAAACTAAGGACTGGGAGACGCTCCACTTATACTTAACTGAGGTATCGATGACGTCACCAGAAGACTCGTTTATCGTTTCGCTCTACCAAATCATCAAGGGTCCAAAACAGGGCGATAGTCAGGGCAGCAGTCCTTCGTAGCCGTCGGAAAGCGGGGAACCTCGCAGCAAAGACTTTCGGACCACGTCGACATACAGGGGTCGATGAAGTGGCGGCCTTCCTCCAGAATTTTCACACGAAGCCCCTCACGAACCTCTGGCTTGGACCGGTACCGCTGAAATCGCCCCACGTTGGGCGCCAACTGAAGTACTGGGTTTTTCAGAACCCAGCGGTGCCAGGGAACACACCCTAAGACTTCGAGTCCTTCCTGTTTCAGACTACAGAAACACAGAGTCTTCTTGGTGAAGTCAAAGATCTTGTTTATTGGCTGCAGCCAGTAACAGGTATCCTAGAAGTACAACACGGTGTATATTCTCAGGAGACTGCTCCCTTTGCAAAGCTAACCTTCTCTTTTATGCAAAATATTATGCTTTGGGCAAACATTCCTTATTTTACAGTTGACCATTCACATATTTTCAATACAAAGAAATAGCAGGTTTAAGATGACAAGCCCATATTTCAGTTTGTCCAGCCCTCAATCAATTACCCGGCAAGGCTTAGTACTTTCATCAGATATCGACGGACCCCCAATAAAAACGGGCACCTCCTCCTCGTAAAGCAAGTCATAAAGAAAGAAAGAGAGACAGTTGTGTGTAAGATTAGGCATGGTTTGTGTGTGATGAAAGGTTTATGATGTGTTGTGCCTTGATACTAATCTCATTCGGCCACTGGGAAAGAAACTGGCCGAACAGGTTTGGCTTCAGGCAGTGGAGTCAGCTTGCCCAGGTCACAGAGGAGTCAGCAAAGATGTACGTGTCCTTCAGACTCGTTTTCAGCATTAGACATTGGCCTATATGAGGGCAATCACAAAATGGCTGTCGTTTAAATGGAACACGAGGGTTCAAGACGGAAACTCTGATATTCGGGTGATTTTGTTACCCGAATATGAATACAATGCTTGTGCATACTATTCTAATCATTCCCGGTCTGCTGATACCAAAATCGTTGTGATACGACGATGTTTATAACACGGGTCCAGAATTTTCAGTACCACACTATAGACATGAGCATTTGACAGGATTTGCACATTTTTATTGATTACAGGGGATTGATAACGTTGTCATCCTGAACCCTCTATTTTGGGTGTGTTTGATCCATGGGCACATAACTGCCATTGGCTACTTGACCTGCACACACAGCAGAGGTGGTAGTGGCAACTGTTGTCAGTGGTACATGGAACTTGCGGATATGGCCTGAGACTGGAAATTGAGAACTAGTTCATGTGGTGACAATACCAGCTGTCGTGTAACAGCAGGCCAGTTGTTCGTTGTACCCTACCCTTCTGGACTGGCTTTGCCTTTCCAACATCCTTGGCATGGCAGAGTACCCCATAGTAGTGTTGTGCTGTTCCCCAGGTTTCCCCTGTACAGCGCATGCACCCATGCCTTGCCCCTTTGCCCTTTCCACTACCTGATTATCATGGCTGACATGTATTGTGTAGTAGGTATGTCCCCCCCTCTGGTTGCAGTTAACAATTAGGCTTTTTTGTTCCCATGCCACGTACCATACATATGTGTTGTTTCCTGGTAGTCTGCGCTGTCCCGCCCTTGAATCCCTATGATTATCTCCTCAGGGATGATGGCTGCCACCATCTCCTCCATGTGGTCGAGGGCCTCCTGTGGTGTTGGCCCCCACCTCCAGTCTGCAGTGCTGCCTTCCTGTTCCTGGCCATCTTTTCCTTGGTTCTGCGCTTGCAGTCATGCCAGCGTTTCTTGCACTCGGTGACTGTTCTCTGTACTTCTGCCACACTGTTGATCTTATCAACAATTTGTTGCCAAATTGCTTCTCTCCTCCCAATTGGCAAGTTAGAGGTGACAGAAAGTTGATGCTGGTGTTCCATCACCTCTTTCACCAGTATTCCATGCTCCTCTGCACTGAACTGACACTTCCTTTTCTTCTTCTCCCTCTCCTGGGTCTTGTGTGGGTCCTCGTGGCTGGTTCCTGGTCGGTTGTCATCTTCCTTGGGTCTCTCGTGGTTTCTGGAATCCATTTTGGGGCTCCTTTGCACATTTTGCTGTGTTTGCGCCGCTTTTTGATGCTATTGCGTCAAAAAAAGGCGCGTATCTGGTTTGTGATGTCATAAACCGGCTTAAAGTCATTTTCGATGCGTTAAGGTCGTGGCACAATGGTTTGAGTAAAATAAAATGACTCTAACCCGTGGTTTGCGCTGCCGAGCGTCAGAGTATAAATGTGATGCCAGGGTGGCGCTAAGAAATGGCGTTAGCCGGTGTTAAACTTTTTGACGCAAAACTGTATCGGCACAGTTTTGCATCAGAAAGTATAAATATGGGCCTCAGTTTCTTAGGTGTAATTCAGTTTCTTCCAGGACCACCTGGCTGCGGAGCACGGCAGACAAATCAACATAATTCATTTTGTTAATCATTATTCCATTTCCACTGGACCACCTTGCCGTCATAAGTGATTTAAAGGATTATTCCATTTACCCATTCTCCTCTCTCTGACTGCCCCAGGTGTCTCATTTAAAACAGATAGAGATAAAGCAAAGAGGTAGATCTGCCTGCTGTGTTGTCTGATGTGATTTTTTTTTTTTTAATCGTGTTGTGGTGTGGTTTGCCTTTATAAAGTTTGGTTAAATAGGTATATTACATAAGTAACAAACCACACTAATATTGCGTTTATCTGTACTATTTTCAACCTGCAACAAATCCACGTTTCACTAACTACATGTTTTTCTTTCTTGGTTGTTTTTAGGTGGACAAGAGAAGAGACCCCCACATCACCTGTGGTACTGCCAAGAGAAGGCCTTATAATTACTTTGGTCCATAGGCACCAAACTCTTTCGCTTGTGTATTTTAGTGCCACTCGCAACCTAGAGCTTAAGATGGCCCCAAAGAAAGTAGCTCCAAAGAAAGTAGCCAGTGAAAAGAAGCAGCTTTCTGCCAGTTGTGTGCCAATCGTAACTTTTTTTGGAAGACATGTGCCTGCTGCACTAGTCTCTGGGAAGGAAACTGGGAGCGGCACCCCTCATCAACAGCACCACCCCAACCCAAGACCACGTCTGTCAGTGAGGAAGCCACTGCAATCATGGCAACGCCAATGAGCAGTGATGTTGAAATGGATTTGTTCCTTTCACAAAGTAGTGCCCAATAGTTTGAGGAAACAGAGCAAAGTGGACAGCAGCCAGCTTTTCTCGAAATTGGAGCAGAACAGGAGGTCAAGCTTCTTGCTGAGCAAGAACCTCTTCTTTTAGAATCAATGGCTCCCAGATCGCCAGCAAGAAAAATGAAGGGTACTACTCCACAATCTTTTCCAAGCACCACTTCTGATGACGATAATTGGAACATGGAGTGACTCTGATAAAGTCGGGAGATGCCATGAGAGGCAAGGGAAAAGGAAAGTTCCAGAAACTCTCAGAATCATGAAGGGGATGATGATAAGGATGATAATGATGATGAGCCAGTGACTGTGGAAGATGGCACAGGGGAGTCCAAAATTACTATCCAACCTGCTCCAAGGGATGTGGCACATGGAACACCGCCAGCATATTTGTAAGGCCCCAGCAGAGACCTACACCAACCTATACCTCAGTAGAAGTATGCACTGCAGAGAGGCAATTGACACACCCAACTACATCCAGTTCTTCTTCAGGCATTGGCAGTGGTCCAATAAGTAAGCACTCCTCCTCAGTTTGGGACTTTTTTATGATTAGCAAAAAGGAGGAGAACGTTGCCATATGCTCCATTTGGATGCAAGTATTAATTGAGGTAAGCCTAATTCACAGTATGGTACTGGAGGCCAGACGACCCATATGAAAGAACATCACGCAATCTGGTGGGAGAAGTACCTTAAAAAATGGCTCACCGTGGTCACGGTGGTCAAGGTGAGGTGAGCCAGGAAACATCTGTTGCAACTGGTAAAATCACGGTGGAAGGTGAGGAAGAAAAGGATGACATCCTCATGCAAAGCAGCCCTGTCACCACCAGTGCACCAGAATCACCTGCCTCGGCAAGGTACCAGCGCTGCATTACGATGTGCTGCAATTAGTTGGACAAGCTTTGCAACAAAGTGTTTTCCACACTATCCACCTGACAACAGACGTGGGCCAGTTGTCAGGCGACTGATTACATGTGCATCACTGCACACTGGATTGCTTTTCTGAGGTTAAAGCAAAAGCTATCTACAAGTCTTGGCACTGAGCAAATTTTTAAGATAATTCAGCGGCATTCAACAGTAGACATGTTCACTATAGAAATATCACACACAGCTGCAAACATCTTGGAGGAATTTAACAGCAAGGCTGTGACCCACAGATCTTTGAGGTAGAATTGTTGCCACGGACAATGGCAGTAACATAGTCAAGGCCATGGCAGACAGTGGCTGTTTCAGGGTCCTATGTTTTGCACACTGCATCAACCTGGTTGTGCAAGACTTTCTTAAAAAAGAAGACATAGTCAGCAACATACTGACCACCTGCAGTTGCATCTGCATTCATTTCAGCCATTCTTTTAAAGCCCGGAAAGAATTATTCAGCATGATAACAGAGTACCAGTTAAAGCCCTGATACAGAAGGTGCCAGCATGTTGAAACTCAACCTGTTATATGTTGCAACATCTGTTTGAGCAGTACAAACAGATCACTGACTCTGTCAATCAAAGAGGAGCTGATGCAATTAGGAAAGCTATGACCATGGATGCGGATAACTGGGCCTAGTCAAATGTCTCACCGATGCTGCTCCCATTAAAGACTTTCATGTGGGTAGTTAGCATGGAGGACAGTACAATGGGTCAAGCTAACCTGTTATTACATCTGCTACAAGAGCAGCTAAAGAAGGTGTCTGAAAGGTTTGCATTCGGGGGTGCAAATGAAAACCCGGAAGCACATTATCGTAGTTTGACTCTTGCTCTAGGCAAGACTGTTGGTTCAGGATGACAGTACTTATGTTTGTAGGTGACTATGCCAGACCTACAAAAAGTTGTAACTGTCGTTGCAACCCTTCCGGCTCACAAGCAGCACCTCACCAAAAACCCAAACAGTAAAAAATTCTTTGTGGCAGCCTTTACGCATGGACTTAAGAGTGTGACATCTCAGGGGGTGTTGTGGTTAAACAGAGATTACCCTTTCTCACATGACCAACATGTCTCAATCAAACACAGGCAATGAAGGAGATGCAGTAACGTTTTTAATAGATTTTATTAACAACACTGCAATATACAATAAGTTGCATGGGCTGCAAAGATAAGGATAATGAATAATGCAAGAAAGAATGGTAAAGACAAGAGTCATTAATACAAAGACCCCCACCATCTTGCAATAACATAAAGTGACAAGAGATTTGAAAATATTTCAGAATATCTTTAATAATGTGAACCTAATCTCTAACCTAAAGAGAGTTAGGCGTGTTAAACATAATCTGCCAATGCCATATCCATAAAAAGAGGCCCCCAACCCTCATTACCTTGGAATGAGGTCTCTAGCTCAGACTTTGTAGGGACACGAAGACTGGGTCAGCGCCTGGGTGACGTGCAGCATTGATAGCAGCGATGGCTTCTGATTGGAATCCCTCTAACTATCTGCCTAATCGATGTGCATTTATACAGATCTGCTCGGACCCCTGACGTAGGTCTGTTCCCAAACAATAGATAACAAGACATGCTTGGGATGGCAATTTATGTAAACAATTCCCTCAAAGGCATGAAGAGAAAAAGTACCTAATGTGAATACCTACAGTATGTTTATCTTTGTTGCTTGATATTGACGCCTTAGCGCGGTGGCACTAATAACGTGAAACTAAAACATTGGCCTAATTAGAAGCAATGCAGCCATCTTGGAAACATATAATTAAATAATTGTGCTAAAACAGAGCGAGCTAAGTAGGGTAAAAGTCATTAGGTGACGGGGCACAGATGCACAAGCCAGAGGGCTAAGCTAACTCCTGATTCCCATAAAAAAAAAATAGGATTCACTACACCCTCCGCATTGCCGTAACAAGTATGACGCCATAAGATGACGCTATTGAAGGTGAATGAATCCAAGCTAAAAATGTTCTGGACTAAAAAAAGCTAAAATCACAAAAATTTGATAAAAATATAATTTAAAACACATGTTAAAAACAGCTAAAAACATACAAAAAGATATAGGTGGTCATTACAACCCTGGCGGACGGTGATAAAGCAGCGCTAAGACCGCCAACAGGCCGGCAGAATAAATGTGCAATTACGACGTGGCGGAAACCGCCAACAAAGACAGCCACTTTAACACTCCGACCGCCACGGCGGTACAAACAAACAGCGCGGCGGTCACTGCCAGCAGACAGACGGAGGACAAAGTACCGCCCACACTATTATGACAGGCCAATCCGCCACTTTTTCCGGGGTGGATTCACTGTGGATAAAAACACGGCGGAAACAGGAATTCCGAAGGAAAAACGCTCACCTCTACACACCCCACGCGGAACGAGGACACCATGGACCCGGAACTCCAAATTCTACCTGCGATAGTCTTCCTGCTCCTCTACCAGGAGCACAGACGCCGACGGCGAAGCCCACGGTGAGTACTGCACCTACGACACAGGGGAGGGGGTGACGCAAAAAACAGGGACAAACACACGCAACACGCAACACCCCCACCCACTACAACACACACACTAATGCATATTAATACATCACAGTTACACCCCCCAAACCCCCGGAAGAATGCAAAGACAATAGAAAATGAGTGTAACCATTGTAATATATTAAAATCAAGTAGGCAGAAATATATATATACACCATGTACAAAATATATACCAAGCATAGTAGTCCAGGTAGTGCTCCAATAAAGTCAGCGAAACACTGGGACCACACGGTATGGGAGAAGCCCACACAAGATCCCCAACCATGACGGAGAGAACACTGCAGGGGCATCAGACAGCAGCTAAACAGGCACCTCAGGGGGAGGGAAGGGGGGGCACCTCAGCCGCTTGAGTGCACGACGCCAAATTCACGAGGGGGCCACATGCCCACTGTCACATCCCGGGGAGTGCAAAGCCACAGTCTCTCAAGTCTCTACAGTGGGTGGGTTGCCACTGTTCCATCCTGGGGAGTGCAAAGCCACAGTCTCTCAAGTCTCTACAGTGGGTGGGTTGCCCACTGTTCCATCCTGGGGAGTGCAAAGCCACAGTCTCTCAAGTGGATGACAGTATCCACTGGTTCTGGAGGGGGCATGGTGCCCAGAGTGCTTCATCCTGCTAAGGACAGAGGTAGAGGATGACAGTCTCCACTGGTTCTGGGGGGGGCACGGTGCCCATAGTGCTTCATCCTGCTAAGGACAGAGGTAGTGGATGACAGTCTCCACTGGTTCTGGAGGGGGCCCGGTGCCCAGAGTGCTTCATCCTGCTAAGGACAGAGGTAGTGGATGACAGTCCCCACTGTTTCTGGAGGGGGCATGGTGCCAGAGTACTTCATCCTGCTAAGGACAGAGGTAGTGGATGGATCTCTCCACTGGTTCTGGAGGGGGCATGGTGCCCAGAGTGCTTCATTCACCCCGTGACGGACTCAGTAGTGTCAGTGCCCTTGCCGATCATGGGCCAGCGGTGCTTGAGACGGCAGTGCCCTGTTCAGCAGTACTTGAGGCGGCAGTCCCCTGTTCAGCGGTGCTTGAGGCGGCAGTGCCCTGTTCAGCGGTGCTTGAGATGGCGGTGCCCTGTTCAGCGGTGCTTGAGACGGCGGTGCCCTGTTCAGCGGTGCTTGAGACGGCAGTGCCCTGTTCAGCGGAGCTTGAAGCGGCGGTGCCCTGTTCTGCGGTGGTTGAGGCGGCGGTGCCCTGTTCAGCGGTGCTTGAGGCGGCGGTGCCCTGTTCAGCGGTGCTTTTGGCCCAGCGGGACTTTTGCTGGCAGTCCTTCATGGCCCAGCGGGGCTTGTGCTGGTGGTCCTTCATGGCCCAACGGGGCTTGTGCTGGCGGTCCTTCATGGCCCAGCGGGGCTTGTGCTGGCGGTCCTTCATGGCCCAGCGGGGCTTGTGCTGGTGGTCCTTCATGGCCTAGCGGGGCTTGTGCTGGTGGTCCTTCATGGCCCAGCGGGGCTTGTGCTGGCGGTGGCCTCCTGGGCAGCTGGGCTTGTGCTGGCGGTAGCCTCCTGGGCAGCTGGGCTTGTGCTGGTGGTGGCCTCATGGACAGCTGGGCTGGTGCTGGCGGTGGCCTCCTGGGCAGCTGGGATTGTGCTGGCGGTGGCCTCATGGGCAGCTGGGCTGGTGCTGGCGGTGGCCTCCTGGGCAGCTGGGCTTGTAATGGCGGTGGCCTCATGGGCAGCTGGGCTGGTGCTGGCGGTGGCCTCCTGGGCAGCTGGGCTTGTAATGGCGGTGGCCTCATGGGCAGCTGGGGTGGTGCTGGCGGTGGCCTCCTGGGCAGCGGGGATGATGGCAGTCTTCTCTGCCGTGCTGCTCTTCCCAGACTTGCCGGGTTTCTTGTGGCCCTTCCCCACCTTGGAAGGAGTCACAGCTGACTCCAAACTCCCACCGGGACCCCTGGGAGCGGCTTTGGTGGCTGGAGTCTTCCCCCTCTCCCGCCGGGCACTGGCCAACTTCTGATGCTTCACAGGTGGGGGACTGTCTGTGCTGTGGCTCCATGCCACACTGGCCGCCCTGGTGGCCGGTTCACTCCAGATTCCGGTGACTACAGGCACCACTGGTCCCAGAGATATTGTGGCTGAGGTGCTAGTTCCGGACCTAGGAGACGGACAGGGTGGGGGAGATGTTGGAAAGAGGTCAAGGTTGGACAGGAAAAGTCTTTCTGACACACTGGGACGAGTAGCTGGAGGGGGTTTGGGAGTGGAGGAAGAGGTGGTGGTTGTAGGAGGTGCTTGTTTGCTGACTTTGGGTGAAGGTGCATGCGCTGGAGGCTGTCGTGAGGTGGATGGCTGTTGGGTGGGTGTGTGCCTGCGTTTGTGTATCTTGGGAGGGGGCGTCACAGACACAATGGGAGAGGACACAGGGGATGTGCGAATGGTAGTGGGGGTGGTGACTGCACGTGAGCGGGGTGTGGTGGTGGGTGTGCTGGAGAGGGACGTAGTGGCTGTAGAGGTAGTGCATGCAGGTGAGAGTGTAAACGAGACAGGGAGGGAGGAGGGAGACGAGGAGGAGGGGGACACGGTGGAGGCAGTAGATGTTGGTGTGTCTGCATGTATGTGATGCTTGTGTGAGTGCCTGTGGGATGTGTGGTGCTTATGTTTGCCTGAGCTTCCCTTGTGTGTTGACGTGTCTGCATGCTGGTCTGTAGGTGTGCTTGGGATAGGCTCAGGTACAGGGATTGGGTCTGGGTGGAGGAAGTTGGAGGGGGAGGCTAGACACAGGGACAATGGCTGCCATCAGTGCTGAGGCCAGAGTCTGAAAAGCTCGCTGAAGGGCAGCCTGACCAGAATGAATGCCCTCCAGGAATGCATTGGTTTGTTGCAACTGCCTTTCTACACCCTGGATGGCATTCAAAATGGTAGACTGCCCAACAGTGAGGGCCCTGAGGAGGTCAATGGCCTCCTCACTGAGGGCAGCAGGGGTGACAGGGGCCTCCCAGCAGCTCGATATCGGAGGGGGTGGTAAAATGGTGAGGGGTGATGGTGGAGGAATGTCCATGGCAGAGTCCAGTCTATTAGTCTCACAGGTGCATTGTCCAAAGGGGCATAGGAAGTGGAGCTGGGGCAGTTTAACTATGGACAGGGTGACAAAGTGGGACAGTAGGATGACAATCAGGGTGGCCTCATTTCTTGGCGGGGTCTTGGCATCGTTCTCTGTCTTGTTCCTGTATCTCAGAGACCATTTGCGAGGTGGTTCTCCCTCTGCAGGGGGTGTGGTGCTGGTGTGGTGGTCCTGTGGCGGGGCGTCCTGTCCACTAGCGCTGGCGGAGGTGGTGGCCATTTCATCGTCCAGGCTAGTGTCAGGGGCCCCTTGTTGTGCCACAGTGTCCCTCCTGGTGTTGAGTACTTCCTTCAGCACCCCTACGATGGTGCCCAGGGTGGAGTTGATGGTTCTGAGTTCCTCCCTGAAGCCCATATACTGTTCCTCCTGCAGGCGCTGGTTCTCCCTAAGCTTGGCCAGTACCGTTGCCATCGTCTCCTGGGAGTGGTGGTAGGCTCCCATGATGGAGGAGAGGGCCTCGTGGAGAGTGGGTTCCCTTGGCCTGTCCGCCCCCTGTCACACAGCAGCCCTCCCAGTTCCCCTGTGTTCCTGGGCCTCCGTCCCCTGGACCGTGTGCCCACTACCACTGCCCCCAGGCCCCTGTTGTTGTTGGGGTGGTGGGTTAGCCTGGGTTCCGTGTAGTGGTGGACACACAGCTGATTGACATGTCCTGGGGACGGATGTATGGGCCCGCTGGGTGGGTGCTGGTGTTTCCAGAGGGGGGAAGCTCTGTAGTGGCCTGTGACTGTGTGATGGGAACTGACTGTCCCGAGGTCCCCGATGGGCCGGGCTGGTCATCTAGATCCAGTTGGACAGAGGTGCTGCCATCACTGTGGGCCTCTTCTGTTGGTGGTGTGGACATGTGTGGACCCTCCTGTCCGGTGACGTTGGGTACGGGTCCTGCAGGGGTATAAAAGGATGGTTATTACATCTGTGTATGGCATGGTGTGCAATGGGTGGGTGACCGTGTACCCCAGTGCTTGCATTCCTGTGTGGGGGCTTGTGTGATGATGGTTTAGGGGGGTGTTTGGGTATGTGCAGTGGGCATGCTTTAGTTATGGGTGTCCATGCTTTGTTGTTGCATGCAGGGCTTGGTGTTGGGATGAGTGGTTTGTGATGCTGGGACATTTGTGAGGAGTAGGAATGCTGGGGGTGAGGGTGGGGGTATGTGCTGGCATGCAGGTAGGGTGGGGAACGTAATAGTTAAGAGTTGTCTTACCAGAGTCCATTCCTCCACCTACTCCTGCAAGGCCCTCAGGATGCAGAATCGCCAAGACCTGCCCCTCCCATGTTGTTAGTTGTGGGGGAGGAGGTGGGGGTCCGCTGCCAGTCCGCTGAACCACCAGGTGGTGTCTTGAGACCACGGAACGCACCTTCCCCCGTAGGTCGTTCCACCTCTTCCTGATGTTCTCCCGATTTCTTGGGTGTTGTCCCACTGTGTTGACCCTGTCCACTATTCTTCACCATAGCTCTATCTTCCTAGCAATGGAGGTGTGCTGCACCTGTGTTCCGAATAGCTGTGGCTCTACCCGGACGATTTCCTCCACCATGACCCTGAGCTCCTTCTCCGAGAACCTGGGGTGTCTTTGCCGTGCCATGGGGTGGTGTAGGTGATGTGTGGGGTGGAGTGTGGGGTGATAAGTGTGCTGCTATGTAGTGGTGTGTTGTGTGAGGTACGTGGAAGTTCTGTGGGTGATGGTGTTGTGTGCCTGTGGATGCTAGTGTTCTTGCTGGTGCTATCTCTCTCTGGCTTTCGTTCGTGATTTGTTGTCGTAAGGGTTTGTGGGTGATGTGGGTGTGTGTTTTATATAGTATTGGGTGTGTGGGAGTGGTGTGTGTATGTGTATCATGTGTGTTTATTTCAATTTGTCCAATGTGGCTGTGTTTTTTAAGAGAGTGTGTATTTTGAGCGCAGCGGTGTGTACTGCCAATGGAATACCGCGGTTGAAAGACAGCCACGTGGATTTGTGGGTTGTGTTAGTGTGGGCGTATTTCTGTTGGCGTGACGGTGGAGGTTTTGTTTTCGCCAATTTATCACTGACCTTTGGTGTGGCGGACTTGTGTGGGTGTCTAGATTTTGGCGGATTCCGAACTGTGGGTCATAATTTCTGTAGCGGAATTCCGCGGCGGTGTGTTGGCGGTCTTCTGCACAGTGGTAAGCGGGATTTACCACCGATATTGTAATGAGGGCCATAATGTCGACCATGACTAGCACAGCAGGCCAAAGGAAGAGAAATAAATGTAAATTTGGATTCAGTAAGATAAGCCAGTCATCAAATCTTTTTAACAGTATTCATGATCTTGAAGAGCATCTTTGAAGCCATTGAATGGAAAAGACCTCAGGAAAGAGGCCACATCGTCAGATGTTAGATCTATGACAGGATAGGCAGACGGATCCATAGAGCAGTAGTGCATAATAGTCTCTTGCTCAGGTTCACCTGCAGGAGTGGCACTCTCCACAGTGCCAAAAAGAGCCAGATCGTTCATCAAGGATGGCTCATAAGTGGCTTCGTAAATCAGCCTGAGTCTCAAGGGGCATGACCATGAATGAACCCTCATCGGGGACATCAGCAGTGCTTGGTCCACAGGATGCACCGGTGTAACAGCAAGACACACTGTAGACAAATGTTTGAAGAGGCACCACATGCAATGAAAGACTGGCTTCATGCTCCATAGGACTGGTCGGAATGACAATGGCCAATCACGCTTCAATTCTTCCAGCAACAGAGCATTAAAGACCTGAACCATGAATTCATGGCACAGTTGAGCTGGTGGCAGTGGATCCATTGCTTCGCGTAGCTGGAAAGACCCAACCACTGCGAATCAGAAGAAATAGCAGCAGTATTCTGCCTATTAATGCTAAAAATATAGGGAGGCCGCCAAACACACAGGAAAAGAGTGAATGGATGACTGATGGAATGACTCAGAAGACAGTCCGGAAGATGGACACAAATCCAGACGCAACAGCCTTAAAGAAATGGGCAATCCCGTCAGTGTTCGAAGCGTTGCAAATTCTGGATACTAGTTCTCCAAAGTGATTGGGGAAGTTGGTATTTAATATGGATTGTATCTCGGCTGATGATCTTGCTATCTAGACAGCATACGTCTCTCTAGCCAATGTCAACACGATTTGTTTTTGGAACAGTAGCACCTTTTGTCTGCTCAGCTTGTCATAATTTACATTAGCAGTATCAATGTGAGCCCACATTTCTGATACTTTTATCTCTCATGTGGGGGTGGGAATAAAACTTGTCCACAACACGTAACAACCTTAGAGACTGAAATTGCGTAGGCAATTCCTGGTCACATACCGCAACAGCTTTGGTGGCTCAGCACCTCATAACTTCCATTTGAAAGTATATGAAATGTAGGAGTGATACTGTTGATGGACTTTCTGCAACTGTGAAAGGCAACTTCTTTAACTTTTCTATGTGAAGCATGGTGAAACTCGCTTCCCTGCTAGCCATTGTCTGTTGTTCCTTGGATAAATTAAATGCAGCAAACAAGTCACTACTGTTAATGTACTTCCATGGAACGTGGCCATTTCTCAAAGTTTGTAATGTCCAACCTAACTGCATGAATGGACGCTGATGACTTTTCCCATGATATAATAGGGACATGTCTGTCTGAATGATATCAATCGTAGACTACACTTTGGGGGTCATTCTGACCCCGGCGGTCTAAGACCGCCGGGGCCAGGGTCGGCGGGAGCACCGCCGACAGGCCGGCGGTGCCCCGCAGGGCATTCTGACCACGGCGGTTCGGCTGCGGTCAGAAGAGGCAAACCGGCGGTCTCCCGCCGGTTTACCGCTGCCCTTAGAATCCCCCATGGCGGCGCAGCTTGCTGCGCCGCCATGGGGGATTCTGACACCCCCTACCGCCATCCTGTTCCTGGCGGTTCGCCCGCCAGGAACAGGATGGCGGTAGGGGGTGCCGCGGGGCCCCCGTAAGAGGGCCCCGAAAAGTATTTCAGTGTCTGCTAAGCAGACACTGAAATACGCGACGGGTGCAACTGCACCCGTCGCACCCCTGCAACTACGCCGGCTCAATTCTGAGCCGGCGTCCTCGTTGCAGGGGCATTTCCTCTGGGCCGGTGGGCGCTCTTTTGGAGAGCGCCCGCCGGCCCAGAGGAAATGTCTGAATGGCTGCCGCGGTCTTTTGACCGCGGTGCGGTCATTCAGCGGCGGTACCCTGGCGGACGGCCTCTGCCGTCCTCCAGGGTCAGAATGAGGCCCTTTGTTTGTTAGGGAATAAATCCTGTTGGACATAGTAGTTATGCCATTGTCGACAACAGCTAAAGCCTTTTCTAAATTTTCCTTGTCTATCTGCCTTAAACACGCAGCTGCTTCTATCTGAGAAAGCTTCCAGATCTCATTATATATGGCATAGATTATTCTTTTAGAGTGTGGCTTCCTAGGACCAAGTAAAAAGTCCTGCAAGTCTATATCTTCAGAAAGAGTGTTAAGATTTTTCTTAACTGCGGATAATGTGTTAGTCTGTACCCATTGTTGGCACAGTTTACCCACACTGTATGTTGTAACTATACCCGTATGTTGACCCAAGACAAAAGTAGGGTCTAGCCAGCTCATCTTGAAACCCCCTGAGGAATTCACAAAACGTGTCTGGCACCCATTAGTGTCTATTGGCCAAATCAACCACCCGCCGGGACTGGAAAGTGAAATATTATAGGTACCCGCCTGAACCTTTGCATCTAGTTCTTCCTCGTGACATTCAGGAAGAACTGACATTTATTAAACTTAGCTGGTGTGGGGATACTGGGGGTATTCTTTTATTTTTGGTAACCCCAGCCAGGATGTCTGCTGAATGGTGTCGTTCAAAAAGATAATTTGCACAGGAATGAGGCACGCCCTAAATAAAGCTTCCCTACCCTGTATTTGCCAATCTTGTGCTCCCCATACACTCTTTCAGTCAATAGTGTTCTTCCAGTATTCGTAACCTTCAACTGCAAGACGGTAAACAAAGGTGTCTGAGTAAATCAGTTTTGTGTCAGATAGCTAAATTTTCCTAATTTTTGAAGGAGGTAATTTGAACAAATATGACTGGATTTTTTTATGCATTCCCAGAACAATAAGTGAATTTATCCAAATAATGTGTTGGGCTCCCAACAGGTGGATTTGACCAGTGTTCCCACTGTGTGTAGTTAGATACTGGTCTATGTCTAGTGGCATGGCGCAGGTAGTAATGTCCCAAGTTGTTATAGCAGAAAATATTCCCATAATTCTTTGTATTTGTGTATACATCATCACTTTCAAATACTGAATAGTCCTTCATTTCAGTTAACATAGAATCGACTGTCTGGACAGCCCATTCATCAGATGCAACACCAGGTGTAATTACACCAGTCACAGAAATTTTGAAGACATATGGAATTTGAACGACCTCAGTAGGCCTATATATATCAAATGGAACGTTGTCCCACACAATCCTATCAGATTAGGTACTGCTGAAGTGTTCACAACGGACAAGTCTCTTCAGACCTTATGTGATGAATGATGTGGAGTTAAGACTTCATCCACAGGCTCAACAGAGGAACGTTCAGGAAGGTAATGACCATTTATAAGCAAAAAGAAAACAATCACGAAACCAATCCAAGAAGTCATGCAAAAAAATGTCAAGCAGAACCATAAATAGTTCCATGGGTGTTTAAAATAGTTATTTTAAGCCAAAGATACAGCTTATGTGTCTTTGAAACATTTTCAATCACAGGAGTGGATGAGTCTGAAGAAAAGTCATCAACATGGATGAAGTAACCAGAAGCATTCTCTGCAAATGCAGGAACAGGTGCATTACTGGTGGATGGATCCACTTTCGCTTGGAGGCTCATAGTAGACGGTGTTGTCAGCCTGTGTTGTGTTGGTGTACAAAACAGCCAAATCTTGGACAGGTGTTGTTGTGGAAGTCGTAACTGGAATCAGCGAGAGCTCATTTTCCGCCCTCCCCACGGTCAAGGAGGTATTTATAGCATCGTTGGACATTGTTGTGTAGTCAGAAGTAGTGTAGTTATTTCTGCTTTGAAGAGTTATATCCTGTTGGGTAGTGAGAGGGGACCGGGAACTACCCAAGGGACCTCTGGGTCTACTGTGCAGGATCGGCCACATTGTGAAGTTTGACATCATCAATATAAATGAATCTATTTGCTTTGGAACCAGGACGTGGTGGTAAAATGACAGTTCTGGTACCTTGTACTCCCAGGACTGGGACCGGTGCTCTGTAGGATGGACCGAATTCCTTCTTCACAGCAATCTTCTCATGAACCAGATGCCAAACCTTAGGAATTCAGCCAGTGGAAGTTGTTGGTAAATCCCTCATTCCTAAGGTGGCAGCACTGGTGGATGATTTATCATCACAAAATTGATTAAGCTCCTGTAAAACAGTGAGATGTTCATTTATGTCCAAAGGTGTGTCTGCTGCCACCAAACCAGGGCCATCAAATCTGGGACATACATAGGTATCCAAAAGAGAACCTCATAAGGAGTGCGTCCCCCCAAGGACCATCTTGCAGATTATTTAGTGCTCTCTGGACTCCACATATGTAATGAAGCCAACTGCGCTGGAACCTAATACTCTAGCTGTTAAGGAATGCTTTAGATCACGATTCCTCCTCTCCATGACCAAATTTCCCTTGGGATGGTATGGTTAGGAGTAATGGAGTTCAACACTCATCATCTCCATGGTGTCCCTGAATGCCTTAGAGGCAAAAGCAGGGCCCTGGTCCAAATGAAATGCTACAACTGCATATCTACCTATAAATATCAGCAAATCATTTATAACAGTTCGATCATCAGCCAACCGCTGAGGCCATACCCACAGGAATCTAGAACAAGAATCTACAGCGACTAAGATATATTTGAATACACCATCAGGTTGGAGCTACTGGACACTAAGAAGGATGTCTGTGGTGCGAGTTTAATATTGGAACCCTTAATTTGCTGGCAAATGTCACAACAAAGGACGCATTGTTTTGTCTGTTTGTATAGACCTGGCCACCAAAAGCGTTTCTGCAAGAGTGTTACTGTGGCTGAAATACCAGCATGATCAGATGCGTCACCCTCATGCGCTGCTTTTCTTAGATCTAATCTCTGGTCTTGGTTAGGGACCGCTCGATCTGTTAAGAGTATTTTGTAGGGTATGCTTTTGGAAGAGGCATGCCTGTAGCTGAAGCTTTCACGGCAGGCAGAACTTTATTATCTAATCTCATCTGAGAATGAGTCACTGCAGCCACAGAAGTCGTAGCTACTGCAGATTTGGCCGCTTCATCAGCCAAAGTGTTGTACTCCTTTACGTTGGTGGCCCAATGTATGTACTAGATGGACACAAGGTAGCTTATGCTTGAGATCAGCACACTCCCCCGCAAAATTCTGTGTTTCATGGTGTTCACTTTGGAATCTCTGAACTCATTCAATCGCCAATGATTAAGATAATCATTAAAGGACTGGACGCAAAATATCTAGATGAGCGGGGTACTCCTGTTCGTATTGGAGAAGTTCTTGTGTCTGAAGTTTTGGATCAAAGATGTATTCTACATCGGTGGCAGTCAGGGAGGTTGTCCACTGAATCCAGGGTGGCTGTAATGCTTTAGCATTTGGAATGCTTGCTTTGGTCAGGGCCTCTAAGGCTGGCACTGGGGTAACGACAATGATGCGTTTCCCTTGAGCAAGTGGCCTATCCTTAATGACAGCCATCTGAAATGTAGTTAGATTTTTTTCTGTGGGTAAAAAACGTTGTTCTGCATTGTAGTATGAATATTGATTTATATGCTATGGACACCATGTCACCCTGGTTAAAGGTGACATAAGTGAACCCAATGGCACCAGCAATTATTCTGATGACCAAATTTGTTTTGTTGTCACGGGTGTGCAGATGTTTTGCTTCTAGCATGCCCTGTTGCAATTACCTAAGGATACATATGTGTTCAACTGTCCAGTGTCTGCTGGAAAAATCAGAGCATATTAAGTCATAAAGTGGCTTGATACGTTGTGCATAGTCAGGAATGTAAGTTCTGCCAAAGTTAAAGAAACCAAGTAAAGACCATAGTTTCTTGAGAGTGTTAGGTGGGTGTAGTTGAGCACATTTTTCTAGAAACTGCAGGGCCAAGCTTTTCTCCTTGTTTTACAGCTCATATCCCAGAAACAGTACACTGAGAAAGGCTATTTTATTTTTTCTAAAATGTCATTTGTAGTCAAGGGCTGAGGATCCTAGAATGATCCGATCGACTCTAGCAAGATGAATGTTGAGGTCGTCATCTGTGAGATAGCTATCATCTGCGTAAGACAATGCCTCAGGATCAATATCATGTCATATTGATGTTACACGGGCTGAGAACAGCCCAGGGCTGTTCTTGTAGCCTTGGGGCAAATGGCAGAAGCGTTTTTGTGAGCCAAATGTGAATGTACTTAGGGCCCGAATTTCATGTGATAAGTTTTGGCAGGCAAAATGGTTGGAAATATCCAAGGCTGTTTTGTATTTTTTGTGCACTATGTTATTAATTAGTGGGAGATATACTTTATATTTCAGGCTACTTGGGTTTGGCTCCAAAACTATCTCCTCCTATACTAGTATAGGTCTCGGAGATAATTTTCAGTATCTGTTTCTCCTGATCCAAATATGGAATCTCCCGTAGACGCTGGCGTATAGCCAGTACTACCGCTTCCTAGCTGATGAATGGTGACACCCTGAAACCGGTCCCAGGATGCTTGTTTCTGGTACAGGGAGGACCTGGTCTGACAGTTCGGGCTGGACTGATCTCATGGGGAACAGGGTCAAGATTGATTTGCATATGGATGGATCCAAACTGGAATAGCATGGCAAGCAAAAAAACAGATGGATTAAACCCAGATCTGTGACTAGGGTGAATGTTTGATTTGTTCTGCATAGGGCATGCCCAGACGTGGGTCCTGTGCTTACTATGCCACCAGATTTAAGCTAGCCTGGTTGATGAAGGGTGATACCCTGAAACCTGTCCCAGGATGCTTGTTTCTGGTCCACGGGGGACCTGGCATGGCAGTTTGGGCTGGGGGAAGAGGGTCAAGACTGATTTGCATATGGCTGGGTCCAAACTGGAATGGCCTGGCAAGCAAAAAAACTAATGGATTAAACACAGATCTGTGACTGGGGTGAATGTTTGATTTGTTTTGCATTCCGTCCATCATCTGTTGTTTTTTAGTATGTTTTTGCAGCATTGTTAGTTCAAACGTGAAACTCCTCTTATGTTCTTTCTGTGCCTCTGAATCTTTTTGGTATACTCCTGACTCCTCATGAAGCTTGCCTTGCATTCTTTTGTCCCTTTCCTTTACTCTATAATGCAGCTTCTGTTTTTTTTCAATACACTGGCCTTATTCTATTCCTCTCCTGCACAAACAAACTTGAAACTCTCAAGACTGCAGTTTACCTACTGGGCAGGTTCAGACAGGCACCAGAGTGACGGCCATTTTAAGAAGAATGGAGATGCATCACCCAATTAGGCAATGCAGTATCATTTTCCTTCTAACAATCATAATTTTTGAGAACTTGGTGGGTTACATTCAATCTTCCATATTTCAATCTGGGACCACTCTTTGGCTGAAGGACTGTTTGCAATGTATTTAACTGAACTGTGTCATACTTATCCCTATGTTTCCTTCCACAACACATTGATGATGGTGTGCTGTTCAGTGCCCCAATGAATATTGCTGTGGTTTATGTTGTGTAGTGTTTGTCTTTGTCACACCTTTCCCCAAATCCCCTTTCCCATCCATTCATGGAGCCCCTAACCCTCTTCCCCTGGGCTGTGTGATTTAGTGAGGTGTGACATAAATTTATACCATAAATGAATCACACACTTGCTGGAGTGTGGTGAAAGCGACACCAACTCACTGTATGACCTTTTAACCTTCTACTATCTGAGCAATATTCCACACCGGCCCAATCAAATCATTATTCATGCCTTGTGTTTGTGTGTGTGTGTGTGTGTTCTGTAAACCCTTAACCTGGTCCAACCACTCGAGTCTGAGCCCACTTCTCATGACTCCATGAGTTAATTTCCCAAGTTTAGTTTTCTAGCTTCCCACCATTGCTCAGAAGAAATTGATATTGCTAGATTTTATTATCATCAGGTCTTCTTTGCTGTGTGTCAAATACTGCCATTGTGGTAGTCTGGTCTTAGTCTTCCTAAAGTTCTGATAATATGTTGACCCATTAACTCTCTGTTTTACTTTTCTTTCAATCGAGTTGACAGTGATGGAAACCCTTTGATTAATACTGTAGTTAGAGTTTGCATAGGTGGGAGTGACACCTTCTGTCAAATTCTGTCTTCCCTGTTAGCACGCTAACCTGCCCCTTAATATGCCATCTTGAGAAAAACCCTGCAATAATAATAAGAAGATTCCCTGGCTTTATCTATTCAGGTAAGAGAAGAATTATGGATTGACGTTAACTTCTTTAGTTAGTAATTAATTCCTACTAAAGAACATGCTTCTTGCTTGTCTATGAATATCTAGGTTTTTGTAGGCAAAATAGACAGTGGCAATTGTTCACTAGTGGTCAATATAGTTCAGTTGCAGAGTGCAATAGAGCAAGAGTAACCATATAAGTAAATGACATGCACTGTTTTTAACAGATTTTAAAAAAACAGACAACACTGAAAGACAGCAGTGCAAACTAAAGCAACAAAATAAACATTTGGGAGCATGAGTCAAGTAAAATAAATAATTCCCTTTAATTTTTACAAATAGAACATTCACCATTTCCACCCACAACAGGCCCACCCCTCTCCCCAAACAAATAGCCCCATCCCCAAAAAGCCCAAGTGACTTTCAAACTCCATGCCAAATCCCTCCACACCCACTCCACCCACAACAAGTGTCACTTCCGTTAAAACAAAAAATTGAAAAAAGAGTCTAAAGAGGGCACAGTTGAGCCCACATATCATTGAGGGTCACCTCAATATGTGCCACCCAGCGGTCCAGTCATGTAAGGTGTTGCAAGACGCAGCATTGAAGTATGAGATCTTGAAGTGAGGAGGGGGCAGTAGTGGTGGAACTTGGACAAGGTGATGCCAGCTGACAGATGCAATGGTGGTGCTGCTGGGATGGTCGAGGAGCTGGTGGCTGGTTGGCGGAGCTAGGTCCGGCAGCCATGAGTGCTGCCTTGGCCTCCTCCTTCTCCGCCTAAGGGCTAACAGCCTCTGATATTCATTTTAGATGCCCCTCCAGCCTCTGCTGCCAGAGCCGGGCTGCTATCTCCTGGCGAGTTGGGTGATGTCCACCAGGTGAAGCTATAGCAAGAAGAAAAAAAAGGAAAATTACAAATTATAAACTGTGCTATGTTCAAACAATTTTTTAATAAGTACAGTGGCACAATAAATAGCTGGTCCCTTAGGCCCATTGTAATTTGATGTGGCTTATTATGATGAGTCACAGGAAAATGTTCAACCCACACATGCCTCACTGTAGTTGATGAATGCCAAAAGGGTAACATTTTAACCAACATGAATCCCTTATAGAAGCCATGAAATATTAAATGATATTTAAGTGTGGGGCATGCAAAAAGGGATTTTAATTTTTTTGGGTGGTTGGGACAGAACTTTGGAAAGAATAAAGGAATGAAGTACTCAGAGGTGACATAGTGGGCACTGGGGTGGAAGGTAAACACCTTTTTAAGTTTGTAATGCAGTGATAACTTTGCAAATGCTGCGTTAACTGAAGCAGATGCACACATTGCACAGAAAACACTATTGTACACTGTCACTCTGCAGTTACGTCATAGTAGCATTGGTAACTAATGGGGACGGACTTATGCTGATGTGTGGGGGATAGATAGCTACCTTGCTTCAACTACAGGAAGTTAAAAAAGACAGAAAATCAAAATACTCCCACTTTGAACCAAAGCTTAGATGACCATGCAAACCAAGCGCATTAGGTGAACAGCAGACACATCCCTCTCCACAACAGCTCACTTATGTCTTTTTAATCCAAGTAATTATACATTCATCTTTTCATTCATTTATTCTATTCACCCTTTGATACTCACCATTTGATTTAAGCGTACATTCTCTCATCTAGTCCTACCCAGTATCCACCCTTCAAAACCCTCTGCTTTCACCTATCCATCTATTTACCAATGTATTGTTTGTTAACATCCACCCATTCTTCACTCAAGCATCAGATTTTACCTATCCACCCTTCACCCACTGAGGCATCCTTTCACCCCTTTCATCTATCGTTTCATCAACCCATGCATCTCCTATCACTCACCTACATATTTTTCTTTTTTCCCACACATTCTTTCACTCATATGCCATTTCACCTTTCTTTCTTTTAGCCATCCAGCCTTTGTTTGCTTTTCCATCAAACCATCATTTGTAGCATCCATTCAATCATTATGTGCTTTTTTCTGCTGATTTGCAAAGAAAAGAGGCCATTAAGATCCCCACTGCAGCTCCTAAATTAGGGGATTCACAAACAATGCCCTTGGAGTGAGCATATTAGTAATTGTCCATGAGCAAGAGCAATATGACTTACCAGCGCTCGTACCTGCTGCTGCCGGTTCTCCCATCCGACCACTGCTGCATCTGGGGCACTGTTGTTGCCACTAGCCCCGGCACTGCTGGGCAGTGCGGCTGGAAAAAACATTACACAATTTAGTTCCAACAAAATAAATACAACCACAATAGATCATTACACTTCTATCTTCTTCTATCATTCACTTTAGGAATTTTGTCGGTTGTTAGAAAAGCAAGGTAAACAAATTAACCACAAACATTTCATAATGGAGGGGCAGAGCTCAGCTCAGTCACTGAAGTGCAATAAAGTGGTATAATACTTTTGTCAATCCAGGAGAACCTATGGTGAGGTCTTGGGACATGAGCAACACAAAGAATACCTTCACAAATGTGTAGAAAAGCTGACTTGGCCATGAAATCTTGTCGGTAGAGTACCTGTCCTAAAAGTCTGTCCTCTTAGTATTACGTACCAGTCCACAAGATAAATAAGGGGAGAAGGGAAAGCTAAGCATAGTAACAAAGCAGAAGAGATCTATTTTAGACAGGAGGAAGTCAGGTACAGGAGAAGCATGTAAAGTAGATAAATGCAGGGATAACAAGAATTTAACAAAGCTTACATAGAATGAAAATAAGTACAAAGAAGGTAGGCACAGTATAACTAAAAAAAATGTATTTAAAATGAGGAGAGGTGAAAAATAAAAATAAAAGTAGGAAATAAAAATAATATAGCAAGATGATTGACTGGGGAAAGCAGAACCGCCAGCATCCTCACTGGTGGTGGCACTAGTACTGTCACCCTCTCCTCCTGGACCCGCCAACAATGTTGGCCTCTTTTTTCCCTTGGGTGCTGAGGTAAAAATAAAGAAGAAGATAAAAAATAAAAAAAAGATTAGTGGTACAGTTAATCTCCCCAAAAATATTTTTGGACAAGCTGAGTCAAACACAGTAACGTGCTTTTCTAAATCAGATTTCCTAGTATGTGACTCAACTCAAGTTGACCTATTGTTTTCACTTTCCTGATTCCTACACCCAAGCACTACTCCAAATTTCCTAAACTATGGACTGCATTCACAAACTTTTGATGCATGGCAGTGTCGCAAGCCTTTTTGAAACGCAGCCCTGCGTCAAAGGAAAGGGAATTAATATGCTCTATCTCCAACAGATATGGCACACTTCTGTTCTTTTCCCCTGTGTTGGCACACAATGGGCTGCCATGAGCCAATGAAAGCACCCATACACCAAGCTGCAAGGGTGCCTACGTTGAGTGGATGATTGCTTTTGGGCAGGAAGGGGCACCTTCCTGCAAAAGAACAATCACAAATCAAATCAAATCAAATCATTAACATTTATAAAGCGCGCTACTCACCCGTGAGGGTCTCAAGGCGCTAGGGGGAAGGAGGTTACTGCTGCTCGAAGAGCCAGGTCTTGAGGAGTCTCCGGAATACGGAGTGGTCCTGGGTGGTCCTGAGGCTGGTGGGGAGGGTGTTCCAAGTCTTGGCCGCCAGATAGGAGAAGGACCTCCCACCCGCTGTGGAGTGGCGGATGCGAGGGACGGCGGCGAGACCGAGGCTGGTGGAACGGAGGAGACGGGTGGGGGCGTAGAAGTTGAGGCGTCGGTTGAGGTATTCTGGTCCCTTGTTGTGGAGGGCTTTGTGTGCGTAGGTGAGAAGTCGGAAGGTGATCCTTTTGCTGACTGGGAGCCAATGCAGGTGTCTCAGGTGGGCGGAGATGTGGCTGTTGCGGGGTATGTCGAGGATGAGGCGGGCGGAGGCGTTTTGAATACGTTGCAGACATTTCTGGAGTTTTGCGGTGGTCCCAGCATAAAGGGTGTTGCCGTAATCCAGGCGGCTAGTGACGAGGGCGTGGGTCACGGTCTTTCTGGTGTCGGCGGGGATCCAGCGGAAGATCTTGCGGAGTATGCGGAGGGTGAGGAAGCAGGAGGAGGACACAGCGTTGACTTGTTTGGTCATGGTGAGAAGAGGGTCCAAGATGAAGCCAAGGTTGCGGGCGTGGTCTGAGGGGGTCGGTGCGGTGCCAAGGGCCGTGGGCCACCAGGAGTCGTCCCATGCGGTCAGGGTGTTGCCGAGGATGAGGACTTCCGTTTTGTCTGAGTTCAGTTTCAGACGGCTGAGCCTCATCCAGTCTGCGACGTCCTTCATACCATCTTGCAGGTTGGTCTTTGCGCTGGTGGGGTCCTTGGTGAGGGAGAGTATAAGTTGAGTGTCGTCGGGGTAGGAGGTGATGATGATGCTGTGCTTGCGTACGATGTCAGCGAGGGGGCTCATGTAGTCATTGAAGAGTGTCGGGCTGAGCGATGAGCCTTGAGGGACGCCGCAGATGATCTTGGTGGGGTCTGAGCGAAAAGGAGGGAGGTAGACTCTTTGAGAGCGGTTGGAGAGGAAGGAGGTGATCCAGTCCAGGGCCTGGTCTTGGATCCCGGTGGAGCGGAGGCGGGTTATTAGGGTGCAGTGACAGACGGTGTCGAAGGCAGCCGAGAGGTCGAGGAGGATGAGGGCGACTGTTTCACCATTGTCCATCAGGGTTCTGATGTCGTCTGTGACTGAGATGAGGGCTGTTTCAGTGCTGTGGTTGGCTCGGAATCCGGATTGTGAGGGGTCGAGAAGGTTGTTGTCTTCAAGGAAGTTGGTAAGCTGTTTGTTGACGGTCTTCTCTATGACTTTGGCAGGGAAGGGGAGGAGCGAGATGGGGCGGAAGTTCTTCAGGTCGCTTGGGTCAGCCGTAGGTTTCTTTAGCAGGGCGTTGACTTCGGCGTGTTTCCAGCTTTCGGGGAAGGTAGCAGATGAAAAAGAGGAGTTGATGATGGTCTGGAGGTGCGGGGCGATGATGTCGTCGGCTTTATTGAAGATGAAGTGTGGGCAGGGGTCCGAGGGGGCGCCGGAGTGGATTGAGTTTATGGTGGTTTTGGTCTCTTCAGTGTTGATGTGGGTCCAGGCGTTGAGGGTGATGGCTGGGGGTGTGGGTTCAGTGTTGATCGACTGGGTCTGGTGTCCAAAGCTGTTGTGGAGGTCGGTAATCTTACGATGGAAGAAGGTGGCGAGAGAGTTGCACAGGTCTTGTGAGGGCGTGATGGCGTTGGCGTTGGCGTGGGGGTTGGAGAACTCTTTTACGATGCTGAAGAGTTCTCTGCTGTTGTGGCTGTTTTTGTCCAGTCTATCAGTGAAGAAATTCCTTTTGGCTGCGCGGATCAGGTGGTGGTGTTCGCGGGTAGCGTTCTTGAGGGCGGTCATGTTGTCAGCGGTGTGGTCCTTACGCCAGGCTTTCTTGAGGGCGCGACAGGTTTTCTTTGATTCCTTAAGGGTGTCAGAGAACCAGAGAAGTTTTTTGGTGTTGGCCTGTCTTGGAGGGCGTCTGAGGGGAGCAAGGTTGTCTGCGCAGTTGGTGATCCAGTTCGTGACGCTGAGGGCTGCGTCGTTGGGGTCGGTGGTGAAGGTAGGTTGGTTGTCGATGAGCGTGGAGAGGAGCTGTTCTTCGGGGATTTTGTTCCACTGTCGACGAGGGATGGGTTGAGTACGGAGGTGGCGGGTCTCGCGTTGGAAGGTGAAGTGGACACAGCTGTGGTCGGTCCAGTGTAGAGCAGAGGCGTGGCTGAAGGAAACGTGTTTGCTGGCGGAGAAGATGGGGTCAAGCGTGTGTCCGGCGATGTGGGTGGGGGTGTTCACCAGTTGCTTGAGGCCGAGGTTGGCGAGGTTGTTGAGCAGGGCGTTGGTGTTGGGGTCGTTGTTCTGTTCTAGATGGAAGTTGAGGTCGCTGAGGAGGATGTAGTCTGGCGAGGCGAGGGCGTGAGGGAGATGAAGTCGGTGATGGAGTCGCTGAAAACGGCGCGCGGTCCGGGGGGGCGGTAGATGAGTGATCCTCTGAGGGTGGTCCTGGGGTCGGTGCGGATCTGGAAGTGCAGGTGCTCTGCGGCGAGGGGGGTGTCTTCAGTGGAGGTGGTGACACTGATGGAGTCTTTGAAGACAATGGTGATTCCTCCTCCTACTTGGTTGGTGCGGTCTTTCCTGGAAATCTTGTAGCCTTCGGGGATGGCTATGGCGATGTCTGGAGCCGAGGCGGCGTTCATCCAGGTCTCCGTGATGAAGGCGACGTCCGGTGCTGTGGAGTCCAGGAGGTCCCAGAGTTCAACGGCGTGCTTGTGGACGGATTGAGCGTTGAGCAGGATGCATTTGAGGTGGTTGATGGCGCGTGGGCTGGTGGTCGTGGTAGTTTCTTGGTGGAAGATACGTTTGCAGGTGTGACATGCGAAAGGTCCATGGGTACATTTCGGGTTAGCATGGAAGCAGGTGCTGGAGCGCCCTGGGTTGAGAGCGTGGAGGGTGGTGGGGTCGTAGCGGAGCAGCGGGGTTTGGGAGTGCTGAGGACCAGGGGTCGTGGCGCTGGGCGCAGGCCAGGCACGGACGGGCGCAGACGGGCCTGCCTTTGGCGCACCTTTGGCGCGCCAGCGGCCGCCATAAGAGGGAGGAGGGGGGGAGGGGTCAGCTGGGGGCGGGGGACGGGAGTGGGGCGACGAATGGGAGCTGGGGGGCGTGGGCGTGCAGGAGGTGGCAGCGGGAAAGCGGAGGGAGGGGGGACAGGTAGAGGGGAGAACAGATGGGGAGGGGGGGTTTAGGGTGGTGGGGTGTGAGTTTGGGAAGTTTAGGAGTTTAGGGAGAGAGATAGGAGGAAGGTTGGGAAGATAGGGGAGGGGGGGTTGTAGAGGTGGGTGAGGGTGAGAGGTAGAGTGAAAGGATAGGAAGATAGGGGTGGTTACAGAGGGGGTGGCGAGTGAGGGGGAAAGATAGAGAGATAGAGAGATAGGTAGATAGGAGGAGGTGGTGAGTGAGGGAGACAGATAGAGATAGGGGTAGATAGGGGTGATACAGAGGGGGTGGCGAGTGAGGGAGACAGATAGAGAGATAGAGAGATAGGTAGATAGGAGGAGGTGGTGAGTGAGGGAGACAGATAGAGATAGGGGTAGATAGGGGTGATACAGAGGGGGAGGCGAGTGAGGGAGAGAGACGAGACAGGAGCAGGAGGACAAGCGCGGGAAGAACCAGGGAGCAGGTAACAGAGGAAGAGGAGCCGAAGAGGAGCCGAAGAACAGAAGACAGAAGACCACAGAAGAAGGTAAAGAAGAAGAGGAGCGCAGAAGACAGAAAAATACAGAAGAAGGTGAATGAGAGGAGTGCAGAAGACAGAAAATACAGAAGAAGGTGAAGAAGAGGAGCGCAGAAGACAGAAAAATACAGAAGAAGGTGAAGAAGAAGAGGGGCGACGAGCAGCAGAGGAAAGAGCCAAGAAGAGGGACAGAGAAGAAGAGGCACACGCAGGTCACGGTGCAAAGGAGAGAGAGAGGAGCACACAGATGAAGAGAGAAGACGGGGAGCAGGAGGGAAAGAAGAGTACAGAGGAAGACTACAGAAGAAGAGCGCAGAGGAAGAACAGAGAAGAAGAAGAGAAGCAGGAGAGAGGGTGAGTAGCGAGGGGCAGGGCGAGGGGCTGGGTGGTGGGGGGGTACTTACTGCAAGGTAGCTGGGCTTGCTCGGAGGTCTCAGGAACCTGGGCTGGAGGAGCTGGAGGAGCTGCAGCGGCAGGGGGAGCGACCTACCCTTGGGTCAATCACAGGAGCAATTTTCCTTTTTCTATGTGTGTTGTAGATTTCAGCACACATAGAAAAAGGTATTTCTACTTGTTGCATCTCCCTTATACTCCCCCTGGGGAGGCATAGGCCACGCCTTCCCAGGTTTATAAAATCTTGTAAATCTGGGAGTGTGTCAAATGCCATTGGTGTTGTGTGTGAACACCCACTGTAACACCCATGGCATGCCTCCCTGTAGTAGGGCGAGTCAATGCAGCGACTTGCATTGTGGAACAACACCCACACAACAATAAATAAATAAATAAATCGAGATCGCCAAGCCCCAACAAATCGACGCCCAGCAGGTCAAGCAGGTCCTGTTCCAGGTCGATGATGTGCACCCAATTGTGCATTAACTGCTGCTGGGTGCGCTTGCTCACAGTGTGTTGATGAACCAGCCGGTGCACCCTCCCAGGCCTGCCACCCCGTGCCAGCATGGAAGGGAGGTGGGACTGCACAAAAAGACTAGTGCTGCCACCTCCTTCTCACTGAAAATGGGGGGTGAGACTGCACCCCTAAGTGACTCGACCATTCACAAGGTATGCAGTTGTCTGTCCCTGATCTGCCATGCTGCTGGGTAGGGTGGGGTGAAGAAGAGAAGAAAAAGAGAAAGAAGGAAGGAAGGAAAAAGGGAAAAAATAAAAAAAAATACAAAAAGTTGCAAAAAACAGTAAATACATTTAAAAAGTAAAAAAAAGATTCAGTAATAGAGATGCTAATAAAATAAATAAAAGTCAGGAGTAGATTAATTAGGAGGGTGGAGGATTACAAGGCTAGAGAGGGATGGAAAAAACTTGCCCAGCAACATAAACAGAGTGAAAAAACAAGATGGCCGTGCCCTTGCGAACTGCGTGGTGCCGTTCACATGTGATTTTCAACACAAGCACCTACTTCGCATTGCGTTTAACGTCAAATTCAATGCAAACAGGTGCCACAGCTAACTCCACCCGCTTGCGGAACTCTGCGTAGTGCGGCAGAGTTTTTATGCAACTTTGAGGAGATCCATGTAGCATGACTTCTCACACTCCGACGGTCATTGGTGCTGCCACTTGCTCAACCTCTTTTGCCTTCGCCTCTGCACTGGACTTAAGACCTACCACTTGAAACCAAGCCAATGCAAAGGTTGGGTCCGATTCTTCTGTTGCTCTTGTTGCCAATGGCCTTGTTGCTGGTGTTGTCTGCTGTAAGACAAGGCTGCCTTCTCTGGCAGTTGAAGGTAGCACCCTAGAACTCCAGATTGGGACTCTAATTTCCAGCCATTCTTCTGCGAGGTGTGGCTAGCTCAACAATCCACCTCTTGTATTTTGAAACACCCCTTTTCAGAAAAAAGAAAGAAAGCGGCCAGAAGTTTTTTGTAGCATGGATCAAGTAGTGTTGGACAGATGTACTCTTCAGAAAAGATGATTTCATTTTGCAGCCTTGCAATACAAGCCAATAAAAGATTAAGCCCTCGACCAAGGACTGCGCTTCTAGATTTTGGTTCACACCTACGACTGCGAACCTTTCAGACACCTTCTTTAGCTGTTTCTGTAGCAGATGCAACAACAGGACAACTTGTCCCATCGTAGTGTCCTCCTTGCTAAGCTCCTGTGCGAAAACCTCATTACGGAGTAGCATCTGTGTTAGGCATTTGACTAGGCCCCATTTGTCCACATCCATGGTCATAGCTTTCCCAATTACATCCCCTCCTCTTTGAATGACATAGGGTTGACCGCCAGGGTCAACGACCGCGGGAGCACCGCCAACAGGCTGGCGGTGCTCCCAAGGGCATTCTGACCGCGGCGGTATGGCCGCGGTCAGAAACGGAAAACCAGCGGTCTCCCGACGGTTTTCCGCTGCCCTGAGGAATCCTCCATGGCGGCGCAGCTTGCTGCGCCGCCATGGAGATTCCGACCCCCTCACCGCCATCCTGTTCCTGGCGGTTTTGACCGCCAGGAACAGGATGGTGGTGAGGGGTGTCGTGGGGCCCCTGGGGGCCCCTGCAGTGCCCATGCCAATAGCATGGGCACTGCAGGGGCCCCCGGAAGAGGGCCCCTAAAAGATTTTCAGTGTCTGCCATGCAGACACTGAAAATCGCGACGGGTGCTACTGCACCCGTCGCACCCTTCCCACTCCGCCGGCTCCATTCGGAGCCGGCTTCCTCGTGGGAAGGGGTTTCCCGCTGGGCTGGCGGGCGGCCTACTGGCGGTCGCCCGCCAGCCCAGCGGGAAACACAGAATAACCGCGGCAGTCTTCTGACCGCGTAGCGATATTCTGTTGGGGGAACTTTGGCGGGCGGCCTCCGCCGCCCGCCAAAGTTAGAATCACCCCCATAGTCATGTACAGTCAAACAGTCAATGTGTTGGCACATCCTGTTCCGGGCTCTAACTGGTATTGTATTACCATGCTGAATAATCCACAACTGCTTCTGGGCTTTAAAAAAATGGCTGAATTGAGTGCAGATTCTTCTGTAGGTGGTGAGTATGTAGCTGACTATGGGCCTCATTATGAGGCTGGTGGTCCAAGGACCCCCAGCCTCATGATGAGAGTTGGACTGCCACAGCTGTGGTGGTCTGACCACCACATTAAAACCGTGGAGGGCAGACTCACCAGGGGACCACTGTCCCCACCAGGAACATGGTTCCCGAAGGTGCGACGACGGTCAGAGTTGTACTAAGCCAGGGCAGCTCTGAACTCAGTGCTGCCTGGCTGATTACAACGTAGCTTTCCATGGTGAGAACCCTACCATTGAAAAGCTGTCTGAAAGCCAGTGCCGGGGCAAAGGGGAGCAGTGCACATTCCGATGGTGCTGGTGTGCTGCCGTATTGGCCTCGGGTCCCTTAAAGGAGCCCAATATCGTCTCCCTTACAATCGGGCAATATCGTGGCTCTGTTCCCGACAGTCAGCCTGGCAGGAACGCATAATACAATGTCCCCCCCGGTCAGCCTGGTGAGAATATTGTAATACGCTCGGGGAGATGCCACGAGTATGACAGTGGCATCCTCCCCACGAGTTTGGTGGTTGGCTCATCTGGTCGCCAAACTCCTAGAGAGGCCCTCCATCTGCTTTTTTGAGAAAGTCTTGCACAACCAGGTTGCTGCAATGCGCCAAACACAAGACCCTGAAATAGCCACCGCCTTCCATGGCCTTCATCATGTTACTGCCATTGTCCGTAGCAACAAATCCAATTTTGAGACCTCTGTGTCACAGCCATTTGGACACCTTGCTGTTAAATTTGTCCAAGGTATTTGCAGCTGTATGTGAGCTCTCCACTGCAGACATGGCTACTGTTGCATACCACTGAATACTCTTAAAACTTTCTTCAGGGCCAACACCTGTAGATAGCTTTTGCTTCACCCCCAGAAAGGCATTCAGGCCCATAGTTATAGTTTTTGGTGCAAAACTGCACTAACACAGTTTTGCATCAAAAACTTTACCGCGTCATTCTGAGATGCATGCCGGGCATCTTATTTTTTGAATGGTGCAAGCCGGCGGTAAAGTCCGGCTAGCTTCCTAAAAAACTACGCTAGTTGGGTGGGGGTGGAGGTAGGGAAGGAGGGGGTTGTGCATCAAAAATGACACTAGCCTGGTTAGAGGCAAAAAACATTCCTCTAACCAGACTAGTACCATTTCCTTGGACACAACCAACAAAATAATGACTCCTGTCTTCGGAAAGACAGGAGTCATCCCCACCACCCCAATGGCCAGCACAGGGGACAAGTGTCCCATGGCATGTCCATTGTGCCCTGTGCCATGCAGGGGGGCCCAAGTGAAGGCCCCCAATGGCAAACAAAAGTAAAAAATACTTACCTTGACTTACCTGGGATGGGGTCACCATCCTCTGGTGTTCCTCTGGTGGGGGTGTTGCTGGGGCTTGGGGAGGGCACCTGTGGACCCATTCCTTAGTGTTTAACTAAGAAAATGGGTCCACAGGTCCCCTAACGCCTGGTCTGACCTAGGCGTTAAATATTTAGCCCCTCCTCCCACCCGTGCTTCATTTTAGCACAGGGATAAATATGGGACTGTGGGGATAGCACAATTTTTGGGATGGGAACACCTACCTTGCATCTCATTGACACAAGGTAGGTTCACTCATCCAAAAAATAGTGCAAACTCCCATATTTTGACGTTAGACGTGTCTAAGACCAAAATATAAATATGGAGTTAAGTTTGTGACAAATTTCCATTAAACAAAATGACGCAAATTCGGTGTAAAAGGAGTATAAATATGGGCCTTAGTGTCTAGTGATGGGCATGGAATCAGTCTCCTGACAAATGGTCCACATGTCTGTCATGAAGTGGATAGATTGAACAACACTTTTGTGCCAAGCTTTTGCAATCAATTGCAGCACGTTGTGATGCAGTGCTGGAACAGCAACTCTGGCAAAATAGTTCTGATTAGTTGTGGCAACCATCTGCCCAAAATGGAAGGTTCCAGACATTCCATTTTGGGCAGATGGTTGCCACAAAGTCTATGAATCCCAGTCCTTCCACAAAAGAAAAAGGGAGAAGGTCTAATGCTAAAAGTTTTGCCAGCTTCCCATTGTACAAACATGCCATTGGTGAATAGGGTCATAGGGCCCCTCCTACCTAATCATGCCTGTAATAGTGACCTCGATTTTCTTCTTTTCTGAGGCCACTGATGCAGGGGACGTTAGAGAAGCAGGTGGTGGTAGACTCGCTGTACACCATGGGACAGTCAGTATATGCTGTGGTGCCTCAGTCTGACTCTCAGTCTTCTTGTGCCATTGTGAGGTCGCTGATGTGGGTGATTCTGGTGCACTCCTGGGGACAGGGCTTTTTTGCATGAGGATGTCACCCTCTTCTTACTCATCATGACCTCCCACCGTGATAGGTCTTGTCGCTGATGTTTCACGACTCTCCTCACCTTTAGGAGCACAACCACGTTCAACAATTTTTTAAGGTGCTCCTCACACCGGATTGCGTGTTTTTTATGTGGGCCATTTGGCCTTCAGTACCATAATGTGAACCAGGCTTACCTCGATGAACACTCACATGGTAAAATGAACATACTGTATTGTAATGTTCTACTCCTGTTTGCTAAGCACAAAAAGTCCCAAACTGGTGAGGAATACTTTCTTAGTGGGTAAATTCCTGATGAAGAACTGGAGGTAGATGGATGTCATTGATAGCCTCTCTACAGTGCATACGTCTATTGAAGTAGGGGTTGTTGCAAGTCTCAGCTGGGGCTTTACAAACATGGGAGCTGGTGGTGCTACCTGTGCCACATCCCTTGGAGCAGGTTGGATAGGAGGAGTAATGTCAGACTTCTCTGTGCCAGCTTCAACAATGACTGGCTCGTCGTTATCATCCTCCTCATCATTCCCTCCCATAATTGTAAGGCTTTCATGAATTTTTATTTTCCCTTGCCTCTCCTTGCATCTCCCAGACTCTGCCAGAGTCCACTCCATGCCGCCATCATCATCAGAAGTAGTGCTTGGAGAAGATGGTGGAATATCCATCCTTTTCCTTGCTGGAGATCTGGAAGTCAAGGATTCTAAAAGAGGAGGATCTTGCTTGGCAGGAAGCTCTAGCTCCTCTTCTGCTCCAACTTTAGGAAGATCTACTATTGCTGGCTGCGGCTGCTGTCCACTTTGCTTTGTTTCCTGAAATGATTGGGTACTACTTTGCAAAAGGAAAAAATCCAATTTAGCTTCACTGCTCATTGGCATCACCATGATTGCAATTGGTGCCTCACAGACAGACATGGTCTTGGGTTTAGGTTGGGGTGATGCTGTTAATGAGGGAGTGCTGCTCCCAATTTCCTCTCCGGAGTTTGCAGTGGCACAAAGCTGTACAAGCGGGAGAACTTGGAGGACTGACATCACTCTGCAAGCCTTTTGTTTGGCAGTTCTGTGAGTTATGTCTCTTCTCTTGTGCACAAAACCAGCAAGAAAAAACATTTAGTGGAATGTGACATTGTTACAGTTTGAATTAGTACAGACAAATGCAATATTAGGGTGGTAGGTGATTTAGGTATTGATAAATCAACCACTTTAAAGTCAAACCGCTCCACTACACCATAAAATTTATATTCAAATCAGGATAACACAACAAACAGATATAGCTGTTTGCTTTATGTCATCTATTCTAAAAGAGACACTTGCAGCAGTCAGGGAGGTTCATGGGCAAATGGAATAATCTTTACAAAAATGAAGGTTAGTAGATGCCTATAACAGAGAAGATGGTCTGGGGGAATGGAATAATCATGAAAAAAATGAATGATGTTGATGTTGATGTGTCTGCAGTGCACCACAGGCAGAATGTCCAGGAGGAAATTGAATTTTCCCTAAAAAAAAAAATGCCGTTGTGTGGATGTGCATCTATGGTGGATCAATGGATAGAGGCAAAGAGCAAAAAAAAAAAAAACAAAAAAAAAAAAATACATTGAAAGACGAAAATTTAAGACATTTTTAAATCCAAATAAAAATAAATAAATACAATAAAACTAAAAATTAAAATAAAAAATAATATAAAAAATTAAAATGAAAAAAACAATAAATATTTGCCGATTTTTGTAAGGGAGTATGAGAAGAAACCTTTTGTGAGGCAAGGAGGTGCAAAATGAAAAATTGAAAAAAATACAAGCAATTTAAGCCCTGTTTATCAAAATTATATTCATAATATGCATATACTACAATGATCCTTAAGCATATTATTAAACTGATATCACATCCATCCATGCAAGCCTATGGCAAAAGCACACAGGCTGGATGCACGGAATGGCTGCCCGCCACATGGTCAAACAACAACAGTGAGCAAGAAGGCCATGGGAACAAAGAACACATGCAAGCCTGTGACAAATGCACGCTGGCTGGATGTATAAAATGGCCACCAGCCACATGATCAAACAACAACATTGAGCAAAGAACCATGGGGAACAAAGAACACATGCAAGCTTACAGCAAAAACACACTGACTAGATACACAAAATGGCTGCCAGCCACATGGTCAAACAACAATAGCAAGCACGGAGGCACGGGGAATTAAGAACACATGGAAGCCTATAGCAAAAGCACACAGGCTGGATGCACAGAATGGCTGCCAGCCACATGGTCAAACAACAACAGCGAAGAAAGAGGCAATGGGGACAAAGAACACATGCAAGTCTGTGGCAAATGCACACTGGCAGGATGCACAAAATGGCTACCAGCCATATGGTCAAACAACAACAGCAAACAAGGAGGTATGCGAAACAAACAACACATGCAAACCTATGGCAAAGGCACGCTAGCAGGATGCACAAAATGGCCACTAGCCCCATGGCCAAACAACAACAGTGTGCAAGGAGGCAGGGGGAACAAAGAAAACATGCAAGTCAATGGCAAAGGCACACTGGCTGGATGTATAGAATGGCTACCAGCTACACTGTTAAATAACAACTGCGATCAAGGGAGGATGGGAAACAAAGAACTCAGCAAGCATGTGGCTAAAAGCACACTGACTGGCTCTATAAAATGGCAACCAGCCACGTGGTCAAACAACAACAATAAGCAAGGAGGCATGTAGAACAAAGAACACTTTCAGATCAGTGGACACAGACTATACAAAATGGCCCCTGGACACATGACATGGATAACAAAGGCAAATAGTGGGTGATGACAAACACACAAACAAATTCTGGCCAGAAAGAGGAGGCATGGTGGTAACACTGAAACAAATGCTACCATCAGTTCAGCAATCCAAACCATAAACATTAACTGAGTTATAAAACATGTATCCTCCTATGGCATCAAATATTACCCCACATATACACTTTTTACAGACAGAAAAACATGAAAAACAAGCAATAGCCAACATTTGTAATTTAATCCAATGCTATTCCTGCCTTAAACGAAGTTTAAAAAACATATAGCACAGTAGAATAAATTAACATTGTAAATGTAACAAACATGGAGAAAGCGTACTGAATTGTGTAACTTTATTCCTTTACAAAAGATGAAACATAAAAAGCAAAAATTAATAGGCTCCTACTTCAACTCCAGGTCACCCACCACAATGAACTTTAAAAATCAAATAAAAGTGCAGAGTAATACCTGTGCATGCCCTATCAAACAAACAACACCCTTATACAATAGTTTTTTTTTAACTTACTTGTGTGATATCAAATCCAAAGGTTAATCCTTCTTAAATCCAAAGGTGTATATCCAGCAGACAAAGAGAGTGATCCTTCCACCTCGAAATCCAAGTGAAAAGGGACCAAGAGATGGAAATAGAACTGGAAGGGGCCTGCTGGACAGGAACAGGATGTTGGAGTCTCTGGGGCACTTCCTTCCTATTGGAAAAAAAGAAAAAAGACTTCTTGAACTAAAAAATGACCGCTGGAGAAGAAAATCTACTCAAAAACGTCTTTCTGAATAGATTTGGCTTCTTCTCGAGTACATAATCTTTTCGAGATGAGCTTGCACTTGTGAGCAGCATTATATTGGTGCCTTCACACCTAGAATCAGCGTGAGTGGGACTGAAATCTCTCAAGTGCTCGATATCATGGCACTCACGATGGAGCACCAAAAACAAATCTTACTGAAATAAAAAACTCTGCTTCGCACCAGATGGCAGAATTTTGGAACTCTACCCTACTCCGCATAGTGCAGAGTACCCAAATTTAGAAAACTCTGCAAGCAGAGTTTACCACCCAACCCTAGAATTTCTAAGAATTTTATGAATACCTAACTATAACTGTCAGCCTAACCTTTGCTTTTTCATTGAATTTCTCATTTTCTTACTGTCAATATGTAAAAGGCAGGCCTATTGTTTTTGTCAAGGGGTTATTGCAATATCTGTCAATAAACATTTAGGGCCGTATTTATACTTTTTGGCGCACAACTGCGCCAACGCAGTTGCGCGTCAAAAAATTTAACGCCGGCTAACGCCATTCCAAAGCGCCATGCGGGCGCCGTATTTATGGAATGACGTTAGCCGGCGGAGCTGCCTGGTGTGCGTAAAAAAAAATGACTTACACCAGGCAGCGCCGGCGTAGGGGAAAATGGAGCTTAGGCGCCAAAAAATGGGGCAAGTCAGGCTGAGGCAAAAGTTTCGCCTCAACCCGATTAGCGCCATTTTTTTTTTACTCCCAACCCCCATTGACATGACTCCTGTCTTAGCAAAGACAGGAGTCATGCCCCCTTGCCCACTGGCCATGCCCAGGGGACTACTGTCCCCTGGGCATGGTCATTGGGCATAGTGGCATGTAGGGGGGCACAAATCAGGCCCCCCTATGCCACCAAAAAAATAAAAAACAAATACTTACCTGAACTTACCTTAAGTTCCCTGGGATGGGTCCCTCCATCCTTGGGTGTCCTCCTGGGGTGGGCAAGGGTGGCAGGGGGTGTCCCTGGGGGCATGGGAGGGCACCTCTGGGCTCCTTCCGAGCCCACAGGTCCCTTAACGCCTGCCCTGACCAGGTGTTAAAAAATGACGTTAAAACGGGAGAGATCCTGCTCCCTGGTGATGAGGTCGCCCACCGGTGCTTCAGCTGGTGGTCACTCCTCTTGCTGGCATACACACGATGCAGCACCTTTCCCTACCGGATTCTGCGCGCCTCTGTTGGATACCCCTGTATCACCCTGCCCCCTGCCTGGATCATGAGCGGCAAGAAATGCGTCACAAGCCAGATGAACCCCCCCAACGCCTCTTCCCCCATCCTGCCAAGACGTGGCCTACCAGACATACTTTGAAGTGAAATGGAATAGAGGTAAAAGAAATAGAAAGGGGAAAAGGGTGAAAGTAGGGGTACAAAGGCAGAAAAAAAGTTAACCTAAACACTAAAAGAGCCCAACTATCCCCAAACTAACACTGCTCACAACAAACTCCCACAAACAACAAAAACACAAGATAAATGGAAAAATGTAGACAAAACACAGTAGTACAGTATACACCAACAATATTTATTACACAAATTGATAATACAGATAGCACACAGGACAAAAACAGCACAAAATCTCAGGACAACACTCTCTACACAGCCACACAGTCTAGAAGGATCATAGACTGCAAAGTGAAAGTGAAAGTACAACCACTATACATGATCTGTAAACAGGATATCCTATTACATCACTTCCTGTAGGAAAAGTCCCGCCTTTTTCACGTTATGCGTAATTTTTTGTTTACCAAAACTGTATTTGCATCATTTTTTTTGACGCACAGAAGTGAAAATTAACCCGCATTCACATAATAGTACATGGACTGTACAAATATCTGGATGCGGGCTAAATTTCACTCCTGTGCGTCAAAAAAATGACGCAAATACAGTTTTGGAAGTCAAAAAATGATGCATGACGCTAGGGACTTCAAAATTACAGTGCATTGACTGGTTTTGGGCATTTTTACTTGTTTTTTGGTTATGTTACATTTGGGACACATGAGAGATAGGCTGATTGAAGACAGTATGGTGTTGATGGTGTATGTTCACATGTGTGACATCATACTGCAGCGGAACATGATCCACTACTCCCTTCACAGTATTTTTTATGGTTGGCTGACGCAATAGATGGTCATAAGTGTGGCCTACATATATGTGTTGCGCAAATTGTGCATGTTTGGCATAAGGAGAGGATAGCAATGTGACACACATATGTACAATACCTAAATGCCTTTGGCTCAAATTGTGTGCTTTGGCAAATAAAGTGTTTGTTGACCAAGTGTGTGTGTCTCACATGAGGCATAATTGTACATATGCTTGTATGAATGTGACGTCCATGTGTCCAATCCTTAGATGCAAGTCATATTGGAAATGAGCGAGGGCATGAATTAGTCATACATGTAACAACACCCGTAAAGTGTACTTCCAAGTTTTAGGTGCACGTAGACACCACATGTGACATAGCATGCACCAGATGGATGGCAGATGCTTGTTCATGTCAATGGTCCACATTTTCTACATCCTATGTCCTACAGTATTGGTAAGAGCTTCCTAGGCACTAGTTGGTGAATCCCACAGTGAGTCATACACATGCATTGAGGAAGTGGGTACCATGTTGTTTGCACAGACAGACAAGGGTGAATCTCAAATGTATGATGACACCACAGTGGAGGTCATAGAAGTGAGCCCCAACTATCAAGTGGCTGTGGAGGACCAGCATACAAGACAGCACGTGTCCACTTATTTCCAGTGATCAATTGCACATAGATGTCTTGTTCATGTGTGTGGGCCAATGGTGATCCTGTATATTTTTTGCGGTGTAATTTGTCACAGTTGGGTCCAGGACTCATCATGAGTCAGTGGCAGCTATTCCTGTATCTACTGAGTATCCTTGGTTGATCAATGTGAGTAAAGTGGATGTCGACATGTGAACCAACATGTGGATGGCCCCACCCTTTCACTAAAAACGTGTAATGAGACTGTCAACAGGGCAACCTTGGTGTGCTGAGTGAGATAATGTCTCAGGTGTCATGTTCCGGCAGGTGTCATTACAACATTTGTACACAGGTTGGCCTCTGCACTTCCCACTGCATCTGGGAACATCATAGCCTCTGTGCTGATTATTCTCGCAGCTATTCATCACACACGGCCCATCACTATGTTGTGCGCACTGTGATTCTGTGTGTGAACTGTCATGGTCCTGACATTTGTGTATTATTCATGGACATTATCAGAGATTGCTGGTTGTGCTGAAAGCCCCGTACCCAATCCCTGCCTACGGCCCTGGGACACTGTCACACTTTGTCATTCATGCATAAATTCAACCTAGACAAGGGATGGGCCATGAATTTTGCTTTTCCAAGAGGATGTAACTCAAATGGTACAGTTAAAAGGCAGATGATGCTATACAATGTATTTGTGTATGCATGGAAGAAGCCCATGCCCAATGCCCCCTGATGAATGAGAGGTTTGCTAACGCAAGTGTGGTACATATGTAGACACAGGGATACTTTAGTGTGACGCACAGACAGTTGCCAGTCAGGCTGACAGAATGCAAGGTGATTCAGGATCCAGCTACTTGACAAGTTACGTAATCAGTGGTCTGACTGAAACTGTTTGGAAGTCAAACTAGACAGTTGACATGTAAAACCTTGTATGTCCTGTGTTTTTTAAGGTGACAAATGAACCCAGTGGTTGTGTTACACGGCTTAATTAGTATCAATGCTTAACGGTGTATTTGACATAATGGCAACTCCTATGCTGTTCCAAGCATCATCAGGGGCAGTGCTTTTTTAAATGGGTGGTGAGCATGAAGGTGATCACAGGTGTGGGCTGCATCTGTTTCTCACCAGTCCTGTAGGTGAGACTTGCATTCTAAGGGCCAACATACATTTTCACATGGGAAGCAATCTACAGGTGCTAACAGGGCTTTGAAACTAGAAGACAGTGCATAAATTGACCTGACGTCCTTGCAGTCAGATGTTCTAAGACAATGGCATACCATAGGAAAGGGTGTAGCACACTGGTTTGCTAATGTTGGTCTTTGTGTGTAGAGGAGGGTATATCAGGGTACACATCTTAGTATTCCAGGGACCTCTTCCGACAGGTGGGTTGTGACCAGGTGCATGGGTGTGTCAGGAGTTAGGAAATGGGCAGACATGTACATGGAATGTCATGTGTCAAATGCTGCTCATATGTGTGGCACTTGTGCTGTCTATGTTCTGCTTGTATGGGACTCTGGTCACAGATATTCCTTGCAAATATTGGATGCAGTTGGACTTACTTCTGTCCAGGGTCTGGTCAGGCATTCCTGTTACTGATGCCAAAGCACATTGACTGCCTCATGAATGAGGCTTGTTTTCCCCTTATTGAGTGATGGTGTCTTAGTTGTGGGGTCCATATGCTGCGTTGGACCTTGATTTCAACATGTGTGTGAAATAGTTGTGGTCCTCTGCTATTGGCCTTCAAAGGAGAAATGTACATGATATATGTCATTAAGATTGTGTGTGTATGTGACCATTGTATGTTAGGCATCACATTAGCTCTGGGATGTTCAGGGGCATATTTATACTCCGTTTGCGCCGAATGTGCGTCAAAAATTTTGACGCACAATCAGCGCAAACGTTGCCCCATATTTAAACCCTGACGCCCGAGGCCACGCACGAGAAAAATCCGCAGTGTGCGCCATTTTCTGGATGCGGCAACCCGCCCTGCATTAATGACATGCAGGGTAGGCGTTCCCGTCCAAAAAACGGCGCACACAGCCGTGCGCCGTATTTATGCTTCCGGGCAAAAAGGACTCCCGGCCTGTAGACGAAGCAAAAAAATGACGCAAAGCCCGATGTGCGTCAAAATTTAACGCCTGGGTCAGGGCAGGCGTTAAAATGGGGCAAACACACCTGTATTTAATCAGAACACACAGAACAAACAACAGAGCAGCAGAGCAGCAACAGGGAGACATGGAGGTGATTTTTCTTCAGCGTGCACGTAGACCCAGAGCCCTGCAGCAACAACAGCAGCCACAACAACAACAGCAGGGACCCCAAAGACAGCGCAGAAGGCAGGAGAGGATATTCCGCCCAAGAACAACCCTGCATGGCCTCAGGGAACACGACATCATCCAGAGGTACCGGTTGAACTGGCAGGCCATTCAGCAGCTGCTGAGAAATATTGAACAGCAGTTGGCCCCCACTTTGGTGACACCCCGCACCATCCCAACAGAAACAAAGCTGCTTGCCGTACTTCACCTGCTGGCAAGTGGCTCGTTTCAGACAACTGGTGCCCTGGTTGGTGGAATATCACAACCATCATTCTCTGCATTCCTGCCAAAAGTACTGGATGCCATCATTCGCCTGACACCCGCCACATCTGCTTCCCTAACACACTGCAGAAGCAGCAGGAAACTAAACAGGGGTTCTACGCCATCAGTGGCTTCCCACACGTCCTTGGTGCAATCGACTGCACACACGTACGCCTTGTGCCACCTGCTGCAACAGAACACCTCTACCGCAACAGGAAGCACACACATTGAATCAACGTGCAGGCCATAGTCGATCACCAAGGACTGATCAGCAACATCGTGGCTAAATATCCTGGGAGTGTACATGACGCATTTATCTTCCGTCATAGCACCATCAACCAACACTTCCAGGATGGACGGTATGGCAATGGACTACTTGTTGGTAAGGACAAAAATCAAACTCATATACACACTGCACAGCAACCCTCTAGGACAAACAACCCATACACCACATTAGCAACACCTAGCCAGGAACACACTGAGGTCCTCACATCACTAGCCATGTGTCATAAGTCACCATTGAACCTGTCGCACATTGGAATGTACTCCACAGCTTAATGTGAAGACATTAATGAGTGTGGTTGCCTAAATATCACCTTGCAAATTGGAAGTGTCACAATAACCTGTACATTAACACATTGCATAAGTCTTAAGGTATGGGATGTCCAGGGTACTTTCATATGAACGTCTTAACTACACTTTCATGTTTTAACTCTGCATGGAACTATCATCTCACCCCCAGTGAAGACACACGGACACGTGTATCACAAGTCACAATGCAAGGGAGGGCACACTGTTATGAAAATCAAAATACAGACTGCTGACAAATGGTTAGCTAACAAACACTTGCTCAGCCAAGGAAAAAACTCAATGCAAAACTTTTACCCTACAAGTATAGGTTGTCACATTAGTACACAAAAGAGTCACAGACAACACAAGACAACTACTGCCATCAAAGGTCTGTACAAGAGTGCTTTCTACATGTAATTTATCCCATTCTGTGTTTTTATTTAAGCTGATCAGGGGTATGGCATCCAGCCTTGGCTAATGACACCATTTGGGAACCCCACTACTGCTGCAGAGCGGGCATACAATGACGCCCATAAGAGGACACGCAGCATTGTTGAGCGGACCTTTGGGATCCTAAAGTCAAGGTTCCGCTGCCTTGACATCACAGGCGGTAGCCTACTCTATTCCCCAGAGATGGTCTGTAGGATCATACTCACTTGTGCCATATTGCACAACATTTGTGTAAAAAGGAACATTCCCCTCCTTGAACCAGACCCAGACATGCCTGAAGATGACGAAGAGGAGGATGCTGGCCTGCAACAGGAGGGGGAACAACCAAACACGGCAGCAGGAGTGCATAGGCGCCAACAGCTTGTAAATAAAAAAAATTCATAATTTCTTATATCAACACTTATTGCACAATTGTAAATAAACACAGATAACAAACACCACATCATGCTTTGGCCTATTCATTTCTGCCCACCTTTACTTCGAAATTGTTGAAGAAGAATGTCGTCTCATTGAGCAATAATGACATAACACTCATCACACAAAAAATATACACCACAAATGTCTGCACAGAGGGTAGGATGTTACATGATACATTACCATCCACAGAGGCCAACAGGAGTACAAATGTGGCAATGACACATGCCTGATCCAGACACCTGAGACAGTCTCTCACTCAGCCCAAAAATGTAGATCATTTGAAAGTCTCATTACACGTGTTCAGTGACAGGGTGGGACCATCCATGTGTAAGTGACCATGTCCTCAATGGCTTCTCTCAATTTTTGATATAAACAATACCCAATTGGAACAACATTAGCTGCCACTAACTCATGAGGAGACCTTGAAGTTACAGTGACAACATACACCCAGACAGGTGATAGTGGATCCACATTCGCACACACATATAAACATATGTCATCCAATCAACCAAATATTTGCAAGCAGCCCATCACAGTAGTGTCCCAGTTCGAACCTAGCAGGAAGAATGTAACATGCCACTAAACCAGGTAATGCATAAAGGGCCACATACATCAACAACCTATTTGTCATCAGCACATGAGGAACGTTGAGATTTAGCAAACATAGTCAGTGCAAAATGGTATGTCAGATTGCTCCAAATAATCAATAGGGCAAACGTCAAATGGGCTAATGAGATGAATGAATGGCTAACAGTGATTCATACCCTATGGCCTTCCATTAGCCTGCTGCTGCAGGTTTTGCATAACAGAATAAATGAAAGCCATGGATAAATTAGCAAATCTGGAAGGGCAAACCCTAGGGTGCTGGGGGCCTAAGTCCACCTCTACCGCCCCGCAAATATACAAGAATCATGTACTTGTGAACTAAACACATGCATAAGGCGCATGTGTGGCCTACATGTCAAAAGTCAAACACAAATCAGATACACAAAATGATAATAGGACATGGTTAGCCCCATAAAAAGTGTAAGTGACTATTGCACTCCCTGTTTGGACTATATATAAATGCATTACCATGATAAATGTGGACACATTTTTGAGAAGGAATACATCATGGTATCCCATTCATCATTTCAAAATAGCCATCAGCAATTACCCAAAATATGTGTACAAATATGGTTAATACATTTTTTGAGGTATCATAAATATTACAGTGTGAATGCCTTCTATACATCCAATAAGGGACATGTGTCCTAGCTAACCACAAATGTGTATCACATAGCACCGTTTGGTCATGACAAAGTTCCTTCCTCAACTTTAAAAAATGAAGACATAATTTAAAAATGCGTCAAATTTCCACACATACAGCATGGGCGTCATAATTTTTTCACGTACAGGAGTGCACAGAATGCAGAGTCAAAAAATATGAAATGAAAAATAATAAATTAATAAGGTACATGACATATCCACCATAATGTCCATGTAGCGTCAAATTTCCACGCATACAGCATGGGCGTCATAATTTTTTCACGTACAGGAGTGCACAGAATGTGGAGTCAAAAAATATGATATGAAAAATAATAAATTAATAAGGTACCTGACATGTCCACCATAATGTCCATGTAGCGTCAAATTTCCACGCATACAGAATGGGCGTCATAATTTTTTCACGTACAGGAGTGCACAGAATGCAGAGTCAAATATAAATTTTCATATATGTTTCTCATATTTGCCAGGAAATTATAATTCTACACTAGAACTGTAAACTCAGCCTCACAATAATGTAAGGGAACAATGAAGAAATTATTTTTGACTCTACATTATGTGCAATGTTATGCATTAAAAAATATGACGCACAATCTGTATGCGTGAAAATATGACGCATAACGGGAAAATAAAAACGGCGGCCATTTTATGCAGGAAGTGATGTAATAGGATATCCTGTTTACAAAATCTGTACTGTGAGTTAACTTTCACTTTCACTTTGCAGTCTCAGATTTATCTAGACTGTGTGGTTGTGTGAAAAGTGTAGCCCTGTGTTTAACTGCTTTTGTGTCCTGTGTACCTTGTATTTTGTGTTTTTGTGATCATAGTCTTGTTGTCTAATATTGTCTTAGTCTGTTTAGTATACTTTTGTCCAATCCTGTTTTTGTTTGTATTGTCTGCGGGAGTCTGTTCTGGGTAGTTTAACTTTGGGGTTAGTTGGGCTATTTTTCTTAAGTTTTATTTTTCCTTCACTACTCTACCTTTCCCCATTTCCCACTTTTACTTGTTTGTCTAATTTTTCACCTTTCAATTTGTTAATATGTCTGGTAGGCCTCGGCTTGGCAGGATGGGTGAGGAGGAATTGGGGGGATTCATTTGGCTTGTTTGCCATTTCCTCCCACTCATGCTGGAGGCTGGGGGCCGTGTGATACAGGGGTATCACACGGAGGCACGTAAAGTCCGGTGGGGGAAGGTGCGCCATCACCTGGTCCAGGTGTACGGTAGCATTAGGAATGAGCATCAACTAAAGCACCGCTGGGCTGATCTCATATCCAGGGAGCAGGACCTGCTGGACCACCTGGGAATCAGGATTGGCGGCCATGTTGGTGAGTACAAATCAATTACATGTGAATAATTGAAATATGTGTGGGGACATGTGATGATTGTTACCCAATCTGCTAGATAAGTAGCTGACTGTGTGTAATGCTAGGGAAACCTAATGTGTATTTGTTGCACAATGTGTAGGAAGACCAATGCTAGCAGTCAGATGGCTCATGTTTTCAACACATACCGGATGCCTGTAGCTGTATGTAATGTAGAGTTGCCTTTGTGTCAGACAAGTGACACGTTAATGCCTCTATTTGAACTCTACAGGTCATATTGGCCAGTGAGAAAGTTATGTTGAAACAACATACCTACATATGTAGACGCCATAGCTAGACAGAAAATTGTAAACCCATGATGATGCTATAAATGTGTGGTGCCTTCACGTCACATGAAGTTAGCTATGTTATCCACACATATGTCACATGTGTGTCTGGTTGCTGTGTGTTGAAAATGTCCACATAGCCTGTTTAAGTTTGAGGGGTCATGCAGTCCTCAAGTAACCAGCTTTTGGATGTCTCTCTGGGATGCACATGATGAGATGAATGCAAGCCATTATTGTTGGGGCATACTAATGAAGGTGTATCTTTGACAACACATGACAGTCCTGGCCACTACATGTGTGGTAGGGTGTGTAACTGTAGCAGGAGACTCATCCAATGTTAATGTTGATTAAAAAATCATCCATGCAGTATGAGCATGTGGGAAAGTGTATCATTACCATGTCATATTCACACAGTGTCATAGTAACTGCAATTATTTGTCAGTGCACGGAGTCTGAGTATATTCTACCTTTCATGCTTTACAGGTGGACCAGCACCGTACACCGTGGGAGAGGTGGCACATTTTGAGGACCCCGATACCTACAGTGAGTGTGGCCTGAGTGCTATTTTTATTGTTTGCTAGTGATGCATGATGGACTACTGTGTGTTCAACAGAATTCATGATTTGATGCGCGGCCCGTTCATTGGCATTGTTGCTTTAGTGGGATTTCAAATATCACTTCTGTTTCTGTAGACCAATACTTAGCCATCTCTCAGATTTAGGGGCTGTGGGTCATTCCAGTCGGCCCGCTATGGGGAATGGGATGAGTCATGTGGAAAACACTGGTTAATATAAGAGTTGCTCTGGGACTTGGCTTGAACTGAGTCTGCATATCAGACTGACATTCTCCCAGATAGCTTTGGCAAATGGCTTGTATGAAATATGCAGCTTCCTAGTTGAGGATGCACTGTGTACACTGTAGGTTGGATCTTCCGGGGGCATGTACTTCCACAAGTTGAACTAGAAGTGTGTGTGACTAGAGTGCAATGGCCTAGGTGTTCAGTCGACTCATGATCATGGGTGTTCTTGCTCCTCTGTGTGTGTTGTAAAACATGCCTCACTGATAGTATGTGATGTTGGCCTGAGTCAGAGCATTTTGACATGTGTGGACCTTGGATATGACAATGTATGGCTGACTCCAACGTGTTGCTAGCCCTTCATTGGTGTTGTGTGTGGAGGCAAATACTTGTTGACCTTTCTATACACTCCTGGGTGTGCATTGAACCTGGGACTGTTGGTTGTTCTTCCCACCCCACCCTCAAAGACTGCCATGTGATTGGGAATAGGGTACCTAGGACTGTAGCAACCAGTATGTTACAGGTACTTGTGACCTTTTGCAACTTTGTGTAGAACCTAGGGCCAGATGTAGCAAACAGTTTTCAAGTCGCAAACAGCGAAAATCGCCGATTGCGAGTCGCAAGCGTGTGTTTGCATTGCAGAAATGCATTTTGCGAGTCGGAACCGACTCGCAAAATGCATTTCCGACTCGCAAATAGGAAGGGGTGTTCCCTTCCTATTTGCGACTCGCAGTGGTATGCAATTCCATTTGCGACCGAGTACGCGGTCGCAAATGGAGTCGCAGTTACCATCCACTTGAAGTGGATGGTAACCCACTCGCAAACTGGAAGGGGTCCCCATAGGACCCCTTCCCCTTTGTGAGTGGACCCAAAAATATTTTTTCTGACCAGGCAGTGGTCCAAGAGACCACTACCTGCCCTGAAAAAATCCGAAACTAAAGGTTTCGGTGTTTTTTTTGAAGTGCAGCTCGTTTTCCTTTAAGGAAAACGGGCTACACTTGGGAAAAAAAAAACCTGCTTTATTTAAAAGCAGTCACGGACATGGAGGTCTGCTGTTCCCAGCAGGCCTCCATCCCCGTGAGTGCCCATAGTCGCTATGGGGGCGCAAATTGGGACCCAACTCATTAATATTAATGAGGTGGGTCTTTGCGACCCCATAGCGACTCGCAGACGGTGTCTGAGACACCGTTCTGCATAGCAAATTGCGAGTTGCAATTTGCGAGTCGCTCGGACTCGCAAATTGCAAGTCGCAATTTGCCGTCTTCCTACATCTGGCCCCTAGTGTACACATTCGGTTATGGCCCATGGGTTCAATATTTGCAAACAACCAATTACAAATGGCATTGAGTGAGGGTTGTGATAGTTATCACATAGAGTGACATATGTAGTGAAGTCAGTATGCGGAAGAGGTTCAGCCATAATGTCAGCTGCATTTGGCATTATTTGGATGAGAAGTTTATGCTGATGTCATCCATCATGTAGAGGCATGGATATGCTAGGTGTGAGATGGCCTTATGTATGCAGGCTTCACATGTACTTCCTCTGAGACTTTAAATAAACTATGTTGTGACAATTGCTGTAACAAATACAGTACAAGTAATGTACAAATAACCCATTGTGCTATTCCACCCAATGCAATTCCCATGGTAAATATTTGCCATATCTCTTCACAGCTGCAAACATGAGTGCCGCAGATAGACACCAATTTGAGAGGCGTGCCATGCGATACCGGCACATCCTGCAGGTGCAGTCGGGGTACAGGAGGATGGCCCGAAAATACCAATCAGATCGGGCCTCCGGGGCATGGTGGGCCTCACCACAGGGTGGCCCTACATTGCCCACAACAGCCACCACCACCACATCCACCAGGTCTCCCCAAGTGGCCCCAGCAATGTCGGGCACAGTTGACCCAGGCTCCTCATCAAGACCTGGACCCAGCCATGTTCAACAACCAGGACAGTCCAGTGGGCATTCAACTGCTGGCACAAGTTCCACCTCGGCCGGCACACAGACTGCATCAGCCCCTCCTGTGGACCCAGCCACATTCCTGGCATTGAGCCGTAAATTGGACAAGGTGTTTACAAAGGTGGACAAGCTAAGCCAGGATGTGGCATATATCAAAAAAAGGGTTCGGTCCATCAGGCGGACCCTACGGAGGGCCAACCTCTAGGACATTTGCCATGTTTAACTTTTACCCCTCCCCTCTCTCCTCTTTCCTATTTTGTACTGATAGTTGAGTTTTGGGAATTAGAATTAGGTTAGTATAGGTAGTTAGCTTAGTTAGTGTTAGGGAAGAGGGTGGGGGGTACTTATTCTTCCTATCTTTATTTTTTGGGTGGGTGGTTGGGGGTCAATGTTGGGATTCCTGTTTGTTGAAAAAAATATATATATATATATTAAAAAATAAAATACAAAAAAATATATGATTGTTTAGGATAGTATAGTATGTGTGTAGGTTAGTAAGTGTTGTCCTGCATGTGTCCTGTCTCATAATGGTGGGTGGGGGGTTGATGTTTAAATCGTTTAGTTATATGTGTAGAGTAAGTTTAGCTTAGGTTAGTTAGGGACAGTTGTGGGTTAGTGGTAGTCAGGTTAGATTAGTGTAGGTATTACTTTTCCCTTAGTTGCCTCTTGTGTGAATAAATAGTAATAAATATATAGTTAACCCTTTACATGATGCGTTAGGTGCTACTTTATCATGGCCTTGACATCAGTGTAGGTGAATGTTTTTGTATGACATTAGTGTCCTATGCTAGCCATCCCCAGAAAATGGAGGTTTAACATGCCAGCTACCCGTGTGATAACTTGGTAAGTATCCACCAATTGGGAGACCCACCATTGGTAGTTTGCATCGATCACCAAGGTTTTGTGTTGGTGAGTATGTATTCTACTTCACAAAGTGTGCTTCCAGACTTGTTATTGTGGGTAATTTCATAGGTCGGACTGCAGTGTGATGTTCAGGGAGATCTTTGTAGATGAGGTGTTCTTAACACTCTTGTCTTGTTGCCTTCATTGCTGACCTACATCATGTGTGTACTAATTCTGCATGACTTTCCTTCATGGAAGTATACTCAGAAAGGGTGATTGATGCAGTGTTATTTTTTATGTTTGCTTACATTTTGCAGCATAATTTCATGTTTTAGTATTGCATGGTGCCTACATATCTCAGCCACCATTAGTTGACTAGAATTGCTATAGATGGTGCATCATTCTGTCCAACACAGCATGATTGTGTGTGGTTAGTCCCTTCATCAGTTATTCTCCTCAGTATGGTAAGGCTATGATGCAATCCTGGCCACTGCACAGATGTATCAGACTCCATGATGTCAGGACAGTTGTATTGACAAGCTACATGGTTGCCACACAGGCACTTTGGAGTTATGTACTGCACAGTTGAAGTGTGAAATAACACAGAGACATAATAGGTGTGCAAGTGCTATTTATTTATAGGTGCTGTAGTGCAAAATGTCCATTGTCCATGTTTGCTGAGTCCGTTCTGGTGCATTCTTACATGGTGATCCTACAGAAGGCGTGTGGATGAGGCTCCTGACATGCTGGGGTAATGTCACAGACAGTTCAGAGGGACAGGAATTGGCAAATAGTAGGAGAGAGACATTCACTGGCAATGCTGACAAGTCATACAGTGGATTGAAGAACAGTCATTGAGTGTAGTTGTAGTGAGACTGGCATTTGACAAAACGTAGGACCTTGGTCAAAGTAGGCCATGGTGCAGGGACTAGTGCTTCCGGGTACTCTTCCTTGAGAATGTGATCTGTTCCATGTCTTCTTCTTCTGATGTGTGTGTTGCCTGGTTTGTCCTTGTTGTTGTTGGTTGTGAAGGGGCAACACACACCTCAGTGTTAGAAGACGTGGAGGCAGACATCCCGGGGGCTGCTCCCTGTGGAGTTATTAAGGGCAGTACTGCAGCAAGGAGGGCCTGCTGGTTTTTCAGAATAGCAGCCACATCACAATGGTAGGCAGCCAGGTCGGCCCTGAGGGGTTCAATGCTGCATTCGTGCACACGTTGACTGGATTGCAGTTGTAGGTGTTGTGTTAACTGGATGACAGCTGTGCTGATTTCCTTCAGTGTTTTGGCAAGTTCCTGCAAGAGAGATGTTCGGGCTTGCATAGCAGCTGCCTGATCTGCAAATGACGTCATGCACGAACGCACCCCCTCAAGGCTGGCTGCCATGTTTTGCATCCCCACCGCACCTCCTTGGCCAGCTCCCGCTGTACCCCAACTACAGTTCTTTCAAAGCTGGTGCCAGTGTCATCAGAGTCCTCAGCTGTGTTGGAGCTGGCAGGTCTTACAATTGGGGTGGTGGGTGGTTCTTCTGTGATGGCTGCTTCTTCTGTGCTCCTCCTTGTGACTGAAGGTGGGGTCTGGAGGGTTTCAAGGACCTTTTGGATGGTCTCCTGGGAAATAGTTTTGGGCTCGTCATCCATGTCATCAGGGAAATCAGGGACAGGCATATCGGCAGGAGATCCATGTTCCTCTGCAATGAAACAGGGTACAATTAGTGTGTCTGTGTTGTGACAATTTTGCCATAACATGCAAGCCTTTGGATGACTTAACTTTGTGCTCTGGTTTGGTATTGGTATCTGCTGTCCTTCATATGGGCATTGTTATAGGCCTATGGCCCACCTGTGTGCCACATGTATGATATAGAGTTATCCGACTTGACTGCCTAATTGCCTCTAGGTGTTGCTTTGTACCAATTTGGGAATAGCCATCTTTTTGTCCTACTCGTCCCTCCGTGTATATCTATTCTTATGGAGAGACATTTTGTTGCGTGGCCTCGCATTATCCTACATGAGATTACTGGATTTCTAGGCAGCAGGATAGCTAATGGTGTGGGGGACTGAGTCTGACCCACTTGTAAATAACTCTGTCACCCTAATTCTTTCTTTTTGCTCTGGCTAACTAGCAGTGCCTCATGTCTCCCACAGCAAAGAAATGATTAGACAGCTGAGCGCATGACATCTTTGGAACTTCTCAGGGAAGTCGTGGTCACTCAGATCCAAACCAATTCTCTCTTTTCCAGTATGATCTCATATACAAATGACAAAGACAGTATTTGTTTTATATGATGATTTCATAAAACAACTGACTTTTAGATAATTAGGTGTGAGCCACAATAACCCAAACAATACAACATGGTAGAATTGAAATAGTCACCAGGAGTGTAAAACATTTGAACAAAGCTATCATGGTGCCTAACTGTTTCTACTCTCCCTCTGCTTGTTCTATTTAGAGCACAGCATGTTAAGCTTCGAGCTTGCCTGTCTGAATCACTGGGGAGACATCAGCCCTCATATCTGAGCAATGGCCTGTGATCTGGTTCAGCATCTGCAGCAAGGCAGGCAGCGTCTAGTTGTGGTTCTCGGTTCGGAAACTCCCTCTTGCGTGTATTGGGACAAGGAAGTGATTTTATAACTAACATGTCATCGTGATGACAAAGTGTCCCTATGCAGGAATGCCAAATCTGAACTCCTACCACGTCTATCGGCAATGTACCAGACTGTATCCTTGACTGGAGCACAGAGTGAATATGTTATGGAGAACTCCAGTGCTGAAGTAGCAAAACAGTGTGATATGAATAAAAAACAACACCGTAGAACTGGCTATTTGCTAAATAACTGATATGAAGCCTAATAAAAAGCATTTAGTGCAAAGTGCACAGAGGCTCTAAGCTGTAAGCAAATGAATAAAAGTACATTCAGGGCAAAGTGCACAAAGGCATAAAGCCTGAAGCTAATGCGCAAAGTATACATAAAACTTACCACACTACACTTTGACTGGCTGTGGGTGTTGTGAATGCCCTGGCAGCACACTTGCCTCTCAGGACCTGCCCCAAACACTTTTTATTCACATTGACCTAAATGTACATGTTATGTGGCATATCCTATGCATGGCAATGTTAGGATGTGGTATGGATGTAAACATTGTTGATGTTTCCAGATGATGTTGGGTAATGTGTGTTTAATTGGATTGCCCTGTTTATCGTATGAAAGTCGTATTTGGTTCTCAGACTGTGCAGGTGTGTTTCAGTGATCAGTTGCATGTGTCCCCTCCTCAATGTTGTTGTCTGAGCAGTATGACATTAGTGATGTTGCCTTGTTAGCCAGGCACGTGAGGGACCCTGACGTATGCAGCATGTGTGTGTCCTTAGTGCTGTGTGGCTCCTATTGCTGTTTACTTTGGCTGATGTATGTGTCAAGTATGGGCATTGGCATTTGAGTGTACTGGTGCCTTTGTCTTATTTCTCTAAATAGTTGCAGATGTCATCCTCACCCCCTAATTTAGGTATGTATGTTCCATGGGGAGGTTCCTGCCATTTGCTACTATAGCTGCACAGAGATCAGAGGTGTTATTGTCAACTGTTGTCGCAGTTACATTGCAGTTGTTGTTTTGGCTACTGGATTACTGATAGGGACCTAGTTGATGTAGGATACATTTTGACTGACGAGTGCCTGGATGTAAGTTTGACGTAGTGGCCTTCCCACCTGTCGCTGCTTACCCTTGGCTCCATTGTTGTAATTACAGGATGGCCCCATGGGACTGTTGTTGGTGCTGTATTTTGTCGTGCCCCAGCTTCAGTCTGTGCTGCCCATGCCCCCCTGCCGTGCCCCTTTACCCATGCCACTTCAGATATATGCTGACTTACATGCATTGTGTAGTAGGTATTCCCCCCCCGGTTGCAGTTATCATTATTGCATTATAATTCCCCATGCGACTTACCCTGCATGTGCGTTGTGTCGTGGTAGTCTGCGCTGTCCTGTCCTTGAATCCCTGTGACGATCTCCTCAGGGATGACGGCTGCGACCATCTCCTCCATGTGGTCCAGGGCCTCCTGGTGTGCTGGACTCCCCCCTCCAGTCTGCAGTGCTGCCTTCCTGTTCCTGGCCATTTTTTCTTTTGTCCTACGTTTGCAGTCATGCCAGCGTTTCTTACACTCGGTGACTGTTCTGCGTTCTTCAGCCACACTGTTGATCTTGTCCACAATTTTTTGCCATATGGCCTCTCTCCTACTGATTGGCAATTTAGAGGTGATGAACAATTGGTGCTGGTGTTCCGTCACCTCTTTAACCAGGATTTCCTGCTCCTCTGCACTGAAGCGACACTTTCATTTTTTTCTAAAAATGTCCTGATTCCTGTATGGATCATCCTGGCTGGTTCCTGGTCTGCTGTCATCTTCCTGGGGTCTGTTGTGGCATCTTGGATCCATTTTGGCTCTCCTCTGCTGAAAGGGCAGTGTTCGCGGGTAAGTTTGACGTTATTGCGTAAAAAAAACCAGCGCTTTCCGGGTTGCGCTGTCGTAAATCGACCCACAGTCATTTGCGTCGCGTTAACGTTGGTTTCCTTTACGACTTGACGCCGCTGTGTGCATCACGAAATAATGACTCCCACCTGTTGGTTGCGCCGCCGTGCGTCAAAGTATAAATTTGACTCCCGCACGGCGCATCGAAATGGCGTTAGCCGGCGTTAAAATTTTGGACGCAAAGCTGCGCCGGCGCATCTTTGCGTCAAAAAGTATAAATATGGCCCTCAGTGTCCTACTCAGTATCTCAGCAATGCTCCATGAGGCAACACTCTTATTCTGATAAGTTGAGATGAAGGTGTGCAAAAAGGAATAGCCAGACCATGATATGGTGATTAGAATAGGTGTTTATTTCAATTAGTTAACTAAAGTGGAGAAGGTGATCATATTCAAAAGAAATTGTTGACGATCTGTTGCCGCCTGCGTATACCAGCAGCCGTGTTCTGTAGTTCCCCCTCCTGTTGCAGGCCAGCATCCTCCTCTTCCTCCTCTTCAGGCATGTGTGGCTCTGGTTCCAGGAGGGGAATGTTTCTTTTGATACAAATGTTGTGCAATATTGCACATGTGAGGATGATCCTACAGACCATCTTCGGGGAATATAGGAGGCTACCACCAGTGATGTTGAGGCACCGGAACCTTGACTTGAGGATGCCACAGGTCCTCTCGACAATGCTTTGTGTCCTCCTATAGGCGTCGTTGTAGGCATGCTCTGCAGCAGTACTTGGGTTGCCAAATGGTGTCATAATCCATGGCTGGATGCCATACCCCTGATCATCTGCAAGAGAAAATGATTGGGATCATGTTGATATAGCTGGCACTATTGAAATGACCTTGCATGGCAGTAGTTGTCTTGTGTTGTCTGTGACTCTTTTGTGTAATAATGTGGCATCCTATGCTTGTAGGATGTACCATCTGCATTGTGTAGTTTCCTTGGCAGAACGAGTGTTTGTCTGCTAACCATTTGTCAGCAGTATGTTTTGGGATTTGCAGTACAGTGTGCCCTCCCTAGCATTGTGACTTGTGATACAGGTGTCTGTGTGTCTTCACTGGGGGTGAGATGATAGTTCCTTGCACAGTTAAAATTAATAGTGTTGTTAACACGTTCATATCAATGTACCCTGGACATCCCATACTTTTAGACTTAGGCAATGGATTAATGTAAAGGTCATTGAGACACTTACATTTTGCAAGGTGACATTTAGGCAACCCACTCCACACATTGTGATCTTTGAGGTCTTAACATTAGACTGTACACTAATTTCCGATGTGTGACAGGTTCAATGGTGACCTAAGAAACATGGCTAGCGATGTCACGACCTCAGTGTGTTCCTGTTCACATGTTGCTGTTGTGGTGTATGTGTTGTGTGTTCAAGAGGGTTGCTGTGCAGTGTGTATATAAGTAGGTTTTTGTACTTACCAACAAGTAGTCCACTGCCATACCGTCCATCCTGGAAGTGTTCATTGATGGTGCAGTGACGGAAGATGTATGAGTCATGTACACTCGCAGGATATTTAGCCACGATGTTGGTGATCAATCCCTGGTGATCGACAATGGCCTGCACATTGATGGAATGTGTGCTTCCTGTTGCGATAGAGGTGGTCAGTTGCAGCAGGTGGCACAAGGCGTACATGTGTGGAGTTGATTGCACCAAGGACGTGTGGGAAGCCACTGATGAGGTAGAACCCCTGTTTTGTTTCCTGCTGCTTCTGCAGTGTGTTAGGGAATCAGATGTGGCGGGGTGTCAGTCCAATGATGCCATCCAGTACTTTGGGCAAAAAGGCGGAGAATGATGGTTGTGATATTCCGTCAACCAGTGCACAAGTTGTTTGGAAAGATCCACTTGCCAGCATATGAAGTATGGCAAGCAGCTTTGTTTCTGTTGGGATAGTGCGGGGTGTCACCAAAGTGGGGGCCAACTGCTATTCAATGTTGCGCAGCAGCTGCTGAATGGCCTGCCAGTTCAACCGGTACCTCTGGATGATGTTGTGTTCCCTGAGGCCCTGAAGGGTGGTTCTGGGGCGGAATATCCTCTCCTGCCTTCTGCGCTGCCTTTGGGGTCCCTGCTGGTGTTGTTGTAGCTGCTGTTGTTGCTGCTGTGCTCTGTGTCTGCGTGCACACTGGATTAGTATCACCTCCATGGCTCCCTGTTGCTGCTCTGCTGCTCTGCTGTTTGTTCTGTGTGTTCTGCTTAAATACAGGTATGTTTGCCCCATTTTAACGTCTGCCCTGACCCAGGTGTTAATTTTTGACGCAAATCGGGCTGTGCGTCATTTTCTGGCTTCACCTCCCGGGCGTGCGTCATTTTCGCCGAAAGCATAAATACGACACACGCCCGTGTAAGCCATTTTTAGGACGGGAACGCCTAACTTGCATATGATTAACGCAAGGCGGGTTGCCGCATCCAAAAAATGACGCACACGGTGGAATTTTGTCATCCGCGGGCACTGGTGTCAAAGTTTAAATACAGGGCAACGTTTGCGCTGATTGTGCGTCAAAATGTTTGACGCACAATCGGCGCAGACGGAGTATAAATATGCCCCTTTATGTCCGTTCTTTCCCAAATGATTCAGTAGAGCAATAGTATCATACCTGCAGTCATCTTTTGTTTTGGATGCAATCAACAAATCATCAATGTACTGTACTAGAGTCGAGTTAAAAGGCAGTTCCAATGACTCCAAATCCTTCTTCAATATCTGGTTGAAGATGGAAGGTGATTCTGAAAACCCTTGAGGAATTCGACACCAACTGTAAACCTTGTCCAGGAATTTGAAACTGAAGAGAAATTGACTGTCCTCATGGAGAGGCACAGAAAAGAATGCTTGAGACAAGTCCACAACCGTGAACCACTCTGCATCACATGGGACCTGAAACATGATCAAGGCTGGATTTGGCACTATGGGGTAACATTTTACCACTATCTCATAAATTTTTCTCAGGTCTTGGACAATTCGAACTTTCCCACAAGGCTTTCTCAGTCCCATTATTGGTGAATTACATGGGCTGCTCATCACTTCTTTTAAGACCCCTTGCTTCACAAAGTCTGCAATTATCTGTGTCACTTGTATGAGAACATCTTGTGCCATGTGGTACTGTGGTGCGTGGGGAAACACAGCATTCGGCTTCACATCTACTTTGACTGGTTCTACTCCTTTGATCAGTCCCACTTCCTTTCCTGTCAAGTCCCACACCTTCTCTGTCACTGTTCCCTGTAATTCTGTTGGCAAATCGGTCACTGTGAACATCGGGAAGAAGCTTATCAAAGGGTATTCCTCATCTGTGGTCTCCATTTCTGGCTCTGAGATCTGACTATCGTCCCCTTCATCATCACTGTTTGTCTACACCTCAATCCCTTCATTGGAACAGGTGATCGAACACCTCGTTTTACACATTAAGGGGGTCATTACGACCCTGCCGGACGGTGTAAAAGGTGCGGTAATACCGCAAACAGGCCGACGGACAAAAAATGGGAATTATGACCCTGGCGGAAACCGCCAACAAAGACAGCCACTTTAACACACCACCCGCTACGGCGCTACAGACAAGCAGCGCGGCGGTCACCGCCAACAGACAGGCGGGAGACAATGTACCGCCCACACTATTACAACCCGCCAATCCGTCACCTTTTCCGGGGCGGATTCACCGTGGATAAAAACACGGCGGAAACAGCTTGTGCTATGGGAAAACGCTCACCTTAACATATCCCACGAGGAACGACGACTCCATGGACCCCGAACTCCAAATCCTACCAGCCCTTGTCTTTCTGCTCCTTTACGACCAACAGCGAAGTAGGCGCAGAAGATACCGGTGAGTACTGCACCTACGACACGGGGGAGGGGGGAGGCAAAAGTTAGGGGGACACCCACCAAACACCCCCACCCTCGCATATTACAACATACACACCAATGCAGTCAAAAATATCACATTAACAACCCACAATCCCCCCGGAAGAATCCAAAGACAAAGCGAATTTCGGTCAAACATTGTAATGTGCCAATATACATGTCATACAAAAATATACAGATATATATGTCTAAATCACTCATAATAATATATACAATACAAGAAGTAGTGCAGATATGTACACTACAATGTCCGTGCACCAACAGTCCAAAAATGCATGGGCGAGGCCCACAATAGATACCTGACCAAAATCGGAGAGAACACTGCCGGGGCATCAGGTAGAAATAAAACAGGCACCTCAGGGTGAAGGGAAGGGGGGGCACCTCAGCCAGATGAACGCGAAGCCAGATCCACGACGGGGATCCATGCCCATTGATGTATCCTGGGGAGTGCAAGGTCACAGTCTCTCAAATCTCTACAGTGGGTGGCTTGCCCACTGTGCCATCCTGGGGAGTGCAAAGCCACAGTCTCTCAAGTCTCTACAGTGGGTGGTTTGCCCACTGTGCCATCCTGGGGAGTGCAAAGCCACAGTCTCTCAAGTCTCTACAGTGGGTGGGTTGCCCACTGTGCCATCCTGGGGAGTGCAAACCCACAGTCTCTCAAGTCTCTACAGCGGGTGGCTTGTCCACTGTGCCATCCTGGGGAGTACAAAGCCACAGTCTCTCAAGTCCCTACAGTGGGTGGCTTGCCCACTGTGCCATCCTGGGGAGTGCAAAGCCACAGTCTCTCAAGTAGATGCAGGTCTCCACTTGTTCTGGAGGGGGACTGGTGCCCAGACTGGATGCGTCTCCCAGTGAAAGTTCCTGTCCTGTCACTGTCCCAGCTGCACATGAGATAAGGATGCCTGATGTGGCTGTCCATTCATTCCTAAACGGTCCATGCCCTGTTCAGCGGTGCTTTGACATGGCGGTCTTTGCCCTGTTCAGCGGTGCTTTGCCATTGAGGTTCATGACTGTTCAGCGGTGCTTTGCCATGGCGGTCTTTTCCCTGTTCAGCGGTGCTTTGACATGGCGGTCTTTGCCCTGTTCAGCGGTGCTTTACCATGGCGGTCTTTGCCCTGTTCAGCGGTGCTTTACCATGACGGTCTTTGCCCTGTTCAGCGGTGCTTTGCCATGGCGGTCTTTGCCCTGTTCAGCGGTGCTTTGACATGGCGGTCTTTGCCCTGTTCAGCGGTGCTTTGCCATTGAGGTTCATGACTGTTCAGCTGTGCTTTGCCATGGCGGTCTTTGCCCTGTTCAGCGGTGCTTTGACATGACGGTCTTTGCCCTGTTCAGCGGTGCTTTACCATGGCGGTCTTTGCCCTGTTCAGCGGTGCTTTGACATTGAGGTTCATGACTGTTCAGCAGTGCTTTGCCATGGCGGTCTTTGCCCTGTTCAGCTGTGCTTTGCCATGGCAGTCTTTGCCCTGTTCAGCGGTGCTTTACCATGGCGGTCTTTGCCCTGTTCAGCGGTGCTTTGCCATTGAGGTTCATGACTGTTCAGCGGTGCTTTGCCATGGCGGTCTTTGCCCTGTTCAGCGGTACTTTGACATGGCGGTCTTTGCCCTGTTCAGCGGTGCTTTACCATGGCGGTCTTTGCCCTGTTCAGTGGTGTTTTGCCATGGCGGTCCTGATACTGACATTGGTGTGTGGCATGACGATCTCTACACTGGGCATTGGTGTGTGGCATGACGATCTTCACACTGGACATTGGTGTGTGGCATGACGTTCCATCATTGGCCAGCGGGGCTGTGGCATCCTGTCCCCTCCTGGGCTGTGACTCTGGCGGTGGTCTCTGGACCAGTGACGATACTTGTGCCCTCCTGGGCTGTGACTCGGGCGGTGGTCTCTGGACCAGTGACGATACTTGGGCCCTCCTGGGCTGTGACTCGGGCGGTGGTCTCTGGACCAGTGACGATACTTGGGCCCTCCTGGGCTGTGACTCGGGCGGTGGTCTCTGGACCAGTGACGATACTTGGGCCCTCCTGGGCTGTGACTCTGGCGGTGGTCTCTGGACCAGTGACGATACTTGTGCCCTCCTGGGCTGTGACTCTGGCGGTGGTCTCTGGACCAGTGACGACGGTGCTGGTGGGTGTGTCTGGACCGCCGGAAAAAGATGGCGCACTTCTCCGCCGTGACACTCACAACAGGCTGGGCATACTTCCTCTGGACCTTCCCCACCTTTTTTGGAGTTACAGCTGACTCACCAATCGCCTTCGATCCCATTTCACTTGTTGTCCCACCAGAAGTCTTGACACGGTCCCGTCGTCCACTCTCCAATTTTGGAGCCTTTACAGGGGGTGGGCTGCCTGTGCCTTGGCTCCGGGTCCTACTGCCTGCCCTGGTGGACGGTGCACTCCAAAAACCTGGAACACGCACCACTGGTACTAGAGGCTTTTTGGCTGAGGCGCTATGACAGGACTGATAAATTGGAGGGGGGCAAAAAGGTCAATTTGACAGAGGGACAGTTTCTGACGGACACTGGGATGGGTAGCTGGAGGGGATCTGGGAGTGGAGGAAGAGGAGGTGGTTGTAGGAGGTGTCACTTTAGGTGTTTTGGGTGCAGGTGCAGGTACTGGAGGCTGTCGTGAGGTGGATGGATGTTGGGTGAGTGATTGCTGGCGTTTGGGTACTTTGGGAGGGGGCGTTACAGACACACTGGGAGAGGACACAGGGGACGTGTAAATGGCAGTGGACGTGGTGAGTGCAGGTGAGCGGCTTGTGGTGCTGGGTGTCCTGGTGCGAGTCCTAGTGCCTGTAGATGTGGTGCATGCAGGTGTGTGTGTAGACGAGACTGGGAGGGAGGAGGGAGAAGAAGAGGAGGGGGACACAGTGGAGACAGTGGATGTTGCTGTATCGGTATGTGTGTGATGCTTGTGTGAGTGCCTGTGGTGTGTGTGGTGCCTATGTTTGCTTGAGCTACTTGTGTGTGTTGACTTGTGTGCATGCTGGTCTGTAGGTGTGCTTGGGATGGGCTGGGGTACAGGGGATTGGGTCTGGGTGGAGGAAGTTGGAGGGGGGAGGCTAGACACAGGGACAATGGCTGCCATCAGTGCTGAGGCCAGAGATTGCAGGGTTCGCTGAAGGACAGCCTGACCAGAATGAATGCCGTCCAGGAATGCATTACCGTGTTTCAACTCTCGTTCTACACCCTGGATGGCATTCACAATGGTAGACTGCACAACAGTGAGTGACCTGAGGAGGTCAATGGTCTCCTCACTGAGGGCAGCAGGGGTGATTGGGGCAGGGCCTGAGGTGCATGGGGCGAAGGTGATGCCCACCCTCCTGGGTGAGCGGGCACGGGGCGAACGCTGAGGGGCTGCTGGGAGGGCGGTGCTGGTAGGGGAGGTGGCGGCTGTACCTGTAGAAGTGGGGGGCACAGGTGGTGCCGCCACCAAAAAGGAGCTCACATCGTCGGACGAGTCCATGTCGCTGGTTGCTGATCCGGTGGCCGACGTGAAGCTCCCCTCGCCCTCCGTCCCACTGGTGCATTCAGAGTCTGTGGTGTGGCCCTCCATGGCCATGTGGGATGCAGCTCCCTTGTGCTCCGGTGCCACTGTACCTCCTCCTGATGATGCTGATGTACAAAAGGACAGCGAGAGCAGAAAAAGGGGGGGAGACAGAAGTAAGAGAGTTTTAGTGCATGGCATACCGCTACCGTTGGCGGACAAGACAGACACAGCAGCCACATGCATTACGCCGTGCTCCTGGCCTCTGCACATGCAATTTCTGGGATATGGCCTACATGGCAATGGTGGACATCTGCGCACATGGATGCCACAGGGGCAACTATACCTCAACTTGGCACTCTTCTGAGGTGGGGTAGAGTGCCACATGGCCTACATTACGGAGGGGCCTTGCCTACCGAATTCGCCCTGGCCTAGGGACACCCACAGCCCACCTCCCCCACCCAGACACCTCCACTGCACACAAAGTCCGCAGAATGAGGTTGTACTCACCCCCTTGTGTCTGCTGTGATGTCCTCAAGCGCCCATCCAACTCCGGGTAGGCCACTGCCAGGATCCGGAACATCAGGGGGGTCATGGTGCAACGGGCACCCCTCCCACGTTGGGAGGCCATCCCCAGCTGAGCCTCCTCCGTCTTCTTGCTGCAGCGGCGAATGTCCTCCCATCTCTTCCGGCAGTGGGTGCCCCGTCTCTGGTGGGCCCCCAGGGTCCGGACCTCCTTGGCGATGGCACGCCAAATGTCCCTCTTCTGGTGGGCGCTGACCTACATGACATGCACAAGGGAAGAGGAACAGTCATTACCAACTGCACCATCAATGTGAGTGGCCCCCTCCCTACTCTGACCATGTGGCCCATTTATTCCCATTCTTTACTGTAGTATGAACTCTGCCCCCTTCACTCTTCCCCCCAGCCCTGTCCACCCAGGCCTAGCCCATACAACATGCTCCCTGTGTACTAACCTGTTGGTCTGGAGGACCGTAGAGTAGCATGTAGTGGGGGAGGACCCCATCCACAAGTTTCTCCAACTCCTGTGCAGTGAAGGCAGGGGCCCTTTCCCCAGACGCAGCAGCCATCGTCGCTTCCAGACCGAGGTCACAGCAGCACTAGCAGTGTAGGTCCTCTCCTGTCGAAGGTCAGGTATCTAGTGATTTAACAGATAGAAAATGGCGGTGACGTCCGCGGCGGTGCGCATCATCACCGCCAGCGCACCTGTTCATTGGCTCCTGGGACCCATAGGGTCCAATGTTAACCAATGCAGCAGTGCACCGCGATCTACGACCGCCTACCGCGACGGTGTGCAACGCCAGCGCTGTTACTCCACAATCCCATTTCCCAGTTTAGAGGTCAGGCAGCCGCCATTTCAGGGGCCTACATGGATTCTTTTTCAACTGCGTCACACATACCGAGGCCTACACTCAACACACATACAGGAAGGGTTCATTGTGGTTCATTGTCTGGTGTAGTCTTGTGTGTGACTGTGGGTACATACCTGGAGGAATATTGACTGGTTATTCGCTGTTGTCCTTCGTAGGCACCGTCAGCTGGGACATGTGAGAAGATGGCGAAATCCTCCGGTGTACCGACCGCTGGTGGACCTGTTGACAATGGAAGAGAGACATTTAATCATCACCTAGAGGTTTGACCGTGCCACAATCCAGGAAGTATGTACCCAGTTGGAGCCAGACCTGATATCACAAATCCACCATCCGACTGGAATCCCCCCTGACGTGCAGGTGCTGTCAGTGCTCCATTTCCTTGCAAGTGGGTCTTTTCAGACAACAGTGGCCATGGCATCAGGGATGTCCCAGCCTATGTTTTCAAACGTGTTGTCCAGAGTGTTGGCTGCCCAGCTGAAACACGTAAGGAGATACATCATTTTTCCTGAGGTGGAGAATTTCCCTACAGTGAAAGGTGACTTCTATGCCCTTGGACATATCCCGAACGTCATAGGTGCCATTGATGGGACCCATGTAGCTCTGGTCCCCCCCCACAGGAGTGAACAGGTGTACAGGAACCGGAACAGTTATCATTCGATGAATGTCCAGATGGTCTGTTTGGCAGACCAGTACATCTCGCAGGTAAATGCTATGTTCCCTGTCTCTGTGCATGACGCCTATATCCTGCGCAATAGCAGCATCCCTGATATGATGGGTCAACTCCAGAGGCACTGTGTATGGCTATTGGGGGACTCTGGTTACTCCAACCTTTCCTGGCTATTGACCCCAGTGAGGAATCCCAGGACCAGGGCAGAGGAACGCTACAATGATGCCCATGGGTGGACTAGGAGAGTTATCGAACGCACCTTCGGCCTTCTTAAGGCCAGGTTCAGGTGCCTCCATATGACAGGTGGGTCCCTATTCTACTCACCGAAGAAGGTGTGCGACATCATCATCGCCTGCTCCATGCTCCATAATTTAGCATTGCGACGCCAGGTGCCTTTTCTGCAGGAGGATGATCCAGATGACGGTGTTGTTGCAGCTGTGGAGTCTGTGGAGCCTGTGGACAGTGATGAGGATGAAGCTGAGGAAGAAGAAAACGACAACAGGGAGACAGTCATACAGCAATATTTCCAGTGAAACTCAGGTGAGTACATTTTCCTGTGTAACATTACATTAACTTTCACACGTCTACCTCTATCCTGTACCTACATTTCACTCACTATTTGTTAACTGAGTTGTCCCCTTCCATTTCAGTTTCACAAATGTGGTAACCTACGTGTCAACTGCTTGCATCCTTGAAGGGCTTGTGATGTGTGACATTGGTATGTTAGCCTCCCAATGGGTAACCCATTATGACACTGTCATTGATAATAGAAAAATACAAATCATAGACTGACTCCAGTTTTTTTAGTGTTTCAAGGGTGTTTATTTAAGTGCTAAAAATGAAGGGGGGTTGTAAAATGGTGACGGGTGATGGCGGAGGAATGTCCATGGCAGAGTCCAGTCTATTAGTCTCACAGGTACATTGCACATCTGCCGATTGGAAGTGGAGCTGGGGCAGTTCCGATTTGGACAGGGTAACAAAGTGGGACAGTGGGGGGACAATCAGGGTGGTCTTATTTCCTGGCGGGGGTCTTGCCATCTTGCTCTGTCCTGTTCCTGGATCTCAGGGCCCGCTTGCGTGGTGGTTGTCCGTCTGCAGGGTATGGGGTGCTGGTGTGGTGGTCCTGTGGCGGGGCGTCCTTTCCACTAGCGGCAGCGGAGGTGGTAGGCAGTTCATCGTCGTGGCTAGTGTCAGGGGCCCCTTGGAGTGCCACGGTGTCCCTCAAGGTCTTTTGAATGTCCGTCAGCACCCCTACGATGGTGCCCAGGGCGGAGCCGATGGTCCTGAGCTCCTCCCTGAACCCCAAATACTGCTCCTCCTGCAGACGCAGGGTCTCCTGCAACTTGTCCAGGACCGTGGCCATCGTCTCCTGGGAGTGGTGGTATGCTCCCATGATGGAGGAGAGGGCCTCGTGGAGAGTTGGTTCTCTTGGCCTGTCCTCCCTCTGTCGCACAGCAGCCCTCCCAGTTCCCCTGTGTTCCTGTGCCTCCGTACCCTGGACCATGTGCCCAATACTACTGCCCCCAGGTCCCTGTTGTTGTTGGGGTGGTGGGTTATCCTGGGTGCCCTGTAGTGGTGGACACACCGCTGATTGACCTGTCCTGGGTAGGGAGGTTTGGGCCCGCTGGGTGGGTGCTGTGCTGGTGTTACCAGAGGGTGGAAGGTCAGTGTTGGGCTGTGCCTGTGCGAGGGGAACCGACTGTCCTGAGGCCCACGATGGTCCGGGCTGGTCATCAAGATCCAGTAGGGCAGAGCAGCTCTCGTCACTGTGGGCCTCTTCTGGGGGTGGAGTGGTGTTGTCTGGACCCTCTGGTGTGGTGACGTTCCTTCGGGTTCCTGCGGGGGTATAAGTACATGATTATTGCTTGTGTGTGTGTGTAATGGTGTGCAATGGTTGGGTGTGCGTGAACCCCAGTGCAGGCATTCCTGTGTGTGGGGTTGTGTGCTGATGGTTGGGGGGTGTTCTGGGTATGTGCAGTGGGCATGCTTTAGTGATGAGTGTCCATGGTTAGTTGTGTCATGAAGGTCTTGGGGTTGGGATGTGTAGTTGGTGTTATTGGTACATTAGTGAGGAGTTTGGGTGATAGGGGAGGGTGTGAGGGTGGGGGTGTGTGATAGCATGCAGGTAGGGTGGGGGATGTGATAGTTAAGATTTGACTTACCAGTGTCCGTTCCTCCGACGACTCCTCTGAGGCCCTCAGGATGCAAGATGGTCAAGACTTGCTCCTCCCATGTTGTTAGTTGAGGGGGAGGAGGTGGGGGTCCGCCGCCAGTCAGCTGTACCGCGATGTGGTGCCTGGATACCGTTGAACGCACCTTCCCCCGTAGGTTGTTCCACCTCTTCCTGATGTCCTCCCTATTTCTTGGGTGCTGTCCCACTGCGTTGACCCTGTCCACTATTCTTTGCCATAGCTCCATCTTCCTTGCAATTGATGTGTGCTGTACCTGTGAGCCAAACAGCTGTGGCTCTACCCGGAGGATTTCCTCCACCATGACCCTGAGCTCCTCCTCGGAGAAGCGGGGGTGTCTTTGGCGTGACATGGGGTGGTGTGTGTGATGTGTGGGGTGGTGTATGTGGTGATGAGTGTGGTGAGTGTAGTGGTATGTGGTGTTTTGTGCTTGGATGTTGTGTGGGTGATGGTGTTGTGTGCCTCCGTGTGATGGGGTTGTCTATTCTGTGCTCTCTTTCTCGTCTTCTCTCAGAATTTCTGGTTGTAGGGATTTGTGGGTGATGTGGGTGTGTGTTTTATATTGTGTTGGGTGTGTGGGAGTGGTGTGTGTATGTGTCTCAGGTGTGTGTATTTCGAAATGTCCAATGTGGCGGTGTTTTGGAGATGTGTGTGTATTTTGAGCGTGGCGGTGTGTACCGCCAATGGAATACCGTGGTTGAAAGACCACCGGGTGGATTCGTGGGTCGTAATAGCATGGGCGTGTTTCTGTTGGCGTGGAGGTGGAGGATGTGTTTCCCCCAGTTTATCGCTGACCTTTGGTGTGGCGGTATTGTGTGGGTGTCTGAATTTCATCGGATTCCGTGATGTGTGTCATAATAGCTGTGGCGGTCTACCGCCGCCGCCGCGGTGTATTGGCGCTCTTCTGCACGGCGGTAAGTGCCTTATACCGCCAGGGTCGTAATGACCCCCTAAGTCTCTTCCCAGTAGGGATACGGGACTTGAATCCCAGACCACAAACCTGTGGAATCCCTGGAAGCTACCGATCTCAATCTGAACCGGATCTGTAATCGGATTCGTCAAGAGCTGATTTGCTACTCCTACCACCTTTATAGTACGCCCCGAAAGCAGCAATTTTGGAACCTCTGCACTTCTGACTGTAGAGCGTGTAGCTCCTGTGTCAACCAGGAATGAAACATTGTGACCCATCACCTTCCCCTGCACATAAGGTCCCCTCTGATCTACTTCTAGGGAAGCCTGCACTCCTCACTATCTGAACAATCATCCAACCATTCATCGTTTATTTCATTCTCACCATGCAATGGGAATTGTTGTACTGTATTATTTTGACTCATTGTTTGACCTGTGACCTGTTGAGGAATCATCACCTGTTGCTGTCCCATCGGAGCTAGAGGCAACTGCATTTGCTGTCTAGGTACCATGGGAATCTGCTGTTGTATTTGCTGCAACTGTGCTGGTTGAACGCGTGGCATTTGCATTTGTTGCATAGGCTGGAGACCCTGCATCTGAACCATTTTATTCTGGAGGTTCGGATTTGGACCCCTCATTCTTGGACCCCTCACATTTTGAAATGTACCGACATCATTGCTTTGTTGAACAACACCATCCTGCACCATCATTGGGCACTCCCGCTTCCAGTGTCCCACGCCCCCGCACGCATGGCATGGCGACATCTTTTTCATCCCTTCCATGTCATTTTGAACCACAACAGTATTCAAGTCTGGACCACGGTTCACAAAACCTCCCCGACCTCTGCCTCTTGTTTGCGGCTGAAACATTCCGTTCCCTTGAGGCTCTTGCTGTACCATCTGCTGTATCCATTGATGTACTCCATTTCCCTGCATCCCTGCCTGAGCTGCCTTAATTTGCATCACCATCACCTTCTCTTTCAGCTTTCTCTGTTTCAATTCAATCTCATCGCTACAGTATTTCGCATACTGCAACACTTCATCAATCGGTTTCGCTTGCCAACAGATCAAATGATTCTTAACCATCTGGCTAATCTCTGGCCTCAGTCCTTCAATGAACCTGAACACAAGGTGATTCATATCTTTCGGCTCTATGACCTCTGTGCCACTATAGTGTTTGAATGCCTTTAACAACCTCTCATAGTAAGCATGTATCGACTCTTTGCCTTCTTGTGCCATTCAATCAATTTTCTGCCAATCAATATTCTGTGGTGACACCTTCTGCTTCAAAAACTCAATCACCTTATAGTAGTATTTCATCACCTCAGGAGACGGTGCTCCGGTTGCCCTGTCCCTTGCCGGTTCCGTCGTCGGCCAATCCACACTCCTCTTACAGTCAAGCCATAAGTCAGTTGGAACTATAATCTCAAATAGGGTAATCAGCTCTTCCCAGAGACACTATCAAGCTTCACAAACCTATCTGTCTGCTGATACTGGCTTTTCCCTCAACCTGGGATAATCATTGAATGACAAAATGTCACCTCTAGACCACGGTACATGGACTAGAACCCCTCCAGCTGTCTCCTTCATTGGTAACATCTTTATTGTTCCCGTGTCTGGTGCAGCTTTCGCCAGCTGCGGTTCCAGGCAGTCACTTTTCCTCTTATCTCTCTTCATTGCCCTTCTGCCTTCCCACTTCTCTAATGCTCCCCAAACCTGGGCACTCTGTAGAATTTCTTTAAGGTGTGCCTTCATCCCAGTGGATCTCATATGATCGAAATCTTTAGGTTCGAAGTCTAATCTATAATTCCTTTTCAGATGCTTAGTATTGTCTAAGTCTATGCCGTATTTATCTGCTACGTTCGCTAACCTCTGGTGCACCTTACTCACTTCTTTGGTTATTTTCGGGCACAGGTACCTCCGTTTTGCCTCAGTGTATGATTCTAACCTGTTCACTCCCATAGTCCCTTCAACTAGCTCAGCTGCTTCCACACCAAACCTCACAAAATTCAGGTATTCCTCTCTCTCTGACCGCTCTGCTGTCACAGGAGTAGTCTGCGGAGTGTTAAGCTTATCTAACCACTCAGTCAACTATTGTGCTGTCAAGCCCTGCAACGAGATATTTCCAGCCTGCATCATTGGTGTCTGTGATGTATTTGCTCCCAATACCTGTGGTGTCAGTAGACCCAAACCTGCTTGTCTCATGGTCTCTAAAGAAACCCCAATTGGACTGAAGTCCAGCAAAGATCTAGACCTCTCTGCTGTCTGTTCTGCCGGTGTCATTCCCTGGGAGCTTCCTGTAAACTCTCCTCTTATCACCTCTTTAGTCATTACCCCTTGGTCACATACACTAGGCTACGCCTGCGCATATAGCGGTACGGGCGGACCAACGGTAATCGGCAATGATACAGCCGCTGGTGCCTGTCCGTTTCCCAATCCCGGTGGAGCGTTAACTCCCATGGCTTGATTCATCATAGGTGCTGTAACTGACTGCGGTCCTGTGACTGAAGTATAACTCAGACCACCTGTTGCAGCGGTTGGGGCAGCAATTGTGGAGTTGGCTCAATCTGCACTAACTTTTGATCTCGTGTACACTGTATCAGGCGGCACCATCAAATACTGGGACATCAGGATAGAGCCCCTGAACTGGTGGTGGTTGCTACCGTATCTGCGTCTCGGGTGCAGTGGATACACTAGCACCATTCTGTATCGGAGCTGATGTGATAGCATTATTTGCCTGTGCTGCGCTTGTGGTTCCCTGATTTTGTGTCGGATTTACAGGACCTGCACTAGTACTAGTCTATTGTCGTTCATGGCATATGGTGGGGGTCGATCATGTAACAACTGATTGAGAAACTCATCATCATCTGAATCATCTGCATCTGCCCACGACTTCTGAGCCTCCTTCTGCTTGCTAGAGCCTTTGTCGGTTTTACAAGTGGTCTTTCTTCCCTGTGTTTCGGCTTCTTGAGTTATTGCCAGAAACATCCTAACTCTGTCTATTATTTCCCTTTTCCACATCCTGGTCTCACTATCCCATCTAGCCTCTGCTAGAGTCTTTTCTGCTTTTCTCATTCTCGGCTCGAATTTCTGTTGCCTCTGTCATTTGGCCATTAATTCCCAAATTGCTAACGCCTCAAACTGGGCTGGTCTCGGAGGCTGCTTCTGCTCATTTAGCGCTTTTCGCAAATTTTCTAGGACCCCTTTATTAAAGGCTCCATTCTCTGGAAATGCAAAACACCCATCTTTCTCTGTTAATTTGCACCAATGCTTTAGCCAAAGGCATGGCGCGACTCCCTTTTCCTCCATTACGGGATAAGCCAGGGTGTACTCTGGCGGTGTAGGCTCCCCCACACTCACTGTAATGTACGCATCTTCCCTCAAATCACTCTTTAAAGCCTTGAAAAACTTCATTTTTGCGTCTTTTATTTTGTTTAGAATCTAATCAGGAAGTGACTTTAGTTCCCAGAACACTCTTCGCCTACCTTCTCAACCAATTGCCTCTCACGGACGGCTGCCAATCCGTCTGCGACCCTTCTCGGCAACTAACCTATCCCACCACGGCTCCAATGACGTCACACCCACACACACTGAGGCTGACATAGTCTTGCGGCTTGTCTTCCTCACTCTCTATTCACATAAAAACTAATGCAATATATTGCTAGTGCTTTAACAAAAAAACCAAATTTGCTGGTTTACTACAGGAAGGGTAACGCAATCGCTTCAGAAATTTACAGAGATTTCACTTGAAGCCTCGGCCGCTACTCTCTCCTTCTCAGATCCCACACCTGCAAGCAAAATATGACCCGCAAATTCTGCTCTCGACTTGTCAATGGTTCGTTCTAGTGCACTTTAGAACTTGCCAAATCTCCATCGAAGGTTTCACTCACACAATTTGACTCAAACTCGACTCGTCAACCACGCCCGATTGACCTATTAAACCGCGCAAATTACAACATAAACCAAGTGTCTCATACACTTATCAATATACTCCGGAGTCTTAGACCACGCCGGGTCCGTACATCACCAACAACCACGTGGACAATTTTGTTTGAGCACAAAGCGCCGCACTCACATGAAGTTTGCCGACTTCCCTACTCTCATACTGCGGAGTACACCCACTCCTACTAAAATATTTCCTGGCCTAGATTCTCACAACCCTCACAATTCACCTGCGATATGCATAAGCAGAGCAAGCGCAAATTCTACCTCCATTCATACTATCACTAGAACACCGAGAACAAACCCAACTCACTTCGGCAAGCTCCGAGATTCTGGGAAAGTCATTTGGGACTTAGGGGCACATCATACCTCCAATTTGCATTATTTCAAAAATACTTCTAAAACAATGGTCCATCGTCCTAGGGCCCCAAAGGGCATAAACCATCCTCTGCTACCAGAACTGATAACGCGTCCCGTCTTAAATAATTAATTAGTCTGGAACTCATTTTAGGCCAATGAAGCTTTTGACCCTGATTGAAGACACCTTAGGAAGAGACAATTAATCAACATAGCAATCAATAGATAATAATGTTATCAATATTCACTATAGCAAATCGATTCAAATTGGATAAAGGCATGGGTAAAAATCTAAACACACCAAGGCCTCTCAGTCATGAAATAACAACACAATATTTTGTAAGATTTATGATATTTATTCCCTATAGATTACACCCTACTAGCAAGTTTATTAGTCTCAATACCAGAAAAACACATCAACACAGTAATAATATGGCAACTCGAATAAGATTTCATCAAAGCGAATATCATAAAAATTAGAACAAAGCACGACGTCAACATGGGTTAATCTTAGCAGAGTTTCAATAGCGCATTATTCAACAAAGCATAGATTCAGTCATTTGTCTATTTGCATCCGTCTAGTGAACTAACCTCGAATCAGCATTAGCATGTTGGGCTTCATGCGAAACAATTTAGCAACACAAATTTCAAAAACATCTAACTACGGTCTCTATCAAAAGAAGCAGTTGGTACCTAAAAAGAAAAGGCAAACAGACAATTACAATTTCATCATCATATAGTTACCCTCCATAATGAGTCAGCATACAGAGTCAGTCTTCGTCCTCAGGACATCAGTTGATTCGCCATCAGCCAAGGAACACAGCAAAGTTCAGCAAAGTTCAGCAAGAGGGGTAATAAGGGACCCTTCCCTCATAAGGAGGAAAGTATGGAATGGGCAAGGCACAGAATAAGGATAGTTCGAAGACAAAACCACAAAGGGGGTCATTACAACCTCAGCGGTCTTTTTACAAGACCGCCGAAGGACCGCCGTGCTGAAGACCGGCAGTGGTGGCGGTTTTCCGCTCGGCGTATTATGACTGTTGGCAGTTCTAAGTCGTTTTTCCGACGGAGAGCCGCCAACAGCCATGGTGACGGGCGGTGGGGAAGTGGAGGTTGCCCCACCTCCACCGCCACGCCAACAGAACACCGCCCAGCGAATCACATCCTGTGATTCTGCACGGCGGTGTTCTGTTGGCGGTGCGGTGTCGGCGGAGCTGCCCCCATGGCTCCCGTCCCCTCCCGGAGGATCGACGGAACAGGTAAGTCCATCGTCCGTTAGGGGAGGGGGGTGGGAGGGTGTTGTGTGCGTGAATGGGGGTGTACGTGGGTGTATGTTGAGGGGGTGTGTGAGTGCGTGTATGCTTGTGGGGTGTTGCGTGTTTTGGGAATGAGTGCGTGTACGTCTGTAGGTATGTCTGTATGGATGTGCGCGTGTATGTTTGAATGTGGGTGTGCGTGTCTGACAGTTGGTGTGGATGTTGGCATGTGTGTCGGTGTGTGTGCGTGTATGTGTGTTGGTGGTGCCTGTGTGCATGTCGGGTGTGTATGTGTAAGGTAATGTCGGGTTCGGGAGGAGGGTCCTGTCACCCTTGGTGAGTGGCAGGGGTGGTGGGGGGTGTAGGAGAGGGAGTCGGGGTGGGGGTGCGGGAGACCGCTATCAGTGCAAGGGAAGCAATTCCCTGGCACTGATAGTGCTTACCGCCATGGATTTCATGGCGGTTCCTACCGCTGGAAATCCACGGCGGTAAGCCGGGTCACAATACCGGCGGCGGTATTGTCATGGCCGCCGGGCTGGAGACCCAGGTCTCCAGCCTAGCGGGCGGAACGGAGAAGCGGCGGATGACCATGGCGGTAACCGCCATGGTCATAATTCCCAAAAAAAGACCGCCAGCCTGTTGGCGGTCTTACCGCCACTTTAACACCGTCCGCCAGGGTTGTAATGACCCCCAAAGTCTTTAAGACAGAGTGACACAGTATCTAGGCAATAGCAAAGGCACGTAATGGCTATGGCAAAGGAATGGCATATAATGGCTGATTTCCCCTTGTCCTACGATTATATCAAAATTGTCAAACAAGTCTCTAATTTCCAATTGTTCAATATTTGGTGCATCATTATCTCCATCCAATAGTCCAACGGTCACCCATTAGAGTTTTCCACTTTTGACAGTTCTCACGCAGCTCATTGGTTCCTGGGTTTGATGCCTCCAACGGGTAGAATGTCAGGTGATGAATAAGTGACATTTGTTACTCAAGTCAGTAGTCCCATTGTCTTCCCTAGTCTAAATGACCTTGTACCTGTTGCGAATTACACTGTTGCGCTCCACAAGAATGTCTCCGTGAGCAAGTCGGGTTCTCATGAGAAAAGTTACTACGGTTACACAGACATCTCTAACTCCTGGAAAAGTACAGCTTCACATCCTTCAAGAAACATTACATTGCAATTTAAAAAACGCAGTTAATATGAAACCAGACAGCTAGGCCCTGACTCATGCTAACTATGGCCTAGTGATTAATTAGCAAAACCTTAACATATAACTCTTAATACTAATAGAAATCATACATTAGTACATTAATATTTCATTAATAGTCAATTTCAATTCGAATACAATGGTGGCGACTCCCAGTGGGCACATTTCATACACATGTGTTAACGTTTACATTTTCTATGCGAATTCACTAAGCATTATATTGAAAGCTTCTCATGTTAATTATTAGATTTTAATCACGCTCCATCACTACCAATTTAGTCACAGTAATATCGATAGTTAAACGATGATCCCCTGAGACCTCAGTGAAGTGTTCCTTATTGAAGGTCTTTCGGAAAGTGGCACAGTCCCCGTTCCTTGATGCTTTCAATAGCGCATCCCATGTTTTTTGTAAATGCACACTTCCTGTTGCTTATTGCCTATTTGTATTCCTTTCTAGGCATTAGTACCAATTGCAGATTTCCAGGGACCTGGATAAAAGCAACCCTCCAATATCGGTTTGCTTTGCAGCGCATCTCATCAAAACATATAGGAATTAAAGTGGTAAATTTGCTAGTTAGTAGAATACGTTGATCACTACAATAGCAAAGGCAGCATTCTCATAGCCTGGTGTTTGGTACGATATTGAGCACACCTGATAAATAATAATAATACTGCAGGGTAAATAATTTCTAAATGATAAATACCACCTATTGAAGTTTTTTTCTCCTAAAATGGAGAGTAACATGCAGATTTTGGTTGTGACTGCAACAATATCTGCATGCTTCAGTATTATCAGGGTCTTTTGATACTTTCAGGTGTAGCCAATATGTAAAAGTTGTGCTAAAAAACGCAAAACCTGCAATTTCTGTATGTGCAGTAAGGTGTTTAACAGCATCAGTAGGACATTTTCGGCCACTCGTAAGGAGGGTGTATATGTTCAGCAGCGCAGCTGAAATATAAAGAACGGTAGCCCTATTTGAAATGCTCATTTGAATATAAGCCGGTCCTGCTTCTATTAGAACGGGCAGTTACTTCAAAAAGAAAGCATTAAGGCCCATATTTATACTTTTTTTAGCACCACATTTGCGTCATTTTCTGACGTAAAAGCGGTGCAAATTTACAAAATATAATTGAAGTTTGTAAGTTTGCGCTGCTTTTCCATCAAAAAATGACGCAAATACGGCGCTAAAGAAAGTATAAATATGGGCCTTAATGCTTTATTTTTATAAATATGGGCCTAAGAGTGTCACTGATCCCACATCCCGCCCCACCTTCAGCAAACCCGAGTTTAAAGGTTCTACAAGGCAGGCGTGGCAGTGCCCATCACCCCACAAAGGTTTTAGAATCTGCGATTTTGGGCACGGCTGTAGTTTCCCTTTTCCGAGTGACCCACCTTGCTGATTAATTTATATTCCCTGTACACTTTTGTGCCTGCATTGACGAATGTATATTTATTTCTTGCATGTGTGGCGGCCTATGTCTATGTGTGCCCTGAAATAATGTGCGTTTGCCTGCAGAGTTCTTGTTTTCTTCTGTATGTTTTCTGCCTGCATGTATCGCTGCTTGTCCTGTTTATGGACAGGGGCATTGAATGCTGACTTTCTGGCCCATATTTATACTTTATTAGCGCCGCATTAGCGTCATTTTCTGACGCAAAAGCGGCACAAATTTATAAAATACAATTAGGCTCATATTTATACTTTTTTAGCAACGCAGTTGCGTCGCTTTTTGGCGCAAAAGTGGCGCAAACTTACAAAATACAATTGTATTTTGTAAGTTTGCGTTGCTTTTGTGTAAACAAATGACGCAAATGCGGTGCTAAAAATGTGTATGGGCCTTAGATTTTGGAAGTTTGCGCCACTTTTGCATAAAAAAATAACAAAATGTGGTGCTAAAAAAGTATAAATATGGGCCTCTGGGTTTCTGTCCATGCAGTATAAAGAAGTCACATCTTTTGGCTTTTTCAAAGTTTGTTGTGTAATTAGTGTTATGGACTCGGTATGTTCCTGTGGGTACTTTTGTTACACTAGAAAGTGACTTCAAGTTCTTCACCAGATCTATAAAGGTAGCCATTTCTGTTCAAAAGCACATTTTCATTAGATTATAATTTTCACTCAAATCAAACATATGTAGATTTTTTGTCTTGCTAGTATGAATTTCTGCAAAAGATGCAACTTTTCCTCAAATTTGAAGAAAGTTGAAAACCTTGCAACTTCCTGAAGTCGTATAGTTTTACTTACAACTACCAACTTCCCAGTCTCCGTTTTGGTCTCTCTCCTGTACGCTTCTCTCCCATCACTGGCTTTCCAAACTTTCTGTTCTTCCACTTCTCTGTGTAACTTGCCTCCATCATTCCTGCCTTCTTTCAGTGTACATTTGCCCTGCCTCCCTCGCTCTGTGTAGCTTCATTCACCCTCTGTGTTTGTTTCCCAGCTTCCGACCACTTTTTTTATTCAATCAGATTGGTAAATAAAAAAGTAAAAACGGGCACTCATGTCAATTTATAGGCATGTCCTTGCCTGCAAACTGACCTGGCAGCAGTGCGTTTTTAGGTTGAAACATACCAGATAGCACAGCTGTCTGGTTTGCTTAAGACATCATGGGCATTCAGAAAGCTCACCATAGGAATACATTCTGCCTGTTGCTTGTCATTGGCTTCGTGGTTTGTAACTCATATATCCTTGCTTTCCATTTGCTGGCTTTATTTGTTTTAGGCTTCCCAGCTTGAGTTCATTCCTTCAGTTTCCCAAATCGTATCTGTGACATCCTTCTGAGTGCCCCTTTTCTGTTAGTAGGCCTGTAAATCTTGTTATCTCTTCACATTTGCTGTGCATTCAAAGACCAAGGTCAAATGTCAGGCACTGTCTTCCAAGGGGGCTTGTCTACTTTTCTTCCTTTGACTTCAAAGTGATAGGATTTATGTGACAATCTTTCTGGGTTTAGGGGGTAGGAAAGAGTTTTTTCTAGTACATATGACAACATTTAAATGAACTGCGTAAGTATTTCAAAATAAATGACGCACATTTTTTGTTATTTCTGGAGAGTGTTGGAAACAAATACTTTAATATGATCAAAACAAATCATACGTTAGGTGATGCAAATTCCACACATTTTCATCTGTGCACTGTATAGTGTGTTGTCTGTAATGGCAGTGTGCTACCACACTATGAATACTTCACTCTGTACCACTCAACTCTGCTCTGAACCACTCCACTCCACACCACCTCACTCTACTCTGCAACACTTCACTTTAAACCACTCAAGGCCAATGCACTCTGCACCACTGCACTCTAAACTACATGCCACTTCACGCTACGCCTCACTACTCTACCCTGTACCACTCTACTCTATGTCAATGCACTCTTTGCCACTCTACTGTACACAATTGCATGTTTTGCCACTGCACTCTACAGCACTCCAGACTAGGCCACACCAATCTACTCTGTACAACACCACTCTACGCCACTGTACTCTATGCCACTCTGCAGCAGTACACTCTATGCCACTGCACTCTATGTCAATACACGCTATGACAATGCACTTTAGTCTGTAACACTCAACTCTATGCCCCTGCACTCTATGCCAATCCCTTCTATGCCACTCTAATTTACTCTGTACCACTGCACTCTTCACCACTTTACTCTTGGCCATTACACTCCATGCCACTCTGCCCAACTGCAGTCTAACCTGCACCACTCCACTTTACACCACTTCACTCTACTCTGAAACAATCTACTCTATTCCACTGTACTCCACTCTGTGCCACTCCACTCTATGCCATTGCGCTCAACACCACTCTACTCTTAATCACTGCAGTTTACACCAATGCACTCCTCGCAACTTCACTCTATGTCACTGTATTCTACTCTGCATCACTGTACTCTTCACCACTGCTCTCGACGTCACTGTACTCCACTCTACATCACTGTACTCTGACACTCAACTCTGCAACACTGCACTATCTATCACTGAACTCTATGCCACTCTTCTTTGCACTACTCTACTCTACGTCACTGCACGCTACGCCACTACACTCCATGGCACTATACTCTATTCTGCACTACCCTATGCTACTCTACTCTATACCACTGCACTCAATGACACCCAGTTCTACTCTGTGCTACTGCCCTCTGCATCACTCAACTCTATGCCACGCCACTCTGCACCACTCTATGCCACTCGAGTCTATGCCACTGCCCTCTACTCCACTGCACTCTATGCCACTCTACTCTACTCTACTCTGTGCCACTCTCCTTTGCGCCACTCCATGCTGCACCACTTCACTCTGTGCCACTCCACTCTGCATCGCTGCACTCTACACCACTGAACTATACTATGCAACACTCCAATCAACAATAATGCAAACTACAATGCTGCATTGTATGCTGCTGAATTCAATGCCACGGCAATCAGTGCCACTGCACTCTACACCACTGTACTCTGCAACACTCTACACCAATGCACTCTACACCAGTCCATTCTACTCTATGCCACACCAGTGTATGCCAGTGTACGCTACTCCACACTAAGCCACTCCAATACGTGACACTCTCTGCCATTCCACTCTACAACACTCTACTCCACTCTTTGTCATTCCACTCTACGACACTCCACCCCACTCTCATCTACGCCAGTAACTTTTAGTCATACAATATGGCTAAAACACTTTGGCAAAACCAATAGCTCTTGCATAGGCGCGACCTATTGGCTTTGCCAATGCTTGTTTTTTTCTTAGCCATGCTACATAGCATTGGCAATTCTCTAGGTCCCAAAGGCAAGACTTTTCGCTTCGTCAACGCTTGTTATCATTTAAATTACTGCAAGCTACTACCATATAAATGGTTAGGTGTTATGTGTCCTTTTCAGCTTTACCTGAAGCATTCTGTAAAGGGCAGGCTGGGAAGTTTCTTCTTCAGCCTTTTAGTACAGGTCATCTTTGACAATTGGAATACCTTTTTGAGTAGCTTTATTATTAGGTACTGTACAACAGACTGTGATTTTGCATGATGTGTCAGCAACATACTGGAACGACCTCCTTCTTGGGTAAAACACTACAATCTGCACTTCAGAGGTCGTAATGTATGTTCTGTTACAGACCTTGTGCATGCTTCAAGCTATCTTGTATCTCCTTTCACTACCTGTAACATCATTCAGAGCTGGCTTGGGTAGCCTGGGGCTTATGGAAAATGCACTGTCATCTAGAATAGAAATCTTCAAAAATATACCAATTGATGTATAAGATATAATGGATGTAATGAAATAGTACCACAAGATAAATTATTTACTCAATTCAACATTTTCTCCAGACTTTCTTGTTGCCTAACAATTGTAGAAGTTAAGGTGATTGAACACATAGGAGCTGTGTAGTTCCAAGGTGACATGCCACGGGAGGTGAACTAATACATTTAACAATGCATACAATGTGAGGGCCATATTTATGAAGTATTTGTGTTGCTTTTGCACCACTTTCACGGTGCAAGCGAGATGCAACTACTAAATTCTATTTATCAAGACACATAAGGCCACCTTGCATGGCCCTTAGTGGCTTGATAAATTCAGAGTAATGCAACACAGTGCAAATCACTGTGTTGCATTACTATGCCCCAGGAAGGCATTCCATGAGTGGTGCGTGGGGCAGGGGGGAATAAACATTACATTTATTCAATTTAAAAAACACTTACCTTCTCCGCTCCTGGTCCGCGATGCTCCTCTGCTCCTCTGCTGCAGGCAGGCACTGGCTCCCAGCCTGCCCTGCGGCTAATCCTGACTCTGCTCAGAGAAGTTTCAGGATTGGCTGGGAGCGCGCAGCCAGGGCACTCCCAGGCAGACTGGGAGGCTGTGCAGGCTCTCTCCACAGAGCCTGTACGTGTGTTTGTGTGCATGTGTGTTTGGCTGGTCCGAAACGGCTGTCCAAACATACATGAGCAGTGAGGGGGAGTGCTATGCACTCCCCCTCACTGCTCATCACCCCTGTGGCCCTACCCCTTTAAGAGAAAACAATAGTAAAAAAAGTTCATTTTTGTTCTCATTTAAATGTTTTGCAGCTGCCGCTGCTGGCAGGGGGGCAACACTCCTCCGCCCTAATGGAGGAGCCACCACTGTTTCTATGTGTGCTGCATTCTGCAGCACACACAGAAAGAGGAAAATCCCTCAGGAGATTGTCTTTGTGTAGGAAGGTGCCCCAAACCTGCTTAAAATGCAGGCACCCATGCACCATGGTGTAAAGATGCCTGCATACAGCTAGGTAGCACATTGTGCACTGGGAAAAGCAGGTATTAGCCTATTATTATGAATAAGGCACATTCCTGCTCTTTGCCAATCATGCAGCGCAGCAAGGTGTCACGCTGAGCTGCGTGATTTCTACATAAATATGCCCCTACATATTTAGTGAGAGTTTAGTTTTATGACTGTGGTACAGAAATTTAGTTGCTGCAGGTTAACAGATGAGCATACATTTGCCATCTACATGACACATCACCTACACCTGGGGAAATAGTCATATCCTATAAATATCAACTTTGGCATAAATCAATTATGAGTGAATCAGGTGAGATCAAAGCAGCAAAGCAGCTTGTACAAAGAAGGGCAGTGGTGACAGTTCCCTGATAACTACATGAGGGCAATAGATGCACATTAGAGGGAATGGCCTCCGTTCTATATGTTTCCCTGCCCACTATAGGATTCAAAGCTGCTATGAAACTGGAAATGGCCTGTTTTCTCAACCTATACTTGATATATGTGTCTCTGTTATCAAAGCTGTTGATCCTGACCGTTAGAAGTCTCTCCTGTCTCCTCCTCTTCCTGTATTGTGCTGCCAGAATCCTCATTCACCTTGCCGTGACATAAAGTGCAACCATTTCTGAGAAACAGATTTTATTTCCACTTCACCCATTTTTGCTGATACCATTTTTGTGGCCTTAGGACTCTATGATCTTTACTACTGCGAACCAGTGTGAATGTTTCTGTGCTCTCTCCTCTAAACACAGAAGTATTAGTCACATTTTATTTTCTTGTAAGTCCCTAGTAAAGTGGTACTACATGTATCCAGGGCCTGAAAGTTACATGCTACTAGTTGGCCTGTGGCATTCAGCATGTCTCTGGCCTGTCATTGCAGACTGTGTGTGCAGTTTTAAGCTGCCATGCCTTACACGGCCCAGATGGCAGGGTGCAGTTTATTTAAAAAGGTGGACACATGTTTTTAAGTTTTATCTGGTTGTAAAAAACTTCTACATTTGCTTTTCACTACTATGACGCCTACCATAGGACAACTTTGGGTTACCTTATTACATTTATTAAGTGACAACTTTCAATTTGTAACCGAATGTCATGTTTGATGCTTGAGAAATTGCAAATAAAAATCCTCTTTGATTGTAAAGCTAGATTTTTAGTTACAGTTTGAAAATACCACTTTCACAAAGTTGGCATTTTCCCGCCCTAACTATTTGGTGTCTGTGGCCTGTTCCTGGGTCACATTACTGGGTGTAGCTGGCCATGGGGCTTTTTTCATTCCTTCCAAATAGTCACACAATAGAGGGATTATTTGTGCCTGAATGGGCCATCAACTGGCAAGATGGGGAGGGGGCTGGGACTGGGAACAACAGTGTGTTTTTGCATGATGTGTCCCCAGAGGAGCTGGCGGACAGGAAAGTAATGAGGGAGTTTTATTTGCATATGGCCAAACTCAAGATGGAAGAGAGACTAGAATTAGAAACTTTAAATCCAGGCAAGCAGAGTCCAGTAATTATGGAGGTAACATACTCACAGTGCCCTCTGGAGACAAAAGCGTCTACATCCCAAAGGATCTGGTTCCTAACTTTGTTGTGTGGAAATGTTTGAGATTATAAGGTTGCTCCAGAGATAAATAGAGTCCCTGAGTAGGATTAGGGGGCTACTCTTTGCAGGAACATACCAAGTGCAGGGAGAGATGCCCTATTGGCCCTGGAGAAAGGGTACCCCTTCTCCATGAAGAGAACACTTGTCAGAAAGTATATAATCTCTTGGAAAAATACAGGCAGAGGTTTTGGCCAGTCAAAAGCTGCCACAGCAGCCCTGGCTGGATTTCATGAATACCTTTTGCAAGGCACTGGATCGTTGGGTAAAGGGCAGTGAGGTGAATGATTACACAAGACTGCATAACCTGATTGCAAGAGAGCACATGTTCAATAATTGTTTTTCAGAGCTGTGCGAACAATTGATTGATAGTAAGCTCACTGATCATAGAAAGCTTTCTAAGGTGGCAGACTGCTGGCTCAGCACCAAGGCCCACACAAAGTTATCAAGGGGGATCACCAGAAGGATGGTCAGCAGTCCCAAGAGGAGGTAGAAAATATACAAATAAGGAGTTCTCAAACAGCCCCCCAAATTATTCCCAAGGGAACCATAGTAACCAATCCCAATCCAAAACAAAGAAGAAGAGGTCCTTTGACAAGCAGACAGGATAGTTTGTCCCCTAGAGTACTGCATACTACAATTATGGGCACTCCAAGGGAGACACCAGAAGTTTTAAGAGGGCACAGCCCCTACCGGTGGGCAGACATCTGGATTGGCGAGCGCAGAGTTTGTTTAGGAAGTGGTCCTAGTTAGCATGTGGAAGACAGCAGAGGTTACATTAGTGTATCCAGGTGATAGAGAGATGGTACAAAAAGCCCATATGCAATCCAATATTTCCAAATATAGCCAGTGGGTCACCATCAACGGGCACAGTGTGGAGGCTTTGAGAGACACAGAAGCCAGTATGACTACTGTGAGGTGTGATCTGGTGTCTTCAGAGCAGGTCCTCCCTAATACATGCCACCAAGTCATAGTTGCAGACACCTGTGAGAGTTACTACCCAGAGGCCCTGGTTCCCTTTGAGTGCGAGGAGGCCTCAAGTGCTCTGAATGTAGCTGTGAGCCCTGCCATGCCAGTATATTGTCTGTTGGACAATGACCTAAAGCGCACTGTCTGGAATGAAGTGGAGCTCATGTCACAACTGGAGATGCTAAGCTTGCCTGAATGAGTCTGCATAACCACAAGGTCCATGGCTGACCAAGAGGGTAGTCAAGGAAGCCTGGAACCTGGAAGATTGGTCCAGTCAGCTGCCAGAAAGAGGGAGGGCAAGGGGTGTGAGAAACCAACCCTTGAAGTTCCCACAATCCAGGTTGACGGGGTACCTGAAGAAGATGACCTTGAGCTAACTGGGTAGGACACTTCCATTTGAGGAGATCTGCTTGCTTGATGGCAAGCTGAAGGGTGGGCCTACCGGGGAGGAGTTCTGCAAGGCCCAGAAAATGTGCCCAACTCTAGAGGGCTTAAGGCAGCAAGCTGAGACTCAGGCAGCAGGTGATATCTCTGGAGATCACCTTATCGACTGGGAGAATGTTCTTTTATACAATGAGCCAACAGTTCCTGGACCTGGGGCAGCCCTTGTGTTGGCAGTGCCTCAGTGTCAAAGGATCTTCCTACTTGGGCTGGCACACAATATATACATGGCAGGACATCTGGAGCAGAACAAGACCTTTGCCAGACTTGTCCCCCACTTCGACTGTCCCCGGATGAAGACAGCCTCAGATACATTCTGTAGGTCTTGTCCTACTTGTCAGGCCAGTGAGAAAGTAGAAAAAAGGCTTTCCAGAATCCCTCGCCTGCCGTTTGCAATCTCTTTGAGAGGGTAGGTATGAACACTGTTGGTACATTAGACCAACAGGTTCATCCTGGTGTTGGTGGACCGCACCACATGGTACCCAGAGGCCATATCTCTGAGGTCAGTGACTTCACCTGCAGTGGCTAGAGCCTTGATGGAAATGTGTACCCGCTGGGAGTTCCCCAAGTAAGTAGCACTTGACAGAGGTCCTAACTTCATGTCACTGTACATGGTCCCTATGGGATGGGTGTGGGGTAAACTACAAGGTCTCCATACCCTATCACCCTCAAACAAATGGGTCTGTGGAGAGATTCAACAAGATCCTGAAAGGCATGACAATGAGTCTACCTGAGCCCATGAGGCGGAAGTGGGACATCTTCTGCCATGCCTTCTGTTCGCCTACAAGCAGGTGCCACAGAAGGGGGTGAGCTCAGCCCATTTGAGATCCTCTATGGACACCTTTTTAAGGACCTCTCAGCCTTGCGAGAGAGGGGTGGGAGCAAGCTCCCAAGAAAACCCCTCAGGATGGCATCAACTACATGCTGGCTTTCAATAAACAGGTACAAAGCTTCTAGAAAAAGGGGGAAAGATACTCTTGAGGCCATCCAAGAGGTAATGAAACGCTTGTGTGACCGAAAGGCCACTCTGGTGGAGTGTCAACCTGGCCAAAAGGTGTGGGTCTTGGGACCTGTAGAGCACAGAGCTCTCCAAGACCGTTGGGCAGGCCCATATGAGGTGAAGAAGTGGAAGGTGGTGCCACCTGCTCGGTAGATCTCAAGACCACTAGAAACTCTTTAAGGGTGCTTCACATAAACCACCTCAAATCCTACTTTAAGAGGTCTGAAATCACCATGGCTTTAGTGACAGATGATAAAGTGGAAGAGGAGAGTTAAACTCTCCCTGACCTCCTGTTTATCTAGGAATATGATGGGTCATTAGAGAGTGTTAACCTCTCCCTTACTATGACACAAGAAAATCAAGAGTGACTGTTGCCAGTTGCTGGGACAGTTTTCCTCTTTTTCTCCCTCATCCCTGGTCCTATACATTTGTGTACCCATGACATAGACACTGGAGACAGAACGCCTGTCAAAAACAACATTTACAGGCTGTCAGATAAAGTGAGAGGCATTTTCAAGGAGGAGGTCTCCAAGGTCTCCAAGATGCTTGTATTAGGGGTGATTGAGCTCTCCAACAGTCCCATATCCATCTCTGTGGTGCGGGAACCCAAGACTGCCCTACCATGCCCACCCCAGAACTCATTTTTGTGGAGACCACAGGGGATTCAGTTCCATCACAAAAACTAATACACACCCCATCCCCCGAGCTGATGAGCTAATTAATAGGCTGGATGGCACTCAATTTATCAGTACTTTTGATCTCATATCTGGGTATTGCCAGATTTCTCTGACTTAGGGCCATATGTACTAAAGCATTTTCCCATAGACACAGAATGGGTAACATCCTTTGGTACATCTGGCCCTTAGTGGGCAAAAGAGAGGTCTACGTTCTCAGCCCCAGACAGCCACCTACAGTTCAAAGTTCAAGGTTAAAGAATGCTCCTGCCACCTTTCGGAGGTTGGTTAACAGGGTCCTAAGATGGGAAGGAGGCATTCTTTTCCACCTAACTAGAAGACCTAGAAGTCTTCAGCTCCAGCTTGGAGAATCACCTGTACTTCCTCCAGAAGGTGCTTCAGGCCCTGAAGCAGGTGGTCCTGATTGTAGAGGACAGTAGTCCCCAACAGGATAGGCATCCTAGTGTGTCAGGCTACATGGTGGGTGGAGGCACGGTGCAGCCCTTCCAGGAAAAGATTGAGACTATCCTAGGCTGGTAACACCCTAAAACACTGTCTGAGGTGAGGACCTTCCTGGGTTTCACAGGATATTATAGGAGGTATGTTAAGCAACATGGCAGCATTGCTGCCTCCTTAACTGAGCTGACTTCCAAGAAGCAGCCCAAAAAGGTGAACTGAACAGAGTCAGAAAGCCTTTGACACCCTCTAGGAAGCCATGCGTACAGTACCTATACTCAAGGCTCCTGATGTCTCTAAAGAGTTAATTGTGCAGACGGACACTTCAGGACATGGCATAGGGGCTATCTTTGTACAATTAAACGAGGAAGGCCTAGACAAACATGTAGCATTCTTAGTGGGTGGTTACTTCCTTGGGAACAAAGGTGGAAAAGGAGGCCATTGCCAAAAAAAGAAGGAAAACCAAGATAAATGGAGTGCATTATAAAGGGGCAAACACCCTAATTTTTGATCGACATGGGTTGAGATAACCAGCCAGAAAAGGAGAGATTATCGCCTTCCCTTCCTGCCCACTGGCCAGCTATAAGTCCAACCATTCAAAACCCCAAACTCTGTCATGCATCTTTAGAAAAAATGGAAGAAAGGCAAAAAAAACAAAAGAAAAAAAACATTGAGAGCTTTTAATCTAAAGTCACGCTAAAACAATAAGGCGGCAGAAGAATCCTTATTTCATACCACAATCTCAAACGGTGACCCACCCACCCTGTGACCATGTGGGATGCAGCTCCCTCCTGCTCCAGTGGCACTGCTCCTCCGCCCGATGATGCTAATGCACACAAGAACAGGGAGACCACAAAAAGCGGGCTCATGGTACGACGGGCACCCCTCCCACGTTGGGAGGCCATCCCCAGCTAGGCCTCCGCCGTCTTCTTGCCCCAGCGACGAATGTCCTCCCATCTTTTCCGGCAGTGGGTGCTCCGTCTGTGGTGGACCCCCAGGGGCTGGACGTCCTTGGCGATGGCACGCCAAATATCCTTCTTCTGGTGGGCACTGACCTAGAGGAATAGTACAGGGGAAAAGGATAATTTTTAACCGTCCGGACTGTCACAGTCATTGACCCTTGTTCCCACCCTTGCCCTGACACACATACACTCACCGTCCGCTCATGCAGGCCTCAGTCCCCCCGTATCTTCCATCCACACCACTCCAAACAGGCATTTCCCATACAGCATGCTCACAGTGTACTCACCGTGTTTGTCTGGAGGACCGTAGAGTAGCGTGTACTGGGGGAGGACCCCATCCACTAACTTCCCCAACTCCTCCGAAGTGAAGGCAGGGGCCCTTTCCCCAGACACATGAGCCATTGTCGCTTCCAGACTGAGGTCATTGCAGCACTTGCAGTGTAGGTCCTCTCCTGTCGAAGGTCATGCATCAAGTGAGTGAACAGACAGAAAATGGCGGTCACCTCCGCGGCGGTGCGTACCGTCACCGCCGGCGTACATCGTCATTGGCTCCTGGGACCCATAGGGTCCAATGTTAACCAATGCAGGATTGCCCCGCGGTCTTCGACCGCCTAACGCGGCGGTGTACAACGCCAGCGCAGTTACCTCATATCCCCTTGTCCCACATTACATGTCAGGCAGCCGCCATTTCAGGGGACCACATGGCATTAATTTGAAATGCGTCACACCTATCTAGACCTTGCATACACACAGTGACAGGCACATTGCGGATTGACAAATATGTGCAATAAAAAAATTTTAATACCTCAGTGTTGGCTGTGCTCGCTGTTCTCGTCCATAGGGCACGTCCGCTGGGGCAGGTGAGGAGATGGTGGCATCCTCCGGTGCACAGACCGCTGGTGGACCTGTCGACAATGGAAGAGAGACACATCATTATCACTCATAGACTTGATCGTGCCACAATCCAGGAACGATGTGCCCAGTTGGAGCCAGACCTGATGTCACCTATCCGCCATCTCACAGGAATCCCCCCTCTAGTGCAGGTCCTGTCAGTACTCCATTTCCTGGCAAGTGGGTCTTTTCAAACAACAGTGGCCATTGCATGAGGGATGTCCCAGCCTATGTTCTCAAATGTGTTGTCCAGAGTGTTGTCTGCCCTGCTGAAACGCATGCGCAGATACATCATTTTCCCTCAGTTGGAGGATTTACCCACAGTGAAAGGTGACTTCTATGCCCTGGGACATATCCCCAACATCATAGGTGCAATTGATGGGACACATGTGGCCTTGGTACCCCCCCCCAGGGGTGAACAGGTGTACAGAAACCGGAAGAGCTACCATTCAATGAATGTGCAGATGGTGTGTTTGGCCGACCGGTACATCTCCCATATGAATGCCAAGTTTCCAGGCTCAGTGCATGACTCTTACATTTTGAGGATTAGCAGCATCCCTTATGTGATGGGGCAACTCCAGAGGTACCGTGTGTGGCTAATAGGTGAGGACAAGGACCCTATACCGTGTGAATGATTGTCTGGGTCTGGGGTTGTCCCTAAGGGTTAGTGCCTGTCTTGCAGTTGTCCCTCGACATTTGCAGGTGTGTCTGGGTACCCCAACCTGTCATGGCTACTGACCCCAGTGAGAAATCCCAGGACATGGGCAGAGGAACGCTACAATGAGGCACATGGGCGAACTAGGAGAGTGATCGAAAGGACCTTCGGCCTCCTGATGGTCAGGTTCCGGTGCCACCATATGACAGGTGGTTCTCTCTATTACTCACCAAAGAAGGTGTGCCAGATCATTGTGGCCTGCTGTATGCTGCACAACCTGGCTTTGTGACGACAGGTGCCTTTTCTGCAGGAGGATGGTCCAGAAGGAGGTCTTGTGGCAGCTGTGGAGCCTGTGGACAGTGAAGAAGAGGAGGCAGAAGAAGAGGATATCGACAACAGAAACTAAGTTATCCAGCAATACTTCCAGTGAGACACAGGTAAAAAGACATCACTGCCTCCCACATCTCATACAATTGTTAAACCTATTATATGTCTGTCACTTTCACCCAGTGTATGGACCCTGACTTGTCACGTTGCATTTCCATTTCACAGATGTGGGTCCCACTGTGTGACCTCTGCTATATTACCTCATGGACTAGAGCTGTGTGACATAGGTATGTTGACAATAAAATCGACATTGCTATTTTCCTTAGTTGTTGCAAATACACATTTGTGAAAGCGCAGGCTGACTCCAGGTTGTTTTGTGATTCAAGGGTGTTTATTTAAGTGCAAATTATTGGAGGGGGTTGTAAAACGGGCAGGGGTGATGGTGGAGGAATGTCCATGGCAGAGTCCAGTCTATTTGTTTCACAGGTGCATTGTCCAAAGGGGCATAGGAAGTGGAGCTAGGGCAGTTGATGGATGGACAGGGTGACGAAGTGGGACAGAAGGATGACATTCAGAGTGGTCTCATTTCTTGGCGGGTGTCTTGGCATTGCTCTCTGTCTTTGTCCTGGATCTCAGGGACCGTTTGTGGGGTGGTTCTCCACCTGCAGGGGGTGGGGTGCTGGTGTAGTGGTCCTGTGGCGGTGCCTCCTGTCCACTAGGGCCGGCGGAGGTGGTGGGCTGTTCATCATCCAGGCTAGTGTCAGGGGCCCCTTGTAGTGTCACAGTGTCCCTCCTGGTGTTCACAAGGTCCTTCAGCACCTGTACAATGGGGACCAGGGTGGTGTTGAAGGACTTGAGTTCCTCCCTGATCCCCAAATATTGTTCCTCCTGCAGCCGCTGGGTCTGCTAAAACTTGGCCAGTACCGTTCCCATCGTCTCCTGGGAGTGATGATATGCTCCCATGATGTTAGAGAGGGCCTCGTGGAGAGTGGGTTCCCCGGGCCTGTCCTCCCCCTGTCACACAGCAGTCCTCCAAGTTCCCCGGTTTTCCTGTTCCTCTGTCCCCTGACCTGTGTGCCCACTGCCACTGTCCCCAGGTCCCTGATCTTCTTGGGGTGGTGGGTTTGCCTGGGTTCCCTGCAGTGGTGGACACACTGCTGCTTGACGTGTCCTGGGGACAGAGGTATGGTCCCGCTGGGTGGGTGCTCTGCTGGTGTTTCCTGAGGGGGGAGGCTCTGTGGTGGCATGTGCCAGTGTGTGGGGAACCAACTGGCCTGAGGTCCCTGATGGGCCGGGCTGGTCATCTAGATCCAGTTGGACAGCGCTGCTGTCATCACTGTGGGCCTCATCTGTGGGGGGAGTGGACATGTCTGGAACCTCCTGTCCGGTGACGTTGGGTAGGGGTCCTGCAGGGGTGTAAAGGCATGGTTATTGCATCTGTGTGTGCCATCGTGGGCAATGGGTGGGTGACCCTGTACCCCAGTGCTTACATTCTTGTCTAGGACCTTGTGTGATATTTGGTTTGGGGATCTGTGTGGGTATCTGTAGTGGACATGTTTTGGTGATGGGTGTCCATGCTTTGGTGTTGCATGCAGGGCTTGGTGTTGGGATGTGTGGATTGTGATAGTGGGCCATATGTGAGGTGTTGGAGTGATGGGGGTGAGAGTGAGGGTTGGGTATTTGATAGCATGCAGGTAGGGTGGGGGATGTAATAGTTAAGATTTGACTTACCAGAGTCCATTCCTCCTGCCACTCCTGCAAGGCCCTCAGGATGCAGTATAGTCAAGACCTGCTCCTCCCATGTTGTAAGTTGTGGGGGAGGAGGTGAAGGTCCGCCGCCACTCCTCTGAACTGCAATCTGGTGTCTTGAGACCACAGAACACACCTTCCTGATGTCATACCTAGTTCTTGGATGCTGTCCCACTGCGTTGACCCTGTCTACGATTCTGCGCCATAGCTCCATCTTCCTAGCTATGGAGGTGTGCTGCACCTGTGATCCGAATAGCTGTGGCTCTTCCCGGACGATTTCCTCCACCATGACCCTGAGCTCCTCCTCAGAGAACCTGGGGTGTCTTTGCGGTGCCATGGTGTGGTGTAGGTGATGTGTGAAGTGGTGTGTGTTGTGATGTGTGAGGGGAGGTGTTTGTGTGTGTTGTCTGAGGTGCGTGGATGTTGTGAGAGTGATGATGGTGTGTGCCTGTGGATGCTGGTATTGTTGATAGTGGTGTTTCTTTCTGTGCTTCTTTCTCTGTTTTTGTTGTAGGGGTTTGTGGGTGATGTGGGTGTGTGTTTTATATTGTATTAGGTGTGTGGGAGTGGTGTGTGTATGTGTATCAGTTGTGTGTATTTTGAATTGTCCAATGTGTTTTGTAAATGTGTGTGTATTTTGAGCGTGGCGGTGTGTACCGCCAATGGAATACCACGGTTGAAAGACCCCTGCGTGGATTCGTAGGTCTTGATAGTGTGGGCGTATTCCTGTTGGAGTGATGGTGTCAGTTTTGTTATCGTCGTTTTATCACTGACCTTTGGTGTGGCGGACTTGTGTGGGTGTCTGGATTTTGGCGGATTCCGAGATGTGGGTCGTAATAGCTGTAGCGGAATTCCGCCGCCACAGCGGTGTGTTTGCGGTCTTCTGCACGGCGGTAAGCGGCATTTAAAGCCAATGTTGTAATCAGGGCCTATATCTCCAGTTCTACTGATTGGATTTTCATAGTTTGTGTGGCAAAAATGTTTATTAAATCATACTCTAGTTTTCTAAATTGGTGTGAGATTTTTCTTGTGTTGTGTTTTCCCTTTATTAATGTTTGAAGTCCAACATGAATATTGTACACTTTACCACTACTCTAACCCTGACTGCTTTTGTGCTATGTTAGAAACGGGTTAAGTATAGGTTAGTATGGGGTTTGCTTGTGTTTCACCCTGACAGAGACTGTGGTTGCTGCTTGAGTAGGGTTTCACCCCCTGAACCAGTAATCCAATTTCCAACAGTTTGTACCTAGTTACTACCTGCGGCCTCATTACAAGTCAGGTGGAACAGAAGAAATGCATTCATTGGGTTGTGTTAATTTTGCTATGCCTGATTATTAGTGAGCAACTTTTTCCACATCCAAATCCCATGCCACTTCTTCTTTTTTTTTAAAAACGTTATCTTTCTCATCCTCACCACGCCACACAGCCCCCCCCATACACTTACTACCAGCTTAAAGCAGGTGGTATTTGTATGCTATCAAACCTCATAGAATTGAGGATTTCATGTAGCCTTAGGACCGCAAAAATCAGCCCTTACAAGTAGTTAACCATTCAATCGGGTTTTAATTGTAATTGCATAGTACTGGGGCAATTTTTCTGCATGGAAAAAGCAAAATCACATACGATTTTACTATGCAGTAAAACTGTCCAAGTATTGTGAAATTCGTAATTAGGGTCCTTGTGGTAATTTGTAAGTGCAAAAAAAATGTTGAGCATATTTGTAAAATATAAATGTATCATACATTTCCTTTGCGAATCTATTTCGGTAATCATTCTTTGGTAGTTGTTATATTGGGTTGCTTTTATGGAAAGAGCTTATTTTCCTCGCACACTGTCCGACTACTCTGTATCTAACTGACAAGCTGGGTTTTTCACCTACTGAATGGAAGGCAGGCCTTATCCAAATTCTTGCAGCCATATTTCACAAGGTCATGTCAAGTCAGATCCTAGGGTTTGGACATTGGATGTTTTTATGTTCCTCAGTTGTGGCTGCTGCAAGCTTTGCTATCAGCTGAGAGTCTTTGGAATAGTTGAAGAATCGTATACCACATGAGAGGATATGTTTCATTAGAAAAACAGGGGAGACATTAAAGAGCATTGAGAAAAGCCATGAAAGATTAGCCTTGGAGTCATTATACAAGATGGCAATGTGACCACTTATGTTCTGTTGGAAAGTAAGCATTTGATCATTGTAATCCAGTATCAAATATACTCAGGTTGAATAATATATCAACTAGTGTCTTGTGGGAAATATTGCAACTAATGAAAAAGTGAAAGTTCAGTGTCATCAGACTATTGTGTTTTTACTTTTCCCGTGTCACAGTGATCATCAATTTGCAATGAAACTAGATCTACCACTATATAACAATGTTGAGCATTTTTTAGTGTAGCCAGGAATTGCATTAATTTAATGCATGAGCCATATAATATTGATGGGAGTGAATTTTAAGAAGTCCCAGCCCCAAATGAATACGGAGCACACTCAGAAAAATATACAGAAATCCAGGCTCAGGTCCCTGCTAGGAATTCAATTCAGGAATTTAAGCCCACGACATTCTATAAAGTGCATTTGAATTCAAGGCCAATATCTTGACTGGAATAGCATAATCCCACAGGTGAGGTGAGTGCTATTTTTCTTAAACCTGGTGAGAGCAAGGTGTATTAAACGCATTATATTTCCAAGAAACATTTGTAGAATCCACAAAAAAAAAACAAGCGCCGATCATGGAGATTTCATTGATATTATTATTTTTGAGTTAGATTTTGGGACTCAAAACATGGAGTGGTGGTGCAGGTGCTGGGTTTTCCCTTGGTATTTGGTAGGCCTTAAGGAGACTGCAACCTTTTGCAGGTGCCCGTGGTTGTTGGTTCATCTGTGAGATGATGGGTTGTTCTTGCTTGTCCAGATAGTGTCTGGAGGAGGTACTAAAACTTCAAATGTACTGTTGTACGCTACAAGTGTTCCTAAACTACCACACAATAAAGCCCTCCACTGACTCTCTCCCCAACCCTTAATCCCTTAGTGATCAGATGTAAAAACATGAAGGCTCAATCTTCCTTACAGTACGCAGCTCAGGAAACTAACCCAGGCATACTTTAGGAATGGGTTTCTTTTGCTGATGGTTGACCATCGAATATGTTTGACTGCAGGAGCAGCTAGGGCAGCATGGTCTACTTTTTCACTGGCTGCGGGAATGTGCTTCACTTCTTGGGATAAACTGAGAGAGTGTGTCAACCTACTTCCCTGGCTCTGGGAAGGTCAGCCTTTTCGTCATCCTCAGACAGTGGGCCACTATTGCACCAGCAGAGGGAGTGCCAGCAACCTCTTTACGGGTGTGTGTTGCCCAAATCTTTTCTGGTTCTGGCTGTGGGGCATCATTATATCTGCTGGATCAGGTTGGGTGTTTCTAATCTGCTTGATGGCAGAATCTAGGACTGCTTCATCAGCTGAGGAAGCGGGCTTGACTCTTCCCTGGCTGAACTTAGGTGGCTGCATCTTCCCAGCCTGAGGGACTGGGGTCAGCTCCTCACCCTCTGGAGAATGCTGGAGAGTAAATGTCTCTTAACTTACTTGGGATTGCAAGCTGCCGCTCCATTGTTTGCAGGAGTGTGGATCATAAATCCACTAGCTCAGGTAGCACAGGCCACTTCAGCTGGGAATATGTAGGACTATTTTCATCAGCTTGGCCTCATTCTCCTTCAAGTGAACCTTAGGGAGCTCAGGTAATGGGGACCTCCTCGTCAATATGAGCAGGAGCATCAGGTCTCTAGGTGGACCTGACAGTCTGACATTCCCCTGGCTGAGGAAATTAGGGTTGCCACTGCATTTTTCCGAGCATGGAGGATCCCACTCTGCTAGCAGGAGTGCCAGCAAGCCACTCCCCCAGGAGCAGGAATTTGGTTGGGCAACTGAGGAAAAGAGGATGGCCTCTCCATCAGCCTGGTGAGTTCATGCTGACTGGGACAGTGGCACTCGCTTCTTTACAAGCTGAGGGAGCACAGGCCACATCTTTACTGGCTGGAGCAACAGGTTCTTCCTCTGCATGGGCCTCTTTCTTCTCTAGCTGGGACTTGCAACAGTGCATCTATACTAGCTGAGGAAATGGAGGCTACCTCTGCCCCAGCAGTAATGTCGAAGGAGCGGAGGAAGGGTTCCTTTTCGCTACATGAGGTTGGGGCGGGGGCATGATGGATAGCTCTTTCATGAGCTGGTATGGTGGGCCTGATGATCACTTGAGGGTGGCTTTTTAATCACCTGGAGGAGTGCGAGACACTCTCCCTCAGGGAGGGACGGGCAGGGAGTCACCTCTTCATACATTGGAAGAGCCAGGCTTGAATCGATTGCACCCCTTCCTTGGCTGTCAATGAGAAAGGGGGTCTTTCATTAGCAGGTGAATCGGGGGCTGCTTCTCCGTGAGACAGGGTATCAGTCTTCTATGGTGGGACACGTGGGAGCGCCTGTTCCTTGGCTGGGGGAGAGAACATCTTCATCATCGGTTTCAGAAGCGGTCGAGCCGTTCGCATGCCTCTCCACACCCGTGTGAGGGAAGAGGAAGAGATGAAACAGGTTTCCTGGGGAGAGCTCCTTCTCTAGGCTGGGAGTGGGCGGGGGAGGGAGGACAGGCAGACAGCAGAGTGTATTTCTGCCTGAGTGGTTATTATACCGCCGATTTGAGGAGACAGATGACGGCAGTGGCAGAGGAGGCAATAATTGAAAGCACCATGAAACATTAATGAATGCCCAGGGACTGCATCAGGAGTTGTTAAAGCTCACTCCTTCCTCTCCCTGTCTCTCTCTCTCTCTCTTTAAAGTCAAAATCGTTCTACTGCCCTCCAGGCTCAATTATTTTTTTTTTTATTTAAAGGTACAGGATTCATGGTGACCCTGCAGCCAAATTAACAGCATTGCATAATGTAACCACATCCCTTTTTTGCTATTGCCAATTAAAGTTCTATTTTAACTCCTGCATGGCTGTGGGGTGAAATCTAACAATTTTCTACGCTACGATAATGGCATACTTGAAACCATGAAATGACGGCTAACTGATATTGTGGGGGCAATTAGCAATTATTTCTGAGCTTCCAGCACGGCTTGGGTCTTTTTTTAATTGGCACTTTTTTTGCTTTAAAATTATGCACTTTGAATCCGAGACGTGCACTGAATAGATCACGAGGCTCTTAAGTGTTCACATTCCTTATTTTTTCATAGATAAGGATATGTAAAGTATTAAAATATGTTCTAAGTTCCCTATGAAAATCTGGGAGTCAGGCAATGGGACGTCATTGTGCATTGAAAGCCAGCAGATTCAAAGTCCATATTCATCCTAGTAATCTCCCGCTCATGATTCAATATGGAAATGTGGGGAAGCACCTTTCCAAACCTCAAGCATGAAGTACATTTTTCCAACCAAGTCTCTTATTACGAGTTCCCTGTTACTTCTGCGGCGAGACGCCAAAGCAGGATTAACAATTCCAGACAGCCTCCCCCTGTGATTTAACAAGGATAATAAGGTATTGTCCCAGAATAGGGAATAACATTGTGGACCTGGAAATACACCGGCACCATTCTGCATATTTTTTCCATTTCAGTTGAAATAATGGACCTAAATCAGCTGACATTAACCACCTGCTTGGAGCAAGTGGTAAATGTAGCATGCGAGGGGGGTTAAGGGGGGGTTGTTTCTGCCCCCACTATTCTGAAGTATAAGGACAAGAGGGAAGTTGATGTGGCAGTCGCCCCGACCCCCAACAGAACCTCACAAGTCTCGGGTCTGGTGTCTCTAGGCCCAGAATTATTGTGCCTGGATTTTCAGCTCCTTTTAATTCTGAGTTCAGAGACATTGGAAATCGTTTAGTTGTTCAGAGCAGTATTACCCTAATGTTAGAAATGGGGTTTCTGGCAGAGGTATACACCCTTGTCCAAGTAGGAACCGCAATCCTAGTCAGTGTAAGTCATACACAATCCAAATTATCCTGTGCCCACCCCCTGGTAGCTTGGTACTGTCAGTCAGGCTAAACTTAGAAGGCAGTGTGTAAAGTATTTGTGCAATAAATCATAGAATAACACAGTGAAAACACCACAAAAATACACCACACAGGATTAGAAAATAGTTGATATTTACCTGAATACAATAAGGTGAAAAACGACAAAGATTCAATAAGCACAAGTTGAAATATCAATTTTGCAAACTTTAAAAAGTGTCTTAAATCTTAGAAATCAACAGTTGTCTCTTGATTACACAAAGTACCTGGTTTGCATAAAAAATAACATGCACTGATACTACAGAGGAAGAGATGCGTGGAAAAATAAGGTATGCGTTTGATTTTGCGATGCAGCACAAATGTAGCGTTGTTTCTTTCCATACTGCAGGGGGCTTGCGTCATTTTTTGGTGCACAGTCTCGGTTCCTCACTGCATTGCAGGGGTCTTTTTGACAACCAGGGACGATGCAGGGAAATCCTGGGAGCGCTGGAAGAAGGCATGGTTGTGTTGATCTGGCAGGCTATGCGTCAAATTTCCATTGCAAGACAGGTGCTGCGTCGAATTTCCACTCAGGAATTCGGGCTGCGTCATTCTGGTTCGGCTGTGAGGTGATTTCTCAGTCGCAAGGCAAGCTGTGCGTCATTTCCAGCAGGCTGTTCGTCGATTTTCAGCGCACAAGGAGTTTCCTGAGGAGATGAAGTATTTTTGGCCCTGAGACTATGAGACTTCAGAAAACAGGAGGCAAGCTCAATCCATGCCCTTGGAGAGCTCTTCTCAGCAAAGTCAGAGGTCAGCAGGGCAACAGCAGGGCAGCAGTCTTTCTAAGCAAAGCAGTCCAAAAGAGTCCTTTGGGCAGCCAGGCAGTTCCTCATGACATGTTGCAGTTTCAGGTCCAGAAGTATCCGAGTTGGTGGGGTCAAAGACCCAGTTCATATTCCCAAAAAAGCCTTTGAAGTGGGGGAGACTTCAAAGAGTGGTTTTGAAGTGCATAAGCTCTCCTTTCAGTACAGGTCTGTCTGGTAGGATCCCAGTAGGGGGTTTGGCAGACCATTGTGTGAGGGCAGGCCACTAGCCTTTCAAATATAAGTGTCAGGCCCTCCACCCTTCAAGCCCAGGAAGACCCATTCAGTATGCAGATGAGTGCAGGTGTGACTGAGTGTCCTGTGTTTGTGGTTGTCTGGGTGGAATGCACAAGGAAGCTGTCAGCCAGCCCAGCCCAGATGTGGATTGGAGACAGGGTGTAAGTCACAGATGTTTTTTAAGTGCAGAGAAATGCTCACTTTCTAAAAGTGGCATTTCTAAAGTAGTAATATAAAATCCAACCTCGCCAATAAGTAGGATTTCCTATTACTATTTTGGCCATTCTAAAAATGACCTGGTTACCCTTACCCCTTTATGATCAGAATCTACAGCTCAAACAGTATATGAGGGCAGTCCTAATGCTAGCATATGAAAGGAGCAGGCCTCACAGTAGTGGAAAACAAATGTAGTTTCACTACTAGGACATATAAAGCACACATGTACATGTCCTGCATCTTACCTATATAGCACCTTGCCTCATGGGTTACCTAGGGCTTTAACTAGGGGTGACCTATTTGCAGAAAAAGAGGAGTTTCAAACTTGGCAAGTACTTTTAAATGCCAAGTCGAAGTGGCAGTGAATCTGCACACACAGACCTTGCAATGGCAGGCCTGAGACATGGTTAAGGGGCTACTATTGTGGGTGGCACAATCAGTGCTGCAGGCCCACTAGTAGCATTTAATTTACAGGCCCTGGGCACATGTAGTGCACTTTACTAGAGACTTAGAAGTAAATTAATATGCCACTTGGGAATGAGCCAATGTTACCATGTTTAAGGGAGAGAGCATATGCGTGTGCAGAGTCCTAAAACCAGCAAAAACTGTGTCAGAAAAGTGGAGGGAGGCAAGCAAAATGTTGGGGGATGACCACCCTAAGGCTGACAGGTCTAACACCTAAGAATACCACTCAGAGCAATTTGTAATGAGGGCCTATATCGTTTCTCTCAACTCACACTCATTTGGAGACCACGAGTCCCAGCACTCATCTTCACCCTCCAAATAAAGAAAATGTTGCCAATAGATTACACTGAGGCTACCCTACCTGGAAACTTTGCTCACCCGTCAAAACATTTTTCACTGTCTGTTGGATTCAATTGAACCAGCTTTAGAAACCCAAACAGTTGAGAGGTAGAGATAACCACAACCTAAGAAGGAACCAGCTACTAGCCTACATAAAGTTTTTTGGAACTTCAACATGGACATGAAGCGTTAAACAAATGTATCCACAATGTATCCACAATGTAGTACAATCTCAGCATTAATATAATGGGTGAGTGAAAAATCTGCATATTGCAGAACGTGCATTATGCCCTTTGTCTCTGTGATAATTGTACCAAAGAATATCAATCACTTGCATTAGTTACAAGAGGTGACAGACATCCGTTTTACAGTTCCTGCAAGAAATTTTTCTTCTTAAAGCAGGCTCTTCTGGATGAAAAGTACATGAGAAAGGTGTACCTATTCGAGGAGACCAGTAATGTGCAATATGTTCAACCCAAAAATGGAGGCTGTGCAAGGTTCTGCCTGTATAATACCGACCTTCTGTTTTATGCAGTACATAAACCTAATTTATTTAACAAAACATTTCTCTTATTCAGTTCTTCAGATAACACAAGTCAGAACACAGAAAAGGCAAACTTAACTCACGGTTTATGAGCTCTTCTATATGAAAACAAAGCATTAGGAAAAATATTTGGTTAAATGAATTCCCTTTCTACATAGCAGGTGCATAAAACAGGTGCTTGAGTCTGCACCACTCCAGCAAAGCCCACCATTATAGGTCCCTAGAAATTTTTTATATCAACGAAGGGTAGATAGATTTGTGCACTCATTAAAACACCAATGTCCTGGTCCTTTTTGTTTTATGAAAGTTGATGGAACGCTTCACCAAACCATTCTTCAGTCAACTTCTTCAATGGGGCATGTGTGCGTGTGTGTGTATGTGTGTTTGTGTGTATGTGGGCATGTATAACCGATACTGTGAGGACCAGCTCGGTCCTCATAGTGTGGGTAAATGGTGACAGACAACTCTATCTTTGCGAGGACCAGTGTGTCACCTGTAGTGTGTTTAAGTGTATTTGAATGAGTGTTTCAGAAAAATAAAAGTGGAGTAATCATTTCCTCAGTCTGTTTTATACCCCAGTATCAAATCATTCTTGGATATGATCTTTGTAAGGAAAAATTCTGAAATGTTTTGCTTTTTTTCCTCCCACATTACGCTGCCTCCCTGTGCCAGGCCTTAGGACTCTGGACACATCCCCATTGTCTGGAAGTTGATAACCAGGCTCCCCATCCTACTGAAGATAGGGTAAGGCAGGGAAGGATGTGGCTGGAGTGCCGTCTGCAGCTGGCCCTGTGCCATAGGTGTACTAGATACATGGGGGGGGGGATGGGGGTTGCAGCCCTGGTTGCCAAGGGGAATTCTAGCGCTTATGCCTTCTGATACCCCCGTTGGCAACCCTGTCAGACACGCCCGAGGCCTGATTGAGTAGGCCTGCGGGCACCTGCGCTCAGGTTAGAAATCCCTTGAGGGGGACTAGACCTGAGTGGGCTCCACATTGTTACAGGAGGGCCCCACTAGAGGGGTTGGTGGTTGGCGTAGAGCCAGATGGGCACCTCCTGAAGGACGTGGCCAGGTAGGGTTGGACCCCGAGGGGCACCCACTACCAAATGGGAACCGGCTGGATCCCAAGGTGGGAAGCTGGTTTCCTGATACATGGACATGGGCCACGAGCATTTGCACCCTGTGTGGGCAGGATGGAGATGCAGGTGCTGGTACTTCCCAAGTGGGGAGATCATGCTGGACAGCGTGTGTGGGACAAGACATGGTTGGACCCAGAGTGTGCCTCAAGCCTGGAGGACCTGGTAGAGTACAGGCCCAGCACAGTCGGCCCGCACCAGCATACCGATGCATTGAAGACACCCCATATAGTGCGCTGGTGCAGTAGCCTAGAAGGTGCTGAGCCACTGCTTGGCACCATACGACACAAGAGCCTAGGAGCTCAGAGCACTTTCCGTCTGCCAGTGCAGGGTGAAAGTGCCCATCCTAGCCATACAAGTTGGAAATAGGCACTGTCACCCTTGTGCAGGTTTGAGTACCTGGGCCAGGCTAGGTATGAATGGCGGTTGGTCTCTTTAACCTAAGCATCCATGTCTACGACCGGATGGGGTGGTTCCTATGTGGATGCGAAATGGCAGAAGTGACAATGGCGTTCTAAGGGGTAAGGCCGACCGAGGTGCACAAGAACCATGGTGGTGCCTGTAACCAAAATGTCACCTGCCTTGGCAGGTTTGTGCGCGCACTAGGGCACAAGTGCCCAGGGAGTTTAGAACACCCACGCATGTTTGCACTGCCACTGAGAGCTGCTCTACCCATAGAGTGATATGGGACACCGCAGCTTAATAATTCTGGTTACAATAAGGGATTGCAGGGGAGCAGCCTCATACCGTTTGTATCGTTGAACTCAAGATGACAAGCCTGAACTGTTGGTTATGGTAGCTTTGTCACCTCTGGCCAGGAAATGCAACTTCTGGTTCTGGTGCCCTGTAAATTAGGCTTCATTTCTGGGGTTCTAGGGGAAGAGTACATCTGCACATTCCCCAGTTGACCGCTATAAAACTCAGGCATCCAGAATGACAGATCACTGCCATTTGGGGCCTGGTGAGATAGAAGGGGGGGAGCTTGTGAAGCATGGCCTCTTGGAGTAGCCTAGCACCCACAAAGATAAAGATCTGCATTCAAGGACCCCAGAGTAGACATGGAGGAAATTTATGGGAGACATCTGTGTTTCAAAGAAATACCCTTCAAACCACCACCCACTTCAAAGGTTTTACTTAGTACAAGTAGGGGTTCTCAAAGTCTTCAACTTAAAGTACTACAGAGGGGTACATGGGACCAGTGTGGCTGGACCGCATCGGTGCACTGTCAGAGGAATCGTGGTGCCCAGGAGGATAACTGTCCCAGGAAGGGGATCCGCATACCCTTACCGATTAGGGAATGGCCTGAGGCTGATTCCATGTAGCTGTGTGGCATCCTCCAAGGGTGGGTTGGCTTCTCCTTATTCTCTGTGGAGGTCTCAGGGACATCAAAGACCTCCTGAGATGGACTTACATTGTGATCTGTAATATCTAGAGAGTGGTGCCCTCTGTTTGTGTGTACATCATGCTGGACTCCACCTGGCAGGAGCGTTGTGAGTGTGGACCAGGAACTAATTCTGGATACCGGCCACACTAGGTGTGGGATAGCAATGTACTGCTCATGCTATTGGTGTGTGGCCCTTCATCGTGGGGACCAGCGCACCCGAGGCGGCTTGTGAAGTGAAGAGATAACTGTTGTAGGACCCTGCTAGGAGCTTGGTGAGGTCAATTGAGACAATTTCTCTCGTGTGACCCTTGGCTGCATGCTCATTGTGTGCTGTGCCCGTTCATAGGTTGGAACCTGCAGAGGTGTGGGTACAACCTGAGGAGTGCTTTACTTGGCTGAACATTGCACAACGGGACTTATGTCTAGTTGTGTCTGAAGTCATAGCGTAGTGGGCAGAGTACCTTGACCCATAGGGGTACGGAAACCAGGTCTGGTGTGGTTCAAGTCATTACACCAGACTAGTGCCTCCTGTCGATGGGGTTACAATGTTAGGAACTGGTTGAAGAAACCTGGTGCCATCCGGGAACCCTCAGTTATTGGGGGCACTTTCTACATGGAATCAAACCTGTCTGGGGCCACAGGAAGTTCACAGGCACCAGACAGGGTGTCTCCAATCCGGATACACAGACCTTGTAACTTGTTGTATGCAACTTGAAGTGTTGAGGGTGGGTTGAGTCAACACGCCTCAATGGCACCTCTCAATTCTGGAGGTGCTGAATTTGGTTACTGTTTGATAACATTGGATTGTCTAGCAGGGATGGGCACCTCAAAGTCTAATGGTTGGTCCTAGTTACCATCCACCTGTGTTTTGCAGAGTGAACCTCCTATTGGGAGTCTAAGGCCCTCATTCTGACCTTGGCGGGCGGCGGAGGCCGCCCGCCAAAGTCCCGCCGTCAGGTTACCGTTCCGCGGTCGAAAGACCGCGGCGGTAATTCTGACTTTCCCGCTGGGCTGGCGGGCGGTCGCCTTCAGACCGCCAGCCAGCCCAGCGGGAAAGAGGCTTCCACGATGAAGCCGGCTCGGAATCGAGCCGGCGGAGTGGAAGCTGTGCGACGGGTGCAGTTGCACCCGTCGCGTATTTCACTGTCTGCACAGCAGACAGTGAAATACATGTAGGGGCCCTCTTACGGGGGCCCCTGCAATGCCCATGCCAGTGGCATGGGCACTGCAGGGGCCCCCAGGGGCCCCGCGACCCCCCCTACCGCCATCCGGATCTCGGCGGTCCGACCGCCGGGATCTGGATGGCGGTAGGGGGGGTCGGAATCCCCGCGGCGGTGCAGCAAGCTGCGCCGCCGCGGAGGATTCAATGGGGCCGCGGTACACTGGCGGGACCCCGCCAGTGGTGCCGGTCCGACCGCGGCTTTACCGCCGCGGTCGGAATCCCCATTGGAGCACCGCCGGCCTGTCGGCGGTGCTCCCGCGGTCCTCCGCCCTGGCGGTCAAAGACCGCCAGGGTCAGAATGACCACCTAAATGTCTTCTCCTTAATTGTTTACTTGCTGTTGTCTTTCCAGTCCCCCACCTTGACCTCGACACTAGGGAAGTTGTGACTTAGCCACAAGCGGCAGGGTGCCCTGGGGAAAGTTACTATAATCTTTGGGGTTGAGGTGGGGCAAGATTAACTGGAGGATGGTTGGCAGGTTGAGGGCAGGTTTGGATCCAGAGGGTGTGCAAGCATATGGGCATCCACTTGCCAGTCATCAGGGCATTGAATTAGGGTGCCGGAAGCAAGTGTGTATGATAGCGTGTGCATGTGTACCAGCGACAACTGATATCTGGGCCCTGTGCCTAGGTGCAGGGTGGATGTAAGGGAGTGAGTTTGAGCACGAACAAGTGACTGCTGGGGCAGTACTGTGGTGTTGCAGGATACTCAGGCTCTTCCAGGGAGTTCATAAGGTTGGCATCACAGTTTACTAGTGCGGCTGATGCCGTAGGTCTTGGGGGGAGTGTGGCTTACAATGATATACATTGTGCTGTGATTGTCAGCCTCGGGGCACTCCCTGGATTGCATATGTTACACTGATCGTGGGTACCATGAGGGTGGGGCTAGTGCTGACACTCGCTGTCAGCACCTTGTGCCGGTGCGGGGATGGAATGAGTAGGTTCCTCAAAGTATATACTGTGATCCATATTTAAAATGGTAGGGCCTATTATCATGTATTGCATGTGTCATTGAGAATCACGCCCAAGTTTACATTGAATACCATTGTGTGTTGTGTGCTCATTGATCTTTATGCTGAGATCACATTGTCATCAAACTGCGTTAATCATGTGTGTGTGTTGAATAAAACATTTCTATCCATACAACCAGTATGAATTCTCTTTTTGGGGTCGTTCGGATGGGGTGTTGTGGGATCGTGCTGTGCTGTTGCTTTAAACATTGCTTCCAAGATAAGCTTGATTGCTCTGAGCCGAGATACCCAAGGGTGAGCGCCAGTTATCTAGCAGGTGTACTGGACCACCCCAGACAGGAGTGGCACTTTCTGCCTGGTTGAGCTTACTCTTTAGCCAACTTGACCGAGCCACCTCCAACAAGCATGCATGGAGTTAGGATAGTAAATACACATTACTTGATGGTCAATGGCCTGTGTGTGTGTGTGTGTGTGTGTGAGAGAGAGAGAGAGAGAGAGAGAGAGAGAGAGAGAAAGAGAGAGAGAGAGAGGGAGAAAGAAAGAGAAAGAGACTAGGTAAAGGAAATAGAGTGTTTGTGGAGGAAGTGGAGCTGTGGAGAACACAGAACACAGAGTGAAGTGACAGCATGCCAGAGAGAACATACCAAAGAGAAAGACTGAGAAAGCAAGACAAACCGAGTCTAGCAGAGCGACATGGAATGCACTACAGTAGCAAACGAGAGACTCCTTGAGTGCACAGGGCTTGGTTCACCAAGCTGTGAAAATGTGCAAGTTTTTAATCACAAAATTGTATTCAGTTCCACATTTTGGTTATTTACAAAAAACTATAGGACTATATTTAGAAACTGATGCAAATTGTATATTTTAAGGTCTAATTTATGTTCACTTTACTAACTTCAGTGAATTTTCCACATTGAGAAAATGTGCAAAACCACATATTTCTCTTTTCATAGTTTTCTTCCTGAACAAAATATTTTCCGTCTGGAGAAATCTGTCCCTCTAGAGCCCCAGGACATATGTTTGTATCCACTTTCCATCTTGGAATGACAATTTACCTTTTAACAAAAAGTAAATATCCAAATGGTTTCAAGGTAGCAAAAGACATGGACTGTATTGCTGAACTACTAGGTATTTTCCCCACTGGGCATATGTATTCTTGGAGAGCCTCTATTCCAGCCATTGTTTCTCTGGATACAACTGCAGCTGATCTGCTATAGTAGGTGGTAGTCAAGTGAACTAAATCTGATCAGTGAGCATAGTATTGGCTCTTGCTGTGAACCAGGATTAGGAATTTCAGCACGCTGGTAACTTTTTAGTGCACAATATACAAGTGCAAATGCTTTTTAAGAACACAGATGTGGGTAGGAAAGAGCGAACAACATTCTGGCGGTCATCATGAACATGGCGGTGAACAGAATCCCGCCGGCGGCGGGAAATGGAAACCCGCCATATAATGATAAAAAAAAACAACTCCACCAAAAATTCCCAGACCACCACTCCCTGCCAGGACCCTGTCAGCGGGAATCCCAGCCCAGCCCACCCCGCCACCGCCAAGTACACCCACATCCTGCCCTCCAAATAATGATGCACAAATCACCTCGGCAGACAGTGGAGGCCGGACAACCATTGGCGACTGCAACCGCCATGGGCGGCAAGTGGGCCCAAAAGCAACCAGTACACACATTGGGTAGGTCTAGCACCCACACACCTGACATACATCCAGAACACCATAAAACACCCCCAGACACACTCCACAATCCCTTGCAAGGAAACCAGGACCAGAAGATGGAGAGCACCAGAGCCAGACAGAGAACACCAGCAGAAAGGACATGAATAGCGACCCACACAGGAGCACCCAAACCCCGTCCACAGTCCCGACGCCATCCACCACCCTCACCATGTCCCCCCCAAAAAATCCACGCTTCACCGAAAGGGAGCTAAGGACCATGGTGGACGAGATCCTAAAGGTGGAGCCACAAATATTCGGGTCCGAGATGCAGCACACACCAATTGTGTGGAAAATGGAGCTGTGGCAGACCATTGTCAACAGGGTGAATGCAGTGGGACGCCATCCACGCACCAGGGACGACATCCGCAAGAGATGGAACGAACTGCGGGGGAGGCACCACATCGCAGTGCAGAAGACTGGGAGAGGACTGCCACCAACACCACCGACTACACCAACTAGGAGGAGAAGGTACTCGCCATGCTTTACCCAGAGGGACTCACTGGACTCACTGGAGGAATGGACTTGGGTAAGTCATTTACAATTACCCCATATACACCATACCTTTAATACATGCACCACCCCACCCCACCCACACCCACCGAGACCCACACCCCACCCAGCCATTACCCACCACTTCCACCATCATGCATCACCCACAACTCACTACCAGGCCCACATCACTCCCGCTGTGCACAGCCACCCACCCCTGCACGTACCCACAATGGAATAATAACCCCCACCACAAAGTAACCCCACCACTGCCACTAAATGCAATGACCACATCACAAAGGCACCCTGGAAGGCCACTGAAAGGCACACCAGCACAAAATTGCACAGTTCAGTACACCTCAAACCCTCATGCATATGTAACAGACATGTCTATGTCCCACAACAGGCACCACCACCCATGCAACCCTAATGGAGGGGACAAGGAGTGCCACAGCACTCCAGGGAGACAGAGGCACATCACAAGACCTTGGTGAAGCACCCCTGGACACTGATGACAGGCAGGCCCCTCACACAGCCCTGGATTTTCACCATGCAGCAGCCCCACCCAGGAAAACACTGTCACCCCTAACACCCAGTCAAGACCAGCAGGCCAGGGGAGGCGTACCCACACCAGTGGACCCAGGGCACAGACAGGTGGAACACAGCTACAGAGGCCACAGTCTCCCACTCCCAACATGCAGGAAGGCGAGGGCCCCAGTACAAGTGGCACATCAAGACCTGACAGGCACAGGGGGCCAGGCCGAGGTCAAGTGCCCCAGTGGGTCAGGGGGTAAGGCACCGGATGGATGCAGCAGCCCAGGACTTCATTGCAGAGGTATTGGGGGCCTACCAACATACCCAAGACAGGTTGGCACAGATTGTATCCACCTTGGAGAAAAGTCAGATGATGCCGCTGGAACAACACCAACTGTCCATGGAGCAGTGGAAAGAACACAATGCCAAAATGGCGTCCATTGCTGGAGCACTGCTGCCGTTGGTCAACAGTTACACACCCACATCAGACAAGTGTCCCCCACAACAGCCCTGGACAGCCAGCAACAGATGACAGAAGCAGCAGAAACAGCACGGGAAATACCCTTCCAGGAATCAAAAGGGCCAACCTTGCCACCTCAAGGAGCTCCACAGCAGGCGCCCAAACGTATTCTTAGGCCAAGATATGGCACAGGAAACCCAGCTAAGAACAAACCCCACTCCAAGAATTGACACTGCTACTACTGCAAATCAACCATCCCACTCATTCACCAACTACACTTAGCTGAGGGCTAAATGAAGTACTATACTACAAATAGGACCCACCTATGACATCCAACAGGGCTGCCACCAAGTCGGTTTTGAGGACACCCAACCCTTACGACTTCCATCACTGTACATAGCACATTTCACTGTATTCAACCAATAAACAACATTTCTCACCTGTAACACTGTCCCCGGTCTTCAATGTTGAACAAAGTGGAGTATGGATGCAACTGGCAAGGAACAACTTTATTGTCAATTTGTGCTTGGTGATGATAATGTGTGTTTCAAAATATGCAAGGAGGTAATGCATATATTGTCTGTCAGTACCATGCTGAAGAGGTCCATGTCTCGCTTATCATGACCAGTTCCCCCTATATGACATGGCACACTTACAGTATCAGTCACTAACCACAATTACAGGCTTAAGTCCCACACAGTTATTGGAAGTAGAGTTGTATCAGTTGGTTCCTGGAATTGACATCTTCCCCTTCCTCATCCTCACCATCAATCTCCTCACCTCTCTGAGGTAACTGATCAGGACCTATAGCACCCTCCACCCTCAAAAGGGGGTTGAATGCCTCACAGCCACGTTGTGCAGCATGCAGCAGGCCACTACTATTCTACACACCTTATCAGGCCAATAGGCCAGGGAACCCCCAGTGATATGTAGGCACCGGAATCTAGCCTTCAGGAGACCTATAGTACGCTCTATCACCCTCCTAGTACATCCATGGGCCTCATTGTATTTCCTCTCTGCATCCGTCTTGGGA